>NC_047044.1:92516327-92854867 GCF_011762595.2 Tursiops truncatus | reverse complement strand
TTCTAGAGTTGTGCTCTCCAATATGGTAGCCAGAAGCCATTTGTGGCTGTCGAGCACTTGAATGTGACTAGTCCAAACTGAGATGTGCTATGTGTGAAATATACTCAGGGTTTCCAAGAATTAGTATGAAAAAGTGTTAAATATCTCATTAATAATTTTTATATTGATTACATGTTGAAATAATCATATTTTTGGTTATTGGGTTAAAAATATTAAATTTAATTTCATCTGTTTCTTTTTTAACTTTTTTTTAGTGTGGTTAGTAGACAATTAAAAAAAAAAAACTCAAACATGATTTTATTTTTTTAATTTTTTGGCCCTGCCTTCCGGCATGTGGGATCTTAGTTCCCCAACCAGGGATTGAACCCATGCCCCCTGCAGTGGAAGCTCAAGAGTCTTAACCACTGAACCTCCAGGAAAGTCCCTAGACAGTTTTAATTTATAGATGTGACTCGCATTATATATTTCTGTTTGGACGTTGCTGTTCTAGACCAACACCCGTGGTAACTCGAAGCCCCATCTTTGAGATTGGTGGCTGATAATACTGAGCAGTAGCTGATAACTTCTAGTTGCCATCCTAAGTTCTCAAGTTAAGTCAAGGCCCAAACTCAACCTCAGGAACCCTTAAAGGATTCTACCAACACCTAACACCTACGGTTTAATCTATAACACATAGTACTTGTTTTGAGCCCAGCCCATGGAAATATGGTACAGCTCTGTCTGATTAAATCAGACTTGATCACAGCTTTCCACATTTATGTAGAGAACCTGGGAGAGCCGATATGTTAGGAGTGACTCTGGAAAAAAAATTTAGATCCCAAACAAAGTCTCCATGAGTAACTTTTCAGTAGCACTTGTCAGCAGAGAGGAAGGTGGGAGGGAGATGGAGCAGTGTTCTCACTCTATGATTGCGCCTCTATCAGAAGACTGGAACGAATGAAAAGGTGTGCCATGTTTTGGACAGGTATACGCAAAATGATAAAGATGGCCATAAATGTATACCTTTTAAGTTAAATTTGTACCTTTGCACTAAATTCTAAGTCTGATCATCCTGTTTCGTTCCATTGTTCAGTTTAAACACTGAGGACCATTTATTTTAATTACTGTAAGTTTAGAATAGTTATAATTACTCATAGCACTAATCCTCCACACCCCAACCAGTACCTTTACTCTTCTCCTTTTCAGAATTTTCCTGGATTCTTTGCTTGCCTCCCCTCACCCCTCCCCCCCCACCCCGATGGATTTAAAATGAATTTTGTCTAGTTGCAAATTCCTGTTGTGTTAAAATAAATAAATAAAGTGGGATCCTTATCTCCCACTTCATACCAGATAAATTCCTCAAGAATTAAAGAGTGAAATTTAAAAAAAAAAGGCATAGACGTACGAGAAGAGATCTCAGAGAACTTTTTTTTTTTAATATAAATTTATTTATTTATTTATTTTTGGCTGTGTTGGGTCTTCGTTTCTGTGCGAGGTCTTTCTCTAGTTGCGGCGAGCGGGGGCCACTCTTCATCGCGGTGCGCGGGCCTCTCACTGTTGCGGCCTCTCTTGTTGTGGAGCACAGGCTCCAGATGCGCAGGCTCCGTAGCTGTGGCTCACGGGCCCATTTGCTCCGCGGCATGTACGATCTTCCCAGACCAGGGCTTGAACCCGTGTGCCCTGCTTTGGCAGGCAGATTCTCAACCACTGTGCCACCAGGGAAGCCCTCAGAGAATTTTTAAAGATATAATCTCAGAGTGAGGAAGGTCTTTCTAAGTATGACACAACACATAAAATCCATAATCTGAGTCTCTCCGAAATCATTACCTTATTCTGGCTTTCCCTTCATTTTCATAAATTCAATGACATAAAAATATTCTGCATGGAAAACCCACCATAGAAAGTCAAAAGACAGTGACACGGTGGTGAGAGTTGCACAACGATGTGAATGTACTTAATGACACTTAACTGTACATTTACAAACGGTTAAAATGGGAAATTTTACGTTATGCTGTAAATAACTATAATAGTAAATAAATAAATATGCAGCTACAGTGGTCCCCCCTTACAGTGGATGTCTGAAACCGAGGGTAGTACCGAAACCTATATATACCGTGTTTTTTCCTAAACTAAGGAGCAGGTAGCATATACAGGATGGATATGCTGGACAAAGTGATGATTTTTGTCCTGGGCGGGAAGGAGCCAGACTATTGAGAGATTTCATCATGCTACTCAGAAGGTCCTGCAATTTAAAACCTATGAATTGTTTATTTCTGGAATTTTCCTTGTAATATATCTGGATGCCGGTTAACCACGGGTAACTGAAACTGAGAAAATCGAAAACTCGGATAAAGAGAAACTACTGTACTGGAAGAATTTTAAAGTTCCTCCCTGTTCCATCTAAAAGAATCTCACAGGATTCTGGATCCCATCCTTTTTGAGGCTCTGGAATGAGACTGCTTGGGGTGGAGTCCTATTGACCTAACTTATTGCCTGTGAGACCCTCTTGCAAGTTACTTCACCTTTTTTTTTTTTTAAATCAGGGGTGATATTATTTATTTATTTATTTATTTATGGCTGTGTTGGGTCTTCGTTTCTGTGCGAGGGCTCTCTCTAGTTGTGGCAAGGGGGGGGCCACTCTTCATCGCGGTGCGCGGGCCTCTCACTATCGCGGCCTCTCTTGTTGCGGAGCACAGGCTCCAGACGCGCAGGCTCAGTAATTGTGGCTCACGGGCCCAGTTGCTCTGCAGCATGTGGGATCTTCCCAGACCAGGGCGCGAACCTGCGTCCCCTGCATTGGCAGGCAGACTCCCAACCGCTGCGCCACCAGGGAAGCCCTACTTCACCTTTTATAGTTTCTATTTCTTTAGCTGTATAATGAGGATGCTTGTAGCTCTCTCAGAGGCCTATTAATACTGTTTGGTGGGATAATGTGTGTGCAGCACTTAGCACAGTACCTGGTATATAATAAATAACAACCATTATACACATAATTAATAGGGACATCCAGGGGTTTTTTTTGGCCACGCCACGCAGCATGCCGGATCTTAGTTCCCTGACCAAGGATCGACCCTGTGCCCCCTGCAGTGGTCCCTAAGCACTGGACCTCCAGGGAATTCCCCGAGACATCCATTTTTTTTTTTTATTTTGGATTCTCAAGTAACCACAACCGGCACTATACTAACCTTGTAAACATATTTTCTCATTTTTAATTACTGCTATTGTTACCCTTAAGAGGAACAAGTAATTTTGGAGGGGGGTGGTAATTTAATAAACAGAATGAATATACTGCAAAAACTGGTCGAAACGGTAAGTTTAATGTATATTTTACCACAATTGTTTTCTAAAGTTTAAAAAATAAGGCATTTGTGGGAGTTCCCTGGTGGCCTAGTGGTTAGAATTCCAGGCTTTCACTGCTGTGGCCTGGGTTCAATCCCTGGTCGAGTAACTGAGATTCCACAAGCCACATGGTGTTGTCAAAAAAAAAAAAAAAAAGCATTCGTTGACTCTAGGGCCATCTTTAGTTATCTTAGAAAGGATCTGGTATAGATTTGTTTGTGGTACTAAATCAATAACACAGCCATACACAAAGATGATGGCAAACTGGAAAAAATGTTGGCAACCCATATATCAAAGGGCTAATTTCCCTGATTAATAAAGAGTTTCTACAAATCAATGAGTGAAAGCAAACAAAACAGTAGAAAAGTAAGCAAAGGTTGTGACCACAATTTTCAGAAAAGGAAACACAGAAGGCTCTTAAAATATGAAAACATGCTCCGTTGTAATGTGAGACTATGGGATAAAAGTTATAAACAGAATATATAAGTTTAGGTAGAGTTACAGTTAGCATCACTCTGATACAAAGTTGGCCATTATCGTTTCTTGATAGTGTAACATTTGCTTCCCTCCCTTCTATCCAAAGCTGAGTGATTTTTTTCTAGCTTCAGTGATGACCAGAGAAGCAAGGAGTTTGCCTATGTGGAAGCCATGACCACCTTTCAAGTTCAGTGTGAAATCCCTCTCATCCAAACTGTCTAATTTTGGGCTTATTGGCGTCACCTTACTTTGCCCATAGAAACCCCCAGAGTCAGCCTCTTAAAACAAGTACAACGACCTTTCTCAATACATCTCGTCCATTCCTGCTTTTAATGCCTGTATATCGTTGGATAACCTGAGTTTCTACAAAATCATTGCCTTATTCTGGCTTTCCCTTCAGATTCTCTATTCTTTTAAAAGGCTTCAAGCAGAATTTATTATATGATAAACATGAAATTTCAAATCAGTAGAGAGACAATATTATGGAATAATTGGTGTTAGGTTATAGCTTATCATGTGGGAAAAATGTTAAATCCCTCCTACAGACACATATACACACATATTGTATTTTATGTTATGTACTGTGGGTTTAGTCTTTCATTTAGCAGTTCTGCAAATTTAGGAAAATAATCACATGTATGACTAAATATATATTTACCAGAATGATCGCTGTTTGTTTAAAAGGAAACAAACAAGTAAATGACCAAACAACCTCCCCTTTGCTATAGGATTACAGGATTGATTATTTGATTGAACCAACTGTAGAATATACAAGAATGACACAGATTGCAGCTATTAAAACACCCCAGGTAGCTTTATATGTATGAATAGGAAAAGTTCATACTATTAAGCCAGGCACAGAACAATATTTATGGTATGATCCCATTTTTGTAAAAAAAAATTTTTAATTCATATATATGCATGGTCCCGGCCTGAAAGGTTACCTCTCCAATTTCTGAGAGGGGGAGTATGAAGAGACTTTATACATTTCATTATTGGTTGTATTTTTTTAATATCTATTTTTTAAATTTTATTTTATTTTTTTTCTTTAATTTTTTGGCTGCATCGGGTCTTAGTTGTGGCACGCGGGCTCTCATTGCGGTGCATGGGCTTCCCTCTAGTTGTGGTGTGTGGGGTTTTTTTCTCTCTCTAGTTGTGGTGCGTGGGCTCCAGGGTGCATGGGCTCTGTAGTTTGCAGCTCGCGGGCTCTCTAGTTGAGGCACACGAGCTCAGTAGTTGTGGTGCACGGGCTTAGTTGCCCCGCGGCATGTGGAGTCTTAGTTTCATGACCAGGGATGGAACCCACATCCCCTGTATTGGAAGGCAGATTCTTTACCACTGGACCACCAGGGAAGTCCCTGTTGTATTTTTTATAATGGATTTTAACAAGAAATAAAACATAAAGATTTTTCAGATTTGAAACATAATTATCCTGATAACTCTTGAACACAGAATAAGTTTCTCTTTGTGTCTCATACAGTCTCTTTTCAGACATTAGCAAAGAACAAGGCATTTCTAGAATTCATTTCCTCTCCATTTTTCTATTTAGTTTCAGATATCGTTAAATGCATATATGAGTTCCGAGGAGTGTGTGTGTTTGGGTATACGGTTTTGCTTCCAGGGCACATAAGAGAGGTGTAAATATCATCCCCACCAACTCAGGGATATCTTAACAAACCATGGAAAATTGAGCCTGTTCCATCTTTTTTGCCACATGGGATCCCATTGGTAATATTATCCCGAACCTCACATTCCTTGATCTTTGGCATCAACTCCCTGCCATAGTTTAGTTACTTAGGACCTAGGGCTGGGGAGATCGTTTTAAATTTCAAGTTAGTAGGCCAGTCTTGAGCTGTCACGCTCCATGGGACTGACCTGGGGCAAAACTTAGAAACCTCACGATACCCGGAATGGGAGATCACTGCATCCAGTCTTCATTCGACAGGTGAGAAAATTCGAATCCATGATTTCCTGTAACGTGGATAAGTTAAATAAGATGATTCATAGGTGCCTTCTGGCTTCCAATTCTGGGATTCCTGTTTCCTAGTCCAGATCACACATTCCATTCCTGTGGATCACGTTATTTTCCAGGGAGGCTAGATTCCTGATTTTTGGCCACAAACCACATATTCACAGGAGTCGAAGGAAGATGATAGTACAGGAGTAGAGGCTGAACCGTTAACATGTATTATCTTACCAGAAAAAGGCCTGTGAAGGTATAACTTCGTGGTGGCTCAGCGGTGCCTAACCCTGCTTCACTGTTGCCTGAATATCATGGAGCCCCTTGTAAGGGCCAGGCTCTGTGTCTTCAACGTGGCAGACAGGAGCACTGCCCTCATGAAGCCACAGGCCATTGGAGGAGATGGACAAGGAATCGTAGCTAATGAGTGTTCTGAACCATGAGTGCTATGAAGGAACCTCGGAGCTTCCGCTTTGGGCTCCAACAGTTTGGGCCCTACACAAAGGTGTCCAGCTGAGGTATCAGGCAGGGGCGGAAGTCCAAACACCAACCCCAGGCCAACCTGTGTTCACCAAAAAGAAACAAGCCTTTAAAAATCCATCCCTCTGGCTTCCCTGGTGGCGCAGTGGTTGAGAGTCCGCCTGCCGATGCAGGGGACACGGGTTCGTGCCCCGGTCCGGGAAGATCCCACATGCCGCGGAGCGGCTGGGCCCGCGAGCCATGGCCGCTGAGCCTGCGCGTCCGGAGCCTGTGCTCTGCAACGGGAGAGGCCACAACAGTGAGAGGCCCGCGTACAGCAAAAACAAACAAAAAGTTAAAAACCCATCCCTCTCTGTGGTGCCTTCTGCAGTCCCCCATGTTGTAGTGGGTGCCCTGCAGGATGCTGCAAGAATTTGGGACACAGGGTCTCACCTAGTGGTGGGACCAGTTGGAAGAAGAGTGATCCAGGCAGAGCCCTGCCCAAGGCCCCAAGTCTGGGAAGGCCTTTGAGGAAGTGAAAGAAGGTGCTTGTGGCTGGGATGCCGCAAACGGGGCTAAGCAGGGCTGATCAGGGCTCCGACTAGAGCGGGAAGTCCATACAATGATGGGCTTTTTTTTTTTTTTTTTTTTTTTGCGGTACGCGGGCCTCTCACCGCTGCGGCCTCTCGCGTTGCGGAGCACAGGCTCCGGACACTCAGGCTCAGCGGCCATGGCTCACAGGGCCCAGCCGCTCCGCGGCACGTGGGATCCGCCCGGACCGGGGCACGAACCCGTGTCCCCTGCATCCGCAGGCGGACTCTCAACCACTGCGCCACCAGGGAAGCCCTACAACGATGGGCTTTTAAAACCACGTTAGGAATGTTGGACTTGACATCAAGGTGCAATGGGAAACCGTTGGATAACTGAAGAGAGTGACTTCAATTAAGCTTAAATTAAACTCTCTCATTTCCTCCTTTTGTCTAATTCTTTTCAAAACCCTTAGTCTCACGTTGGGATCATTCCAATAGGGTGTGGGAAAGAAAGTCCAGGCTCACACCTTTGAGATGCCGCTCAACATACACAATATAAAAAACATTTTAAAACTCTGGCCTCAGGGAGTGAAGGAGACGTGAGGTCCTTGGACCATCAGAGCAGATGCCAGTCACAGCCGAGTTATTTCAGGTTTTGAAGGAGGACCCAAGCAAGTCCCACGGCCTGGTGTTGGTCTGCTGAATCAGCCAACTGATTTACTTCCGCTCCTCCTGCTGCGGATTCAGCTTGCATTCTCTTCATGGTCACAATGAGCTGGCTGCTGGTGTCATTTTACGGACCAGTCCACATTTTGTCCTTTGCCGGTACAGTTGGTGTGAAGCTTCTAAGCTAGTGAACAGCTTTAGGGGTGAATATGGAATCATTTTCTTCACAAAAGCTCAGCATTTTAGTCTTTCATCTTGACTGAGCAAGTGGATTCAGTGTTCACGAATACTTTGGCCAAATCATTCATTGTTTACATGTTTGGTTTTGGAAAGTGACTTCAAAAGAGGAATAATAAAAATGGACAACCCACGGGGATTTTTGTCGCTGTTTGGTTTTTTTCAGTTGAAGATTAGTAAAAGAGAGACCTCTGCTGGTTAAACTGTTATAGTGACCTAGCATTGGTCCATGTCCGTTAAGCTTTTACAGGTGGTGTTGGCAAATTGATTGCTCACAGTTCGTTCATTATCTCTGCTATCCACTCAGCTTCTTTTGGAGCTGGTCTAAGTGACCTGTAATTCCAAGCTCCAATCACAGTTGTTTCTGCTTCAGTCTTTGGTGTTAGGCTTTCAAATTTCTCAAAAATAATAGCCCTACCTGTCCTCCGCAGCCAAAATCCAGGCCTGAAATACCTCCTGTATCTTATCTTCTCTGTTCCCTTTCACTCTTCTTCCCTCCATCTCCCTTCCTCCTCTCTTGCCAGTAAAATAAAATAAAACAAGTCTTCACTCAAAAGAGAGAACTGCTGATGGAATGTGAGAAGGAGGGAACAAAACCCTTATCTCTAGCATATCCTCACCTGGCTCTGGAGGCCTGGGGCCCAGGGTTGGAGTTATATACCTGAGAAGAGCTGTGAATACCATTAGCATCTTCTGATGGATTTGTGTGACCGTGGGAATGTGAGATTTGGTGAATGGGAGACCGAGGACACTGCAGAATGTAGAGGGTGGTTACATGCGAGGAGAAAGGGGAATGTCTTCATGAGACCTTTTGTTTGTCAACAATAGAAACAATGATCTGGGGCTTCCCTGGTGGTGCAGTGGTTAAGAATCCACCTGCCAATGCAGGGAACACGGGTTCGAGCCCTGGTCCGGGAAGATCCCGCATGCCGCGGAGCAACTAAGCCCGTGCACCACAAGTGCTGAGCCTGTGCTCTAGAGCCCATGAGCCACAACTACTGGGCCTGCGCTCTAGAGACCGTGCTCTGCAACAAGAGAAGCCACCGCAATAAGAAGCCCGCCCACCGCAATGAAGAGTAGCCCCCGCTTGCCGCAACTAGAGAAAAGCCCACGGGCAGCAACAAAGACCCAATGCAGCCAAAAATAAATGAATAAATTTATATTAAAAAAAGATACTATTAAAAAACAAAAGATCTGTGCCTACTGTGTGCCAGGCCCTGAGCCAAGCCTGTGACGTACCTTAATTCTGTTTCTTGCTTTTCCTCTCTATTGACAATCTTAAGAACACTTTTCTATGGGAAAAAAAAAAAGTATATGGGAAGAACTTAGAACAAGGCCTGCATGGAAATAATAATTATGTGTGTATTTGCTATTTTATCATTATATTTTTACTCTGGAATATACCACCACCCCTGCACACGAGAAGTGGCCTTTCTGCGCTGCTAGAGTAGGTCCTAAGCTCACGGCTAGAATAGCATCTCGGGCCCTCTGCAGCAGAGCAGCAGAGATGCCTCTGGTTTGGCACGTTGCTTCCACACAATGGCCTGCATTTCCTGTCTTCCCAGACCTAACCCACTCTCACCCCTTTATTTATTCTCATACATTTTTTTTGGCCACGCAGCCTGGCATGCATGCGGGATCTTAGTTCCCCGACCAGGGATCTAACCCGCGCCCCCTGCGGTGCAAGCACCCGAGTCTAACCACTGGACGGCCAGGGAAGTCCCCTCATTCTCATACTTTCTACAACCTCTTCCGGATTGACTGACACATGAGGGTCAGCATCAAGTTATATTATTATCATGTTATATAATAATGTTAATGTATGCTCATTAACGCTAAGCTCATCTCGCCCAGCCACTCCTCTGAGAAAACTGAGGTCCAGAGAGGTTGTCAGTGGCTCAAGGTGACCGAACCAGCGGGTGGCTGAGGCAGGGCTGGAACCCAGATCTCCCGGATTCGGCCTTCCCTGTATGACACCTGCACTCTCCTTGTTCTGCATCGGGCAAGAGACGCTTTTTACTTGTACCTTCTGCTCATCTCAGGTTGCCTGTCATCCCGTTTTCTAAGGCCCTCACTCCTCCCTGCTGCACACAGGGAACCCAGGTCTGTCAGCACAGCCACTAGGCAGCTTCTCTGACCAGCCCAGGACAGCCCTTCCTCCTTCTCCTCAACTCATTTATTCTGTTCTGGCCTTGGCAGGGCACTGACAAATCACTTGACTCACACATTTACCAAAAGATGTTTGTAGACGTTTATCCTTCTCTGAAACGCCTCCTGATCTTGGCGTTTCTATGCTGCTTGATAGTGTTGAGTATTTTTTTGTGTGGATGCTATAAGTTTCCACATGTTAGAAGTTGCCTTATACGTATTTGAACTCTCCCTGCTCCCTCAGCGTATTTCCTTTTACTGCAAATATAGTCTCTTAACGGAATAACTCTCTATAAATCAGGCGTTTGGGATTAACATATACACACAACTATATACAAAGATAGGTAAACAACAAGGACCTACTGTTTAGCCAAAGGCACTGTATTCAATACCTTGTAATAACCTATAAGAGAAAAGAGTCTGAGAAAGTACATATATATATTTATATATATATATCTGAATCATTTTGCTGTACACTTGAAACTAACACAACATTGTACATTAACTATACTTCAGATAAAAAAATAAAGAAAACAACCCAGAATAAATCTCTAACTCTGGGAATTTCAGGTACTGTGGCAAGCGAATTATAGAGATATTTTAAAGCAGGGTGTCAGTTTAAGAGTCACAATTTACACCTTATAGTTTCTAATATGATGCCCTGGGTGTACTGTTAAAAGCTGCTAAAGTTTTGTAAATGATAAATCGCACTGCTTCAGTACTGCTACCAAATTAATTCATTTGTGGATCTAGCAGTTATTTAAAGAGGGTTCATGAAGTATGCTGGACTGTGTTAGGCCCCGAAGGCGTTTGAAACGAAGTTTGACATCTGCCTGTCTGTCTCCTTCTGGCTGCCTAGAAGGTCTATAAGATGGATGCAACCTGAGGAGGCATCCTTTGTTCCTGAGCATAGAAGGTGCATTGTGGAGCAGAAAGATACAGGAACTCTAGGCGATGCCGTACCAGCTCTGCATTGCTTATCTCCAGAATTCCTTTAAAAGAAAAGAAAAATAAACTTTTATCTTGTTTAAGCCACTATTATTTCTGGGCTCTGTTACTACTTGCCAAATGCGAATCTTAACTGATACAGAAGTCCTTGAGGATTTTTGAGCAAGGGACTATTCTGATTGGTAGCTATGCAAGAGGCGGATTCGGGGAGGGGGGTGTTCCAGGGCATACAAAGAGATAAAGTTGGCTTGGCAGGTGGGACAGATAGTGGGGGGAGACTTTGAATGAGGAGAATACACATCTTGCACAGGCGCATTGATTTTGTTTTTCTTTTCCCCAGAACACCTCCGCTCAACTCCAATTATACGGTGGTTACTTAAATATGTAGTTATTGAGTAATTTGCATTCTGTTCTTGTCCAGTGGCCTGAAAGCTCTGGAGACTGAGAAGATGGGTACTCTTTGTATCTTAAAAAGAAGCAGGCAAAAGCTGGGACAGGAAAAGAGTATCAGTGTTACAGTAAAGTGAAGTTATTATGTTTTCAGAACTCCTGCAGGCATTTTCAAGGAAAGGAACTTTTGTTACATGTGATTGTCTAATCAAGATACATTTGAAATGTATCCACTAGTGGATAGCAACTGTAAATAATATTTTAAAAATATATCTTGGAGTACCTTTCAGAGTAAAGATAATTTTATGTGCTAAAACTTTCTAAAAGGGGAAAATTTTATTTTATTAACTTACTCTAGGACTTCCCTTGCGGTCCAGTGGTTAAGATGCTGAGCTTCCAGTGCAGGGGGCACAGGTTCGAACCCTGGTGGGGGAACTAAGATCCCACATGGCACGTAGCCAAAAAAAAAAAAACACCTTACTCTAAGCTTCATGTAATCACACTGAGTAGCAGCTGTCTCTTCATAGTAAACTTTTCATCTTGAGGTTGGGTAGGTAATTTCATACCTCTTTGATTAGAAGACATTTTACTATTATTTAAATGGCTTATAAAAACATGATAATGTAGCTATAATATAACGTAACTTCCCTCTGAACTAGATGTACTAACTTAATATTGCAATCTCTGTTTCCTTAAAAATGGGTCGGCAGTTCCAGAGTTCCTTCTAAATCTGGCTTGAACAGGGAATTAGAAGTCTTAATGCAACTACAAATGTCAAGGTCCCTGAAGGCAGTGGCCTTCAGCCTTTCTTCCCACTCCTCACGTGGAAGGGCAGATGTGCCCAGTATTACCTGGAAATTCTTGCTTGTTAATTATGTCCTGCCACCATTTCCCCTCGTTTGGAAAAAATACAACTAGAATGCAAGTAACTGAATAGATATTTGGTTGTAGCCTGGACCATCTGTTGCAAACTTCTATACTTTTTCTACCAACTCAATTTTAATAGTCACATAGGATTATTTCCAGTTTATAGTGAGAAGAAATACAAAAAATGATTCCAAATGTTAGGTTTTGAGTTACACCTCCCTGGAGTGCCTGGGTTGCATTTTGCTGCAGTCTGCACACAGGAAAAAAAAACCCAATAGTCTGATAAGCAGATGTTTTCTCTCTACAGTTAAATAAATTATAACAGTGGCCAACATTTATGGAACACACAGTGTGTGCTGAGGCATTTATCTACATTATTTCTTTTAATCCTGATGAAATTCTGAGAAGTAGCTGTATCGATGAGGAAACGGAGCCTGGAAGCTATTGCTCGAGGTCACATTAAGCCGCTGAAAAAGGGCTCAAATTTAGGTCCTGCTGACTCTCAGGCCGCCTTTAGAGACTGTCCTGTTATTCTTGTAAATAATCTCAGTGAGAACACAGCCAACTGGCTCAGGGCGACACGCGATCCCCAATCATTCTCTTTCACTTTCTGCCAGATTGGAAGACGGTCTTGTGATTAAATATTTCTGGCCAGCAATGTCTTGCCGTCTACGGAAAACTGATATTCCCAAATCGTTAATAATTGTTTCATTAGACACAAAAACAAATCTCCTCGGAATGACCACAGGAATACCTCTGTATTTCTCTGTTACCTGTCTTTCCTCAGGCAAGATGGAAAGAACAGTATCAGTTTCCAAAGTTGCTCTGGGAAGAAGACAAACAGGGGATATTACTTAGTTATGATTCGTAGACACTTTTGGGGGGAGGCTACACCAACCACTGGACATTGTAAGGTTTGGAAGCCCCTTCTTAAGGGATGAAGGCCATTTTATGGCAGGAGAACCAGAGAAGGCCCAAGGAAGGCCATGGGTTGACTGCTTGAATGATTGATTGATTGACTGACTTGAGATAGGAAGGACTTTTACTATGAACCGGCCTCTGAACCTCTTTTGCTTTTTAGCTCCAAATAGATTCAGGTGTTTCTCAAAGGCCACCTTCTTCTAAAGTAGGTAAGGAGCTGATCAAAAGCTTTATCTTTGCTAAACTTGTTTGGGTAGGTTTCTTCCCTCCTGCATCAGTTGCCTGGGAGGGGGTGTCCAGCTTCCTTTGGGGGAGGTGTCGGTAGATAACAGTAGCCAAGTGGTGTTGGCTAATTTGTTTATTTAGTGAGGGGTCTCATTAAAAAGTCATTTCCTTTGGGTGATTAAAGAGCTCCTAGGGAAATTTTCTCATCATCTGCTTTTCAGTTCCTGTTTTGGAGGGGATTCTATAAAGAATAATTAAGGCCTAGGTCTTCATTTCAGCCTGTCATTTGGGCCCCCAGGGTTTAAGCCCTGAAAAGGCCAATTGCTTTTCAGATGGGATATACCCAGAGCTGGGCATGGGGAGTGGGGGCCGGTTGGAGGTGGATCTGATTCGTTGGCAGGCTTCCTCAGTGGCATGACCAACTTGTAAGTTGGGTCATTATTTTTGTGTAGGATGCCTAGCCTAACGTCTCTAAGCTTATGAGGGAAACTAATAACTTCTCTTCATGCGGTTGTTGTCATGATCAACTGAAATAATGTATCTGAAAGTGCTTTTAAAATCTCTTACTATAATGTGTGAAAATGGTGGCTAATGGATGTACTACGAAATGTCAGCCAAAGTTACCAGGAATGCAAGTTAATATTATGCCTATAAGTTTCTGGGACCAACTTGGATGTGTTGTGCGGGGCAGTGGTTCCCACACCTCCGAGTGGTCTGTGACACCAGTTGGGTGTCCTAGAGTTCAACTCAGTTCTGACCCTGTCTACCCGGAGACAGCATCAGATTCCACAGCTTCAGGGCTCCGTCCCACAAGACTGCTCCCCACCCCCCATCCTAACTTCAGACGCCAGTCACACTGTTATTACCTGTGCTTCTAACCGACTGGCTACAGATTGGAGGTTCCAGTGACCCCATCTTGGGTTCTACTGATTTGCTAGAGTGGCTCACAGAACTCAGGGAAACATTTTACTTACTAGATTGCCGGTTTATTATAAAAAGATATAACTCAGGTACAGCCAGATGGAAGAGATGCAGAGGGCAAGGTCTGAGGAAAGGGGGCGGAGCTTCCATGCCCTCTCCCACTGTGCTACTCTCCCCAAATCTCCAGAGGTTCACCAACCTGGAAGCTCTTTGAACCCCATCCTTTTGGCTTTCTATGGCGACTTCATTACCTGGGCATGATTGATTAAATCATTGGCCATCGGCGATTGATTCAGCCTGGGGTGGGGGGGGGTGGTGAATAGAGGGGAGAGGAGAGGCTCTCCCACAGGACAGGGGGTGGGACTGAAAGTTCCAACTCTCTAATCACAGGATTGGTTCCTCTGGCAACCAACCCCGCCCCTTAGATGCTTTCCAAGAGTCACCTCATTAACATAAAATAAGACACCTTGATCACTCATCATCTAGGAAATTTTAAGGGTTTTAAGAGTTCTGTGCCAGAAAAGGAGATGAAGACCAAATATATATTTCTTATGATATATCACAATATCACACACCTAAAGGGAGGAAGCTGATTTATTCACACATGTGGCACCTTTTCAAAATGCATCCTTCCCTCACCTGTTCACTGATATTCTTCAGCATCTATTCCCATCATTCCTTGCTGTCTCTCAGTTTGCATAGTATATTCATAGAAGTCCATTCTTCCATTCAGTTTTAGCATCTGGATCATTGTATGTGTTTTCCTTGGTTGTTCTGTCCTGAATGGAGACGACACATTATTCTTTACTTGGGGAACACTGAGAACAATTCAAAACTAAGGGCATGTTGTAACGCTACTTAATAATCTGATGTAACATGGCCCCTGCTTGGGATAATAAGGATGTTTTCTTCATGGCTGGTGTGCTCGACCTGCTTCCTAGGGCCAGTGCCTCATGCCTCAGCACAATATATCTTAATTAACCAAATGAGAACCAGTCCATGCTGGTATGATGTAACTGCATTAGTGCTTGGCATAATCTATTCTGTGGTCATCTGGCCGAGTCATTAAAAGAGCTAAAATAACGTATGCCCGTGGCGCTCATACGCGCCGCAAGGAGGCCCATTTGCACAAAGTTCAGGCAAATATCTATCAGGGAAGGAATTTGTATCAATCAGTTTTCTTTTTTCCTTTCCTTTTTCCTCCCAATAAAAATGTATTGAGCACCTACTGTATGCTAAGCATTAGGTATAAAAAACATTATTCAAGCCCTCCAGGAGCTCCGAGGGGTGTGTGTGTGTGTGCGTGTGTGTGTGAAATCATAGTATAATGAGTTAGAAACAATAAAATAGATTTGAACAAACTGCTGGGAGGGTACACATGGACAAAGGCAACTCTGGGAAAGTTTTGCTGAGGAAATGGGATTTTAATTATCGAAGGATTGGTAGGAATTTGCCTACAGATCAAAAATCAACAAACAAAAAAGTAGAACTGTCCATGAGGCTGAACATAATCTATGAAATCATGTAGGAACATGACTGGGAAATATGACGTATAGGCTGGTGTCACTATGCTCGGGGTATACATTCTAAAGTGAGTAAGAAGAGTTGTTCCGTAAAAGAAGGAGATGCCTATCCTGGAAGAAAGGAGTAGAGCCGGACAAACAAAACAGGCAACATCCACCACAATCCCCCCCCCCCCCCCATTCCTTGTCTAGTCAGTTCCTATAATGGCTCTTTCACAGAGGTCCTATGAATATCCTCTTGAGAAAACTGAAGTTAAGAGAAGTTATGTAACTTGCTCAAGGTGACATATTTTGAGTGACGGAGATTTTTGGATTAAAAAAATAGATTTACCTATTCACCAAAGCTATAGTTATCAAGACAGTGGTGTTTGTTGAAAGGATAGATACAAAGATCAATGGAACAGTATACAGAGTCCAGAAATAGATCCACCCATGTATTGTCAGTCTGTTTTTGACAAAAAAAAACAAAACCAATTTAATGTAGGAAGGATAGTCTTTGCAATAAATGGTGTTGAACAAATAACAACCATATGCAAAAAAAAAAAAAAGAAAAGAAAACAAAGCAGAGGAAGGGGAAAGAGGAAGAGGAGGAAGAGGAAAAGAATCTCAACCCATACCTTTTATCTTATGCAAAAATCACCTCAAAATGGATCATATATCTAAATGCAAAATGTAAAACTATAAAGCTTCTAGAAGAAAACACAGGAGAAAATCATGACCTTGAATGAGGGAAAGGATTCTTAAATACAACGCTGAAAGCATGATCCATGAAAGAAAAAAATTTGTAAATTGGACTTCATCAAAATTAAAAACTTTTGAGGTGTGAAATACACCGTTAAGAGAAAGAAGAGACAAGTCACAGACTAGGAGAAATATTTTAAGATCACATACCTGACAAGAGACTTACATGCAGAATATATGAGAACTTTCAAAACTTACCAACAAGAGAACAAACAACCCAATTAACATTGGCAAAAGATTTTGAACAGATACTTCATGAATGGTGAATAAGCACATGAAAATATGCTCAACATCATTAGTAATTAAAACCACAGTGAGATAATACCACACATATTAGAATGGATAAAAACCCAACCCAAACCCAACCAAACTGAAACAAAACAAAAAACTGACAATACTAAATGCTGGCAAGGATGTAGAGCAACTGGAACTCTCATACATTCCTGGTAGGAGTGCAAAATGGCACAGCCACTTTGGGAAAGAGCTTCGCAGTTTCTTATAAAGATAAACATACATTTACCATATGACCCAGTAATCCTAGGTGTTTACCCAAGAGAAATGAACACTTAAGTTCACACAAAAAAACTGTACATGAATGTTTATTGCAGCTTTATTCATAATCACCAAAACTGGAAACCCACATGTCCATCTACCGTTGAATGGATAAACAGACTGGGGCACATCCATACAATGGAATGCTACTCAGCAATAAAAATGCAAGAACTATTGGTACCTACAACAACGTGGGTGAATAGCAAATGCATTTTGCTCACTGAAAGGAGCCAGACCCAAAAGACTGCAGATCATATGATTCCATTTATGTAGCATTCTCAGAAAGGCAAAAGCAATCAGTGATTTCTGTGGGCTTGGGGTGAGAAGATGTGCTGGTTACACAGAGGCAGCACCAGGGGATTATTTGGGCTGATGTAACTCTTTTGTACCTTGGTGGTGATGGAGGCATCATGCTGCTGCTTCACTTCTGAGTCAAGAGAAAATATGCACACATTTTTCCAGCCTAGGGAGCTAACGGTGAGAAATCTTAATTTCTGCTTTTTGACTAAATTGAAATATCATACCTACCAGTTGAATTCTCTCCAAGGGCTTTTGACTTTTTGAGTACAAGTTGGAAATTCAGAGTCATCAACAAGCCTAGATGCCTAGAAAATTCCATCATAGGTAAGATGTGGCATGTAGAATAATGGTTCCCCCATTATGTCTACATCCTAATCCCTGGAACCTGTGAATATGTTACCTTAAGTGACAAAGGGGTCTTAATGTTTAATGATTAATGTTAAGGACCTTGAGATGGGGAGAAGATCTCGGATTATCCAGGTCGGCTCAATCTAATCAAATGAATCCTTAAGGGCTTCCCTGGTGGCGCAGTGGTTGAGAGTCCGCCTGGCGATGCAGGGGACGTGGGTTCGTGCCCCGGTCCGGGAAGATCCCACATGCCGCGGAGCGGCTGGGCCCGTGAGCCATGGCCGCTGAGCCTGCGCGTCCGGAGCCTGTGCTCCGCAACGGGAGAGGCCACAGCAGTGAGTAGGCCCGCGTACCGCAAAAAAAAAAAAAAAACAGAGAACCTTTCCAGCTGTGGTCAGAGGGCAGCACGACTATGGAAGAGTGGTCCCTCCCTCTTTCCCATCCTTGCTCTGTTTTTCTCCACAGTACTTATCACTATGTCGTAGGTAGAATAATGGCTCCCCAAAGATGCACACATCCTAATCCCCAGATTCTGTGCTTATGTTTTATCACATGGCAAAGGGGAGTTCAGGTTGCAGATGGAATTAAGTTTGCTAATTTGCTGACCTTCGAGTAGGAAGATTATTTTGTGTAATCCAAGTGGACCCAATGTAATCACATGGATCCTGAAAAGTAGAAGAGGAAGGCAGAAGAGGTCAGAGTGAAGTGATGAGAGGACTCGATTTGCCCTCGTTGGCTGTGAAAGTGATGGAAGGGGCCACGAGCCAAGGAATGCGGCAGCCTCTGGAAGCTGGAAAAGGCAGGGAAAAGGGTTCTCCCCTGTCAACACCTGGATGTCAGCCCAGTGAGACATGTGTCAGACTCCTAGCCCACAGCACTGCAAGAGACTGTGTTGTTTCAAGCCACCAAGTTTGTGGTAATTTTTTTTTTTAAAGATTTCTTTCTTTTTTTTAATGTGGACCATTTTTAAAGTCTTTATTGAATTTGTTACAATCTTGCTTCTGTTTTATGTTTTGGCCTCTTAGCCGTGAGGCATGTGGTATCTTAGCTCCCCAACCAGGGATCGAACCCGCACCCCCTGCACTGGAAGGCGATGTCCTAGCCATTGGACCTCCAGGGAAGTCCCTGTGATAATTTGTTAACAGCATCAATAGAAAATGTGTTATTCTTAAACATGAGGGGAAAATATTAAGAGTAGGGAATGACTTGGTTTCCTGGTCCCTCAACCCTCGACTCTAGGCAGGACATCTATTTGTCCACTTTCAGAATCAGTCTCATTGCCACGGGAATCAGTTCTGATGCTGGCGGCAAACTTACGGGATGTTTATTGAGTATAAGATTTACTGAGTATTAAACTGAACTGTGCCTGTTCCCAGTATGACTGAAAATCCTTTCCCAGCTCCTGGCCTCCCCTTCACAGGTGATGTGGCCTCATTTGAACCCAGTTTTAGGTCATGTCTGCCCCTGCCTCAAGATTTGCGTTCCTGATCTGGAACTTTCCCTCCACCAGACATCGCTAAAAACTTGTACCTACCTAGACCCATGCTTGCTTCACCCTGACATAACTTTTTCTTCCCTCCACTTCTTGCCAGCTTGGAATTTTGCTTTATGCCTGTGTGACACGGGGAACACATATTAAAAGCATGTCCTGGCAATACCTCCCTTCTTGTCTACAAGGAAGAATGAATGCTTTGTGCATTCGGCTCACTAGAGGGCCTTTGTTGAAATAAGCAGGGTGATTGGCAGTGAGGAAAATTAAAATGCTGAGAGGAGACAGAATTATTCTACCCACCACAGAATGGGGAAGAAAATTTTATTAGAATCTTGAAGAGAAGAGGAAGTAGAGTTGGGTGAGCTCTAAGCTGTGGAACTTTTGAGGAAAGAAACTCAAAGATATTTCAAAAGAAGGTTTCCTATGTAATATGTAAAGCAATCTTCTCTTTGCTTCCCTAAGAAATACTCAGTAAGCGCTGGATTTGTGGCAGACAGGATGCATGAAGCCCTGAGTTTGGCTTTTGGGCAGAGGCAAGATGACCCTAAATAGCCCGAGTGGTTTCAGGTGGTAAGAGTGAGGCAAAAGGGAAGAGAGGATGCAAAGTAGTCTTTGAATAGCAGGTCTTTCATTAGGTGTATTTGCTCAGGACTCAGGAATTCTTCAGAAAGGTTTCAGGAAGAAGCTACACCTCAGAGGAGTCCAAGAAAAACGGCAAGAAGAGGGCATCTATCTGCCTGCTTCCTCCTGCTTCCCTTTCCCTTGGCCACAGTTCACCCTGCGCGGAGCTAAGTCCTCTGAACTCCCAGGTGGCATCATCTGGCCACTCTGTGACCATTTGGGAAATTAATTTCACACCTTGTGGTGTGGCAATTTCATTCAAGTCTGGAAGTGAGGAGTGAGTCGCATGGTGGGGATGAAAAGAGAGAACAGAAGGGGTAATGGAAGGAAGCTGAGAAGGCTAAAAACATTTGTCTCTGTAATTGAGCAAAACTTGTATTTAAATCTTGCTGCAAACTGTAAATGTTTTTAAGTACATGGCTAATAAATGTATGAACTAAAGTGTTTTCATAAAGACATATGGAAAACTATTTGAAAGAGTGGGAAATCATTTCCTAATGCTAATGGATAATGCCAGAGAAATCTAAGCTTCAGACTTCCGGATTATAACCTTGGCACCTCAGTCCCACCAGGTAGCGGCTTCTACCAGCAGCTTCTTCTTTTTTTTTAAAAAAAATCAAGTTATTCCGTTGTATACAGAGTGAAGTAAGTCAGGAAAAGAAAAACAAATATCGTATATTAACGCATATATGTGGAATCTAGAAAAACGGCATAGGTGAACCTATTTGCAAAGCAGAAATAGAGACATAGATGTAGAGAACAAACGTATGGACACCAAGGGGGGAAGGGGGGGGTGGGATGAACTGGGAGATTGGGAGTGACATATATACACTATGTCATTGATACTATGTATAAAATAGATAACTAGTGAGAACCTAGCGTATAGCACAGGGAACTCTACTCAGTGCTCTGTGGTGACCCAAATGGGAAGGATATCCAAAAATGAGGGGATACATGTATACCTATAGCTGATTCACTTTGCTGTACAGCTGAAACTAACACAACACTGTAAAGCAACTATACTCCAATAAAATTTTTTTAAAAATCAAGTTATTTAATTACCCAAGTCATACATACATATATTTTACTAGTAAAAGAAACTCAAACACTGCCTTTCAGGGGAAGGGAGTTGCATTAGTGTGACACCTGGCTTTTTCTGGCCCTTTCTTAACTCTGCCCTGAACTGAAGGAGGGCATGATTTAATTGGCAAATTTGGGGGAAGTAAAGTGGACTTGCGTAACTCATTCCTGCCCCCTTTCCTCTTTGGCACCCAGCTAGCATGAGGTCCGCTGTAGGAGCAGCTGGCGCTCCCACCCTCGGTGAGGCAAGTCTACTTTGGATCAGAGCTGCTGCATCTTATTCTGGGGCCTCAGGTCAGGAAGCTCTTCTCTCACAGTAAACCGAATCCTGCAACCCAGCTTTATTAGGAATTCAGTAATCGATTTGGTTTTCTTTTTCCATTCCGTTATTTTATTTCTTAATTTGTTTTGAACTCAGAAAAGGAGGAAGGGTGCTTTCGACTGGATACCCCTTCAGTGTTCCCACTTCTGATGCATTGGCCAGAAAATTGGTATATGACAAATAAGGAGGTCAGGGAGAAGCAATGAGTACATGTAGAGTGATCGAGGCTTCTAGAGTGGCAGAGGATTGGCATTGGCCCTGGGGTCTTGTTCTTGAGTGTGTGTGCAGGACATTTTGATCTTTTTTTTTTTTTTAATTGAAGTATAGTTGATTTGCCGTGTTGTGTTAATTACTGTTGTACAGTGAAGTGATTCAGTTATACATACATATACCTTCTTTTGTGAAATATTCATTATGGTTTATCACAGGATGTTGAATACAGTTCCCTGTGCTATACACTGGGATCTTGTTGTTTATCCATTCTCTCTATAAAAGCTTACATCTCCTAACCTCAGCCTCCCACTCCATCCCTTCCCCAGCCCTCTCCCTCTTGGCAACCACTAGTCTGTTCTCCAAGGACATTTTGATCTTGGCAGTTTGTATAGGCTTATATTGGACCAGGTAGTTTTCTATGATGGTGCAGTTGGCTCGTAAGAGATGTGGCTGGGGAAAAAGACCTTGGAAAAGCCACTCAGAGGTTGTAAGAGGGCCTTGGCACGAGCACAGGGACCAGGAGAGGAACGTAGCAGGGGCCAGCGGGCTGAAGAGGCCTTAATAAGCAGTTACAGCTGGGGCAAGGATTCAATTATAAGGAGAAAGAAACAGTCTTTTCATATACCGTCCTTTTAGATATTAAAGGAGCAAGAAAATATTTACTGTTTTTAAACCATGGGGCAGCTGGGTTCTCTCTGGACCACAGAGCATTAGTGAGAGATTAATTTTCAATGTGCTGGTGCTAAGCCTAGGCAGGTAAGATAAACAAACACCCCGACTTTAAATTCCGCTTTTATGTTGTTTTGAACCATCTTCAAGGGCAAAAGAGGGCGGAGTAGATGGACTAAGTTTGAATTCATGTGGCTCAGGAATTACTCCCTCTATTTTTGTCCTCAAGGCTGCTAGAAACCGGTTATTTAGATATGAGGGAGAAATCGTCCCCAGGTGATGGTTTTCTTAAGCCTAAGGAATTCCACAGAAGGAGGCAGTGGAAAGAGCCATTGCAGCACAGGAAGAAAAACGTTTACTGGTTATTGCGGGAGTTCTGTTAGACAGAATTCACCTTCACGACAACACTGCAGTGCCGGCACCTCAAGTTCAAAAAGGATGGGAAAATGAAAAGGTTTTTTGTTTTTTTTTTTGCGGTACGCGGGCCTCTCACTGCTGTGGCCTCTCCCGCTGCAGAGCACAGGCTCCGGACGTGCAGGCTTAGCGGCCATGGCTCACGGGCCCAGCCGCTCCGCGGCATGTGGGATCTTCCCGGACCGGGGCACGAACCTGTGTCCCCTGCATCGCCAGGTGGACTATCAACCACTGTGCCACCAGGGAAGCCCTACCACATGTAGTTACAAAATTTTTTCTTGGGATGAGAACTTTTAAGATCTATTCTCTTAGCAACTTTCAAATATACAATACAGTATTATTAACTATAGTCACCATATTGTACATACATCCCTGAGACTTATTTATTTTATAAGTGGAATTTTGTACCTTCGACCACCTTCACCCATTTCACCACACCACCACCCCTGCCTTTGGCAACTACCAATCTGTTCTCTGTGTCTACGAATTCACTTTTTAAAAATTCCACATATAAGTGAGATCATATGGTATTTGACTTATTTCACTTAGTATAGTATATAATCTATCTATCTCACATTTTCTTTATTCATTCATCCATTGATAGGCATTTAGGTTGCTTCCATGTCTTGGCTATTGGAAATAATGTTGCAGTGAACATGAAGTGCATATATCTTTTCAGGTTAGTGTTTCGTTTCCTTCAGATAAATACCCAGGAATGAAATGACTGTATCATACGGTAGTTATATTTTTAATTTTTTGAGGAACCTCCATACTGTTTCCCATAGTGGTTGCATCAGTTTACATTCCCACCAACAGTGCACAAGGGTTCCCTTTCTTCTGCATCCTCACCAATGCTTGTTATTTCTTGTCTTCCTGATAATAGATATTCTAACAGGTGTGAAGTGGTATTTCACTGTGGTTTTGATTTGCATTTCCCTCATGATTATTTCCAGGTTTCTTTGTGCATATTTTTATTAGACTAGTGTAATTTTGTCATTTAATCTCATTGCTGATCCTCTGATATGCTACATGGACTATACGGATAGGAATAATAAAAAAATTATAGAAAAATGAATGAAATTTTAGCCTTGGATACAGAATGGCATTGAACTATTTAATTAATGCATACTAGGGAACTCTTTTGGAACTTTTCATGAGCAAAATCTCTCTTTCCTGCTAGTGTCCCTGGGAGGGTACAAAGTTGGTTGACACAAGAGGGAACGGTAGCCTCAAGAAAATGGGGCAGGACTGTTCTGATAGGCTGCCAAGATTCTCTCCTGAAGATGTGAGACACACTTCTGGTTGACATGGGCTTAATGGCTAAACCAATGGTTTAAGGGAACAAGAATCAAGGGAATATCAGTGGGGAATCATTCTTAACCAGCTATTGATACTACCTCTGTCCTAGGCTGAATAATGTTTCCCCAAACTTGTCCACATCCTAATCCCCAGAACCTGTGAATATGTTACCTTGTACAGCAGAAAGGACTTTGCAGACATGCTTAAGTTAAGGATCCTGAGGTTGTCCCAATGTAACGGAACAGACTTGGTTGGTATTATTATTTTCTAATTGGGAGGCCCTGTAGGAACTGCCCCCATTCTAGTGAGATGTAGCTTAATTTGCTAAAAGATCCTGGCCAACCTGGTTGTCCCAATGTAATCACAAGGGTCCTTATAAGAGGAACACAGGAGGAGCAAGAGTCGGAGAAGAGGGTGATGTGATGACAGAAGCAGAGATGGGAGCGATGAGCTTTGGAGATGGAAGAAGGAGCCACGAGTCAAGAAATACAGGTGGGCATAGAACCTAAAAAAGGCAAGAAAGCAGATTTTCCCCTTAGGGTCTCCAGAAGGAGCCATCCCTACCAACACCTTGACTTTAGCTCAGTGAAATGGATTTTGGACTTCTGACTTCCAGAACTATAAGAGAATAAATCTGTGTTGTTTCAAGCAACTGTGTTTGTGGTAATTTGTTACAGTGGCAATAGTACATGAATACATCTTCCATGGGACAAAGTTTAGTACATCTGTGTTTTTGGAGAGGGTGACTTAATCTGATTGGTGAATTCTGGAATAATAAGCAGAGCACAATTAGCTTCATTCTCCTTCCTCTTTGGGAGCCAGTCAGGCAGAGAAAGCACAGTTCTATTTCTTGCAGGACAGAATGCCATCCGTATGATGAGACCTGCTCCAGTCGGTGCTGCTGGGCCAGGCTGGTTAAGTTTATATAATTCTGTGACTCAGTATTAGTAAGCTCATCTGGCTTTCATGCTAAGCTACATTCCCCAGTAACTGTATCAGAATAAGGTGATATTTTGGCCTCCACAGACCGCTTCTTTGTCTTATTTCTCTCATTATACATACCTTAAGTGTGGTGAAAAAGTGAATTTGAAGATAATGGATTGAAAAAAATGATACAATCTTCTCTTCAGCTCCAAATTTCTGTAAGTAAAGGAAAAGATAAATGAAGAAAATCACAGCTGCATGGGACATAAGAGAGGAAATTTCTAGGGACCAGACACTGTGACACATCCCTGCATGACACAGAATCCGCTGGAGATAAACCAGAGCTAAAACTAGAACAGTGGGACTTCCCTGGTGGCGCAGTGGTTAAGAATCTGCTTGCCAATGTAGGGGACACAGGTTCAAGCCTTGGTCCAGGAAGATCCCACATGCCGTGGAGCAGCTAAGCCCGTGCACCACAACTACTGGGCCTGTGCGCCACAACTACTGAAGCCTGCGCCCCTAGGGCCCATGCTTTGCAACAAGAGAAGCTGCTGCAATGAGAAGCCTGCACACCACAATGAAAAGTAGCCCCCACTCGCCTCAACTAGAGAATGCCCACGTGCAGTAACAAAGACGCAGTACAGCCAAAAAAAAAAAAAAAAAAAAAAAAAACTAGAACAGTGGCTATTGCTGCAAAATGTAGTAGGGACACCAAGAATGTTCCTTGCCCTAAAGTGATGGATGCTAGCAGCAGGAAGAAGTTCAAAGATAACCAATAAATCGATCAATTCAGGTACTGCAGCAGGACTATCTAGATACTTGGATTGCTGCTCACCACTACATTTCTATCCCTTCAGTCAAACAACAGTGATGGTGGTTTCTATCTTCAGTGAAGAAAAATGGGTAGGAGGGTGGCAGCAAGAAAGATAAGGCAGTGCCCCACCCCCAGTGTCTGGCAATACCTGGAGGAGTGGGGAACACCCATATCAGAACATCAGCCTTCAAGGTATACCCAGTGGTAAATTCTGTGCCTCTTTAGAAAAGGCTAAGAAAACAGATGCAACATAGATCTAACAGGAAATGTCCGTTAAAGAGATGAGTGAAAAATCAAGAATGGCCAAAAGAACGCCACCATGAAAGAGAGATAAGAAACCCAACAGATGATAAAACTTCTATCTGACGAAATAGAGTTAATAGGGCAAGAAGATTAAGGCTTTGAAATAGTGTGATTTGTGTCATCAAATGGGAGAACTTAATACACATATAAATAAGAATAAACAAGGATTGTGGAAGTCGATTGTTGAGATAATTTAATAGAAAGGCCAAATTAATTTACTGAGGAACAAATTAATGAACTGGAAGACAGAGCTATAAAATTCTCCCAGAACATATACCAAATAGGAAAAAGATAAAATGTATGAAAGAAAAATCAAGAGATGTGGAAGATAGATCCAGAATTCTAACTTTCATTTAATAAGAATTCTAGAAAGAAAGAATATGGAGTAGGGAAGGGAAGCAGAACATTTAAATAAGAGAATTCTGTCCTCGGATCGAAAGGTCCCTACAAAATCCCTACAAATAGTGTGAGATTTGTGATAGAAAAGATAAAAAGATAAATCTTAAAATCTTCCAGAAAAAAAACAAAACAGATAGACTGCCTACAAAGGAAGGAGCATCAAATTGACATCAGACTTCTCATCAGAAACACTGAACTAAAAAATAAAAGTGCAATATTATCTTCACAGTTTTAAGAGACAGTAACTTTTAATTTAGGATTCTATTAGGCCCAATCAAACAGAAGAAAGAGATGGAGAAACTTTTCCTACCAGACTTCCACCTTTAATATGAAGCTATGGTTATTAAAACAGTGTGACATTAGTGCATGAATGGACAATTGGACAATTAGGAACAGAGCAGACCCATCTATCTATGAAAACATGACTTATATAAAACTGACACTCTGGATCTATAGGGAAAAGATGAACTATTATATCCAAGATGCTGGGATAACCAATTATACAAAATTATATCTCTAGCTCAGATCATACACCCAAAATGAATTTCAGTTAAGAACCCAAAGTGTAAAGCAATTTTTAGAAGAAAAAACTAGAGAATATTTTTATGGTCTTGCCTTTTAAGGTGAAAGAAAGCCAAAATCACAAAGGAAAAGGTTGATAATTTCAACTACATTTAAAAAAAAAAGTTGTTTATTAAAAGACATCATAAAAATTGATTGTTACAAAAACTTACAATCTGAAAGAAGATATTTGTAACATATATAATGTTACACAAGGATTAGTATCCAGATTACATAAAGAACTCCTACAAATCAATAAAATACAAGTAACCCACTGGGAAAAAAGAGACAAAAATTTTAAAATTCACAGAAAAGAAAAACCAAATGACAAATCATAGGATGATGAACCTTACTAGGAATTATAAAAATGAAAATAAAAAAAAAATTAAAAAAAAAAATGAAAATAAAAACCAAGTTCAATTTTTAGCCAGTTTGGCAAAAATAAATATAAATGTGAAGATGCCGATTGCCGGTGAGAGTGTGGAGCCAGAGGACCTCTTACGCACCCCTGGAAGGAATATAAATTGGTATGTCCACTTTGGAGAACAATTTGGTAATGTCTAGAAGAGTTATTCATGCACATAATCTAGGGCCTAGGATTCCACCCTGAGGCATGTACTCTAGAGAAACTCTTGCCATAGTAAGTCAGTAGGACTTGGACAAGAACGTTCAGAGCAGCATAGTAAAAGTAAAAAAAAAAAAAAGAAACATATATAAGAAATATACATCAATAGGAAAACGAGTAGTTAAATTGGATTGATTAATAAAGATCACTACGGAAGAACCTGATTAGATTCTGATTAAACTTGAGCTACACATTCAGTATAGGGATGGCTTTTGCAAATATATTGAATGAAAAAAGCAAATTGCTAAAAAAGATATTCAGTAAGATACTGGTTATATAAAATTTAAAACAGGCAATTGAATACTATATAGTGATTCACATGAAATACGTAGTACTTAAAGCATAATAAAATGCATGGAATGATAAGCACCAAATGCAGGAGAGTGTTTACCACGAGCGGTAAAAGAGGAGGATGTGATCACCAAGAAAACAGACCAAAAGAAGCAACTATAGAGGATTTGATCAGACCATTGAAATCTTAAACATATATGCAAACATATACATATATATGTACGTATCAGCAAGAAGAGAAACAGCATTCTTTTCAAATACACATAAAACATTCACAAAAACTGAGCACGTTTTTCAAGTTGTATACCATGGGTGACTGAATGGGATCCAGAATGGGCCAGAGGCTTTTGGGGACCGTAACCTGACTCCCACTGGCATTTTTTTTTTTTTTTTTTTTTTTTGGCCACACCATGGGACATGCAAGATCTTAGTTCCCTGACCAGGGATTGAACCCCTGCTCCCTGCAGTGGAAGCGTGGATTCTTAACCACTGGACTGTCGGGGAAGTCCCTCACTAGCATTCTTATCTGGGACTCTCAATTCCTTTTGGTTTACCCCAATTAGATGCACGAATATGGTTTTCCACATGTGTCACAATACCAAAAAATTTGGGAAGCAGGTACTTGACCAGAAAGAAAATCTTGACAGACTTCAGGCCACATGCAATGATTACAATGTAATAAAATCAGAAACTGAGGATAAAAAGAACCATCCCCAAAGCTATATACACACTTAACAATTAAAAATCAAAAGAGACATCTAAATAAATCTTGGATTAAAGAGAAAGTAATGATAGAAGTTACAAATTATTTAGAATTGAACAAAAACCCGTGGAATGGGATGAAAGAAGAAAATCTCTGTAGGTTTAAACAGATTTTTAGAAAATGAGAAAGACTGAAAATAAATGCCTAGGCTTTTAACCCAAGAAGCTAGGAAAAACAAAACAAACAAACAAACAAAGAAAGGAAAAGAAAAAAAAAGATAAAATGGGAAACTAATGAGGGCACACACTTATATTCTATATTTTTATTAGCTAAATCTGGCAACCCTAAATGAATAAAAATGAAGAACCGGTTTTTTGAGAAGAAAAAGCAATTAGATAAATTTTGTGAAGTTTAATCAACAGAAAGGAAAAAATAAAATTAATGCTGGGATTAAAAAAGAGACATAATACTGATATAGAGGAGAGTTTAAAGAATGTTATATATAATGTATAACAATATATTTTAAAAAGCGAACAATTTTTGAAGACTACCTAAATTTTAAAAACTGAATCCGCAAGAAGTGGAAACCTGACCAGGCCAATAACCACAGAAGAAATGGAATGGTTGTCTAAGAAATACCCACCAAAAAGGCATATGGACCAAATGTTTTACAACGAGTTTTCCCAAGTAGTCAAGGAACAGATAATCCCCATCCTCTCCAAGTCTTTCCAGAGCACAGAATGAAATGGAAAGCTATGTGATTCATTTTATAAGCCCGACTTAACTCTGATACCAGCAAGGACAAAGACAGCATAAGAAAAGAAACAGGCCCAATCACGTATGGAGCACAGAAGGATCAATCACTCAAGAACTAGATTTAATTTAGATGTATTCTGAATGAATAATGCATCGTGACTGATTAGAATTTATCTTAGAATGCAAGAAGAGTCTAAATGAGAATGTGACTAATTCACTATGTTAACAGATTCATTCAACAGATGCTTATTGAGCTCCTATTACATGCAAGGCACAGTGCTGGGAGCTGGGAAAACAGCAGTAAACCAACAACCTTTTTTTTTTTTTTTTTAAATTTAAATCAACTTTGTTTACAAAAACACTACTGCAAGAATCACAATTCTATAGCTTTTCCATTTGGGTAAAAATATAATCACTTAAGTAACAGCAATTTCCTAAATTAAAAATGAGCCACAGTTCAAAATTAATTTTGAAAAGAGATTTTTAAGAAAAGTCTCTGCTTCAGAAGGAGGTTTGATTGAAAGCTGCATCAGCCCGGAAGAGCACCCGCTCTGTCAGGATAAAGAGATAGTGCAGTGATACAGTACATGGGGTAGTAAAAGGAGGCAAACATTTGGTGGATGGGTATGTCTCATCGCTGCTAAAAGATATGGTAGGCCAGGGAAAAGTCCTTTGGTGGGAAGGATTCTGGAGTGGTCCGTACATGGTTTCTGGAGAAGCAGGAGGAAGAAGAGGTCCCTTGGACCTGCTGGCAACAAGGGACCACAAATTAGAGAATGAGGCATGTGATGGTTAGTTTTATGGGTCAACCTGACTAGGCTCTGGTGCCCAGTTGTTTGGTCAAATACCAGTCTAGATGTTGCTATGAAGGTATGTTTTAGATGTGATTTACATTTAAATCGATAGACTCTGAGTAGAGCAGATTACTCTCCATAATGTGGGTGGCCTCATCCAATCAGTTGAAGGCCTAAAAAGCAAAGAATGAAGTTTTCCAAAGAAGAGGCAAATCGGCCTCGAGATTGCAGTGTCTACCCCTGTCTGAGTTTCCTGCTTGCACATTTCACACTCAAAATTGCAACATCAGTTCTTCTCTGAATTTCTAGCCTGCCTGCCAGCCTCTTCTACAAATTTCAGACTTGCCAGCACCTGGAATCCTGTGAGCCAGTTCCTTAACTCTTTCTCTCTCTCTATATCCTACTGGTTCTGTTTCTCTGGAGAATCGAAACACAAGGCAGAAGAACGAACTCTGAGAGCAAAGGGGAGACTCTGAATGGAAAGGCATGAAAATATCTGCTCTCAGATGAAGCTGACCCGGTGGTGAAGATCTATATTGAAGGACACTCTCTGGGAGACTGAAACAGCACAAGCTTTATTCAATGACCATAGAATGGGGCTTTCCTGGTGGCGCAGTGGTTGAGAGTCCGCCTGCCGATGCAGGGGACACGGGCTCGTGCCCCAGTCTGGGAAGATCCCACACGCGTCTGGGCCTGTGAGCCATGGCCGCAGAGCCTGCACGTCTAAAGCCTGTACTCCGCAACGGGAGAGGCCACAACAGTGAGAGGCCCGAGTACTGCAAAAACAACAACAACAACAACAACCAAAAAAAAACCAAAAACAATGACCATAGAATGAAGAACTGGGAACTTAGTTTGCAAATCAACTTCTCATCAGGGGTGATCAAGGCAAGATTTTTAAAGGTAGGGTTGATGAGGGGGAAGCATAAGCATTGGTTTTTTGGGAATAGGTGGGGTTCTTCCTGGAACTGAGGTGCCACCTCTTTTTCTACTTTCTATGGTCCACTACTTCCTGTCATGGCGGCAGGTGGGTATGTCATTTAGCATGCTAATGCATGCTAATGGAGCTCAAGGCCTATTGGAGATCAGGTCTTCCACCATCTTGGGTTTAGCGTGTTCTAACCAGTTCTGGTGGCCTCCTGTTTTTCTCTTCTGATGGTTTCCTGTGAGACAAAGATAACACTTCCCCACAGCTTACATTCCCTCAGGGAAGCGGGGGTTAGAGTCTGAGGCTAACATGCATGGTAACATTTCTACTAGGAACAGTTTCCCAAAATTTATTTTGACTATCATTCCTCACTCACTGAGACTTATTGAAGTGTGTTGAGATGGACTGACCTCATCTTCAGCTCCGTTGCTGCCTGGATTAACTTAAGCCAATCAGCATATCCAGTCACCCAGCCCACAGTGACTAGTTTAGAGATCAGCATGACCAGAGTCCATAAAAGACAAGAAGACATTCACTCACTGCGGCTTCTGGGAAAGATGTCAGGATAATTAACCTTCCTTTGGGAAGGAGGTATTAAATTTCTACTTCTTACTATTCACAAATATTAATTAAGGTCGTATTAAGAACCTAGAAGAGTCTATTATTATTAGAAGATACAGAAAGGCAAAAGCCATACTGATACGTTGATAATTTGATTACATGATGTCAGGACTACAAAACATCATGAGTAAAATTAAAAGACAAGCAACTTAGGGACTTCCCTGGTGGCGCAGTGGTTAAGAATCCACCTGCCAATGAAGGGGACACGGGTTCGATTCCTGGTCTGGAAAGATCCCACATGCCGCAGAGCAACTAAGTCCATGAGCCACAACTACTGAGCCTGCACTCTAGAGCCCGCGAGCCACAACTACGGAAGCCTGTGTGCCTAGAGACCATGCTCTGCAACAAGAGAAGCCACCGCAATGAGAGGCCTGCGCACCGCAATGAAGAGTAGCCCCCGCTCGCCGCAACTAGAGAAAGGCTGCGTGCAGCAACAAAGACCAACACAGCCAAAAATAAATAAATTAAAAATAAATAAATTAAAAGAAAAAGACAAGCAACTTAATGGGAGTAAATATTTGCTACATACATAACAAGAATTAGTATCCATGTCATAATAAACCTTCTATATATAGATAAGAAAAAAAGGCAACCCAATAGAAATATAGGAAAAGGAGATAATGAACAGATAATCCATATAGAAGGATATGGGGGGGGGAAAGACAAAACAAAGACTACCCTAAGGGATATAACCCTTGATCTGTGATTTCCATTATTGCTCTTTCACACTAACATTTGTGTTTTGACTTCATTTCTGGTGTCTTTTGTCATATTCACTTATATGTATTTTTCTGTGATGAATTACATTTGTCTTTTCCTTTAGGCCCTTAAGTTTTCTACCTTGTTTTCTGCCATGTTTCCTGTTTTCTTTAATATTTCTTTTTAAAATTTTGGTCCATCTGGAATTTGATACACGTTGTGAGGAAGGGATCTAACTTTGTTTTCTTCCGCACAGATTGCCAATTAGGACAGCATCTTTATTAAATAAACTTGGACTGGGTTTTTATTTTAAATGTAAAAAAGGACATACACTACTGGAAAATTTTAAATTTTGATGCAATTGCTGTTTTTCTCCATAGGAGAATTACTGGTGCTTCTTGATAGATCTAGGTGCTTCTTGAAACTTATTCTACTTACAAAATAAAATTATGTCACAGGCTTAAATGATGATAATTATCTTTAAGCTTATTATAATCTAAGATACTTAAAGACAGAAATCATACTTTATTCATTCTATATCCTACTACAATTCATGGATTACTTTTCATATATTAGGTATTCAATAATACTTATTTAAGGTAACAGTATGGAAGTAGAGCATGTATCTAACTTATCCAAGAGAATTGAGACTATTTTGAAAAGAAGCTCAAACACAACTGTCTATGTTCCCATAGAAGACTCATTTTGCATGTGTGATAACATGCCTTACAGTTACTTACAGTTGAACACATTGTAACTGCTATACACCATGCAGTGAATAAGAGCACAGATTTTGAATCAAATTCTAGCTTTACCACGTATTACGTTTTATATTGTGATTGAAATAAACTTCTATCTAGTTTCTTCCAACTGGTTTTGTAACTAAAACGAATCCCAGCTGAGCCTGATCATCAATGAAACAGATAATTACAAGCAAAAAGAAGGATGCATAGATATATTAAACGTTGTATACTTGTTTAGAAACAGAATTGTACAATTTTTCACCCATCTGTGAAATGAGGACCAAAGGACTTTTCTTTGATTATGGAATCACTTACTGGAGTTCACACCAATATTGTGTGTGACCATATAAGTCATCATCCAAACTAGGACTCTGGGTGAAAGAGGTCACTAAAGTAATTAAAGTTGTGTAATTTTTGGAATATTTACTTATTGACAAATAGCTTTTAAAAAAAAATTTATTTCTTTCTAAAAAATAATGTATGTATACAAATATTTTTAAAATCTTCATATTAATTATCTGAATATTTAAAAATACAATAAGCAGAATAATTCAGTAGTCTTGATATGCGTTCACATGCTTTAATCAGTTTCTTAGCCTATCTTCTAATATTGGGTCACTGGTATTTTTCTAATGGATGTAATTTTTCTAATATGCTTTTCCTGATTTGTTTGTTTTCTTGTTTTTCTTTCCCCCACAAAATTGCCTACAATCATCTTCAAAATTGCATTTTATAGTCAATAAACTTTAAAATATTCACTTTCAATGAAAAAAAAGCCCACCCTAAGTATATGAAAGGTGTTCAAATTTGCTCATAATCAAGGGAGTGCATTTTAAAACGGCAGCATAAAATTCCATAGTGTGGATGTACCGAAATTTAACCATTTCCAGACTGGTGGAAATTTAGATTATTTTTAATTTATTACATACAATGCTCAATGAACGTCTCGATCTTGGCTTCTTTTTTTTTTTTTTTTCTATTTATTTTTGGTTGCGTTGGGTCTTCGTTGCTGTGCGCGGGTTTCTCTAGTTGCAGCGAGCGGAGGCTACTCTTCGTTTCCGTGCACGGGCTTCTCATTGCGGTGGCCTCTGTTGTTGTGGAGCACGAGCTCTAGGCACACGGGCTTCAGTAGTTGTGGCACGCGGGCTCAGTAGTTGTGGCTCGCGGGCTCTAGAGCACAGGCTCAGTAGTTGTGGCTCGCGGGCTTAGTTGCTCCGCGGCATGTGGGATCTTCCTGGACCAGGGATGGAACCCATGTCCCCTGCATTGACAGGCTGATTCTTAACCACTGCACCACTAGGGAAGCCCCTGTCTTGGATTCTTGAATCTATCTCTGCTTTTGAGATATTAAATCTTGTAAGCTTAAACCTAGAATGTAGCAGCAAACATCTTGGTATCTGGGCCCCAAATGGAAGCTGCATATTATGTGAATGTACTCTGAAACTTACCATCAGAATGTTCTTTGGATTTTATTCTTAATCATGGGCTTAATCTAATACACTTAGGGACTACAGGAACTTTTTCTGGTCAGATTAGTTCAAACAGTCAGAAATTGTTCTCTCTCCTTGAAATAAAGCTGATTGAAGGATTACATTGTCTGAATAGCTGTAGGATTCAGAAACTCCTTTACAAAGACTTACTTTATTTTTAGGTTTTAAAATATCCATGATTTCTTTTGGATTAATGGTCTAAACATGCATGTTTTACCAGAGCCTTACTTTTTCATTCATCATAGCTATAGCTTGTTTGTTGCTCATTAAATGTAAGTATGTTTCAGGGAGAGGAAACTGTTGACTCTCTGCCCAGCGGGGAGAGAAAATATTTATCAAATTTAAAATTAGTATGTTTCTGTTTCAGCAATTCCAGTTTTAGGAATCTCTCCTACAAAAATAGTCACCAAGAGTTTGCACACACATACACATACCCACAAACAAGGATGGTGGCTGAACCAGTGTTTATAATAAACAATGCAATTGAAAATATGATAAACGTCCATCAATAAAAGAATGGTTAAATAAATCACGACCTGTCCATAGGATGAGCGACAGCTACGTGTATCACCTTAGAAAAATGTTTGTGTAAGAGAGGGTCCCAGGAGGAAACAGAACTCACCCCCAGACGGGTCAAAGGAAGAAATTTTAAGGAACGGTTTACTTACAAAGGTTGAGCAGTGTTAAGCGAACGAAGAAGGGATGAGGACGTACCTACAGACTAGCAATAGTGGAAAGCTATTACCATTCTAGGGCTTAAGAGAGGCCTTAAGGTACATAAGAGAGGACATAAATACCAGAAACAGATTCACAGACATAGAGAACAGAATTGTGGTTGCCAAGGGGGAGGGGGGAGAGGGAGGGAAGGACTGGGAGTTTGGGATTAGCAGATGTAAACTATTTTATATAGGATGGATAAACAACAAGGTCCTACTGTATAGCACAGGGAACTGTATTCAATATCCTGTGATAAACCATCATGGAAAAGAATATAAAAAAAAAGAATGTGTAGGGCTTCCCTGGTGGTGCAGAAAAGAATATAAAAAAAAGAATGTCTAGGGCTTCCCTGGTGGTGCATTAAGAATCTGCCTGCCAATGCAGGGGACATGGGTTTGAGCCCTGGTCCAGGAAGATCCCACATGCCGTGGAGGAGCAACTAAGCCCGTGTGCCACAACTACTGAGCCTGCGCTCTAGAGCCCATGAGCCACAACTACCGAGTCCTCGCGCCACAACTACTGAGCCCGCATGCCTCGAGCCCCTGCTCCGCAACAAGAGAAGCCATCGCAGTGAGAAGCCCACACACTGCAACGAAGAGGAGTCCCTGCTCGCCGCAACTAGAGAAAAGCCCGCGCACAGCATTGAAGACCCAACGCAGCCAAAAATAAATAAATTAAATAAATAAATTTTAAAAAAAAGAATGTCTCTATGTGTATAACTGAGTCACTTTGCTGTACAGCAGAGATTGCCACCACGTTGTAAATCAACTCTACTTCAATAAAAAAAATTAAAAAATAATAGGAGTACAGTGAAATTTGGAACATAGGGGCAGGACCACCCAGTGGAACTATAGCCAACGCGGGATTCAGCTACAGTCATCCCTCAGTATCCGTGGGAGATTGGTTTCAGGACCCCTTACGGATACCAAAATCTGTGGATGCTCTAGTCCCTTTCAGTTGGTCCTCTGTATTCACAGGGATATATGTGGAACCTGAGGGTATGGAGGGCCGACTGTATTGCAAAAGACAGAGCTGAAGCAAGGGAAAGCAGGGAAGGAATACTCTGACTTCTTTCCTCTTAGGCTCTGATCTGTTGCTGGTATGTCCCATGGGCTGGACCCAATCAGAAGCGTCTGGCAGTGGAAGCTGAGTGAGGCAGTACACAGGAGACAGGCGGCTGGGGCACAGAGCAGGCAGAGGGAAAGGGCAAAAAATAATCTGTGGAGATAGAGAATGACTCTATTTAGGTCATATTTAGGCTCAATATTTAGGTCATATTTTCTCAGTGGAAAAAATTTGCCCAGCAATGCATAAGCACTATGCTATTTTGTAAAAGAAAATCACAGCCACATATTTGTATAATTGTAGACATTATGAAGAACACATAGCAAACTACAAACCTTCATATTACTTCTAGAGGGTGAAAACAGATGGAAGGGGAAAACCTCCTAACTTTTCGACATTTTTATACTATATGAATTTGTTACAAGAACTATTTCTATTGTGGTTAGGAAAATAAACTACATTTTCCATGAAAAAAAAAACACTGTTATGCCTAATATGAAGACAAAGTTACGAGAGACCCCTAAATGGTTGTTAAACAGTTAATTCACTTAAGGGCACTGCATAAACACCCCCCAAAATCTGTTATTATTATTATTATTTTTTTTGCAGTACGCGGGCCTCTCACCGTTGTGGCCTCTCCCGTTGCGGAGCATAGGCTCCGGACGCTTAGGCTCAGCGGCCATGGCTCAGCCGCTCCGTGGCACGTGGGATCTTCCCGGACCGGGGCATGAACCCGTGTCCCCTGCATCAGCAGGCAGACTCTCAACCACTGCGCCACCAGGGAAGCCCTTATTTTTTATTGTTAAAGTAAAAGAGTCAATCTTAACCGCTCTGGTGTTGGTTATAGTTCTCTGTTGCAAAGATCAGAAAGCAGGGCTTCACAACTTCTGAAGACCGTGCTCCTAGAGCCCATGTTCTGCAACAAGAGAAGCCACCGCAATGAGAAGCCCGCACACAGCAACAAAGACCCAACACAGCCAAAATAAATAAATTAATTAATTAAAAAAATTAAAAGTAAATAAATAAAAGGCTACAAGGTCATCAGAAATCATAAATAGTCACTGGTTTGGGAAAAGGTACCAATAACTTATATTTGCACCCAAATTTCTAGATCTCAGAAGGATTCCACATTCAATTTCTAATTTAATCATGAAAACTCTGTAAAGGCAATTGAGGCTCAGGGAGGTTAAGTGATTTGCCTACAGTCACACAGGAACCACAGACTCAGGATTCAAGCCCCGTGTTTTCACTGTATACATAGAGGTCTACCTTATAGGAATCTGCTTTCCCTCATTCTCAAAGGTGGTTTAAACTTTTTTTTTAGCATAGAAAGTAAAGGCAGAAATAATTTTTAAAGTGCTAAATTTTTAGGGGAAAAGTAGATTATGAAAAGTTATTTTCTCATCTAACTCAAAAGCAAATAGAGTCGAAAACCCACTATAGTAACCATTTATTTTTAAAAAAGCAAAAACTAGAACATGAACAATCAACTTTCAGGGTGTTGGAATATACACCCTTGCTTCACTATAATGTTTAATGTGGAATGACTGAATTCTTCTTATTAAAAATAGGCTTTAAACAAAGTTAAAAAAGAAAACCAGTATCTAACATTCTCTTGTCTACAAGAGACATGCTAAAAATGAAACTATTCAAATATCTGAGATTTGAGGGAGCACTTAAGATTTATTATGCTTCTCTACATACAGAACAAGCAGGTGTTATAATCCAGGTTGCAATGATTGTTGCATGTCTAACTTGGGAGAAAATGAGTAAGCCTGGGAAAGGAAGAGACAAAGGTAATTGTTTCCTGGTGTCCTGGGAGATAAGAGAATCTTTACGGCTATCGAAGGGATGTGGACTCAGCTGCAGTCTTTCTGGCACCAGAGGAAAAGGCATGTGGTAAAGATGTTACTATAATAGGGCCCATGGGGCCAACGCATCTGTATTAATGATGTAATATATGTTTCACCCACATAATCCCAGGTATTCTGTGCAGGTGTGCACACCTGTGGAAGAGAAAGTGGAACAAACTTAAACTGGCTTCAGTTTATCACATTGGGGAGGCTGGGGCAATTGAAGAGCTCCCAGTGTCAGATTTGTGCAGAACAAGCAAGATTTTCCAGGAAGAGGCAATTATGATAGATTCTCTCTTTAAAAATAAAAATCATATTATCAAGCAGTGATTTTCAAAATTATATTATATTGAATTAAAAACAGGTAAACTGATCAGTAAAATAGAATAGAGTTTCTAGAAGTAGATGTAAACAACAGTAACAAATCAATAAAAGACAAAGACAGGAATAACACATCTATAGAAAAGCATATTACTATTTTATAAAAGTGATCATTCTGGGCAAGAATAGCTTAACTCCCACCACGTACTATAATAAACTCCAGGTGGGTCAAATTAGATAAAAAACAAAGATGTTTTCTTTTTCTTTTTTTCCTCCAAGCATCAGTTTCCCTCTCCCTAATATACCACCCCAACCATAATTTCCTAGTGTGAATTTTTTCTGTCTGACTATATGTAGTGTTGGTGGGAGGGTAAAGTTCTGTTACTATTTTCCATTTGGAAGCTGAAGGTGATTTACCCTTTCTCTAACCACTCAGTACAGCCAGGAGATGGGCCCTTGACCTAAGCTCAGCCAATCCAGTGGTCACTCCTGGAACTTTGATTGTGATGCAAGGACAAGAAAGAACAGTGGGCCTTCCCTGGTGGCACAGTGGTTAAGAGTTCGCCTGCCGATGCAGGGGACGCGGGTTCGTGCCCCGGTCCGGGAAGATCCCACATGCCGCGGAGCAGCTGGGCCCGTGAGCCACGGCCGCTGAGCCTGCGCGTCCAGAGCCTGTGCTCCGCGACGGGAGAGGCCACAGCAGTGAGAGGCCCGCGTACCGCCAAAAAAAAAAAAAAAAAAAAAGAACAGTGGTTGGTCAGTGACACCCGAACAGGTCATTCCAACTACAGACCAGCTGCTGTTCTTCCAGCTCTGGTACTACAGAGCTCCTTGGTCCTTTCCCAATCTCAAGCATGTTTCCTCAGACTCACAGCAATAGTTTGTTTATACTGGCCAGGGTGAGATTCTTTCCATACCCATGTGGAGACTGCAATTCCAAAGAAATAACTGATGAAAGAAAAGACAACATGAAATGGTTGGTGGTGTCACAGCTCATCTCGGCCTATCTCCTTTACAAGGAAAGCACTCTGGTAGATGGTCTGATGGTTTGCATTTCTTCCTCTTGCCTCCTAATACGGGAGAGGTATACTTCTCTAACCCATTGACCTTGTCTTGGCCATGTGACTTGACTGACCAATAGAATGTAAGTGGATATGATGGGTATCATGTCTGAGCAGAAGCTTTAAGAATGATATGCCAAATTTTGCTTCCAAAATATATGTTTTACATTATCCATTCCATTCTTCTACCAACACTGTCCAAACCCATGCTGAACTTGTTCATCTACTTCAACAGCCTTCTAACGATCTCCTGGCTTTTAGCTGTGTGCCTCTGAAATCCACCCCTCACACATCTGTCAGTGACGGCAAATCTAACCTTAGCCACAGATTCAAAGCCTTCGATAGTTTCCTCTCCTCGACATGGCATTTGAGAGCCATCATGACTTGCCTCCTACCTATCCCTTCAGCCTCATCCCTGGACATCCCCAGCTTCCCACTTTATGCTGAGCAATAGGAAACTGCCTAAAGCATCCCGAACGCTGCACCATGCCTTTGTCCATTCTGTTCTCTTAGCTTGTCCTCTTCTTCCTCCTAATTTTTGTCCAAATAATCACTTCTGTTCAACTCTCAAGGTTCAGCTCAATGTCAGTGCTTCTAGAAGGTTGTACCCAGTGCTCTGTAGGCGTGCACTTTCTCTGTGCTTCCTTGGTGCGTTCATCCCTGCCACTTTCCACATGGTATTGAAATTATTTGTTCTGTATCCTTCTTTCCAATGAATTGCCTCCATTCGGGATGGCAGACACGGTATCTTATTCAGCTCTTTATCCTCAGAATCTAGCATGATGTCTGGCACATGTAGGTATTCAATACATGTTTGTGGAGCTGAAATAAACCAAAAAAATTAACCATGAGTATAAGAAAACTGTGAGTAGTGTCATCGCAGCTGGGATTCTTCCAAAGCTAAAAACATTATAAATTGGTTCTTCTGGAAAGCAGTATGACAACATACAACAAAAACCATGAAAATGTTCATTCCCCTTCACTTGGTATTTTCCTGTTTGTGAATACTCCCCAAAGAAATAATCCAAACAGGGAAAATTTATGCAGATGTTCCCGGCAACTCTAGTTAAAATAGTGAAAAAAACTGGAAGCAATCCAAGTGTCTAATAGGGAAATGACTAAGCAAACAATGGGATTATAACATAGCTATAAAAAATGACAGGGGTGGGCTTCCCTGGTGGCGCAGTTGTTGAGAGTACGCCTGCCGGTGCAGGGGACACGGGTTCGTGCCCCGGTCCGGGAAGATCCCACATGCCGCGGAGCGGCTGGGCCCGTGAGCCATGGCCGCTGAGCCTGCGCGTCCGGAGCCTGTGCTCCGCAATGGGAGAGGCCACAACAGTGAGAGGCCCGCGTACCGCAAAAAAAAAAATAGACAGGGGTGAGGACTCTGTCATCATGGAGAAGTGTGTATCTGGAGGAATGTTAAATGGAAAAAAGAACACAGACCAGTGTTTAAACACTAGTGGTTAAGGATGTGTGGGTACGTTAATGAGGATCAGAGGCCAACTTGGAGAAATGAACATGCATGGTGTTCAATATTCACTGGGTCTTTTCTTTCCTGTGCAGCTCCATGAGTTTATGACAATAATAGTTGAGATCTCATGCAACATAGATATCTTGCAGAATAAGGGCTCTAGGGACTTCCCTGGTGGCACAGTGGTTAAGAATCCGCCTGCCAGTGCAGGGGACATGGGTTCAAGCCCTGGTCCGCGAAGATCCCACATGCCGCGGAGCAACTAAGCCCGTGAGCCACAACTACTGAGCCCGCTTGCCATAACTACTGAAGCCCATGTGCCCAGAGCCCACGCTCCGCAACAAGAGAAGCCACTGTAATAAGCCCGTGCACCGCAATGAAGAGCAGCCCCCGCTCCAGCAAAGACCCAACGCAGCCAAAAATAAATAAATAAATAAATAAATATTTAAAAAAAGAATAAGAGCTCTATATTTCCTACCAGGTTCATCAAATTATTATGAAAATAATGACACTTCTTCAAGGGATCAAAATACTTTAATTCAACAAGCAAATCTGAGTTTAACTATGTGCTAGAGCACGTATATGCTCATGAAATTTACAAAAAACATGGGCAAAGATCCTCAGGTGGATTGTGTTATTATTTTAACTTATTTTTGTTTATTTGGGACTGTACACATTAGGACCTAGTACAAAAGAAAGTCTGAAAGATCTTTGGCCTAAATCTCACATTCACAAATTGTCTCAATTTTACACTTTTGATATTGTCTCCAAAAAGGGTTTTATGTACAGTCACTGAGATATACTGAGAAAGGTTAAAAGGAAAAAGCCAATCCCATCACTTTAAACTTGTGTCACACTGCCAATGTAGTGCACTGTTTTATAAATCTGTGATTATCTTGTGAATAGCAAACTATTGACATTGTAAGATATATTACATTGCAATTAAATGAAATAAACCACAAATTTTTATATCTTGCTTTAAAATTTCTTCTTTTTTATTTTTTATTGAAGTATAGTTGATTTACAATGTTGTGTTAATTTCTGCTGTAGCGACCAGGATGGATGGTCATACTAAGTAAGTTAGACAGAGAAACACAAATACCGTATGATCTCGCTTATATGTGGAATCTTAAAAAATGGTACAAATGAATTTATTTACAAAACAGAAATAGAGGCTTAAGAGGGAAGGGATATGGGGATATATGTATACATATAGCTGATTCACTTTTTTGTACAGCAGAAACTAACAACATTGTAAAGCAGATATACTCCAATAAAAATGTGAATAAAACCCCCACAGAAATAGAGTCACAGGTGTAGAAAACAAATTTATGGTTACCAAGTGGGAAGCAGGGGAGGGATAAATTGGGAGATTGGGATTGACATATATACACTACTACATATAAAATAGATAACTAATAAGAGCCTACTGTATAGCACAGGGAACTCTACTCAATACTCTGTAATGACCTATATGGGAAAAGAATCTAAAAAAGAGTGGATATATGTATATGTATAACTGATTCACTTTGCTGTACACCTGAAACTAACACAACATTGTAAATCAACTATACTCCAATAAAAATTAATTTAAAAAATTTCTGCTAGGGCTTCCCTGGTGGCACAGTGGTTGAGAGTCCGCCTGCCGATGCAGGGGACGCGGGTTCGTGCCCCAGTCCGGGAGGATCCCACGCGCCGCGGAGCACCTGGGCCCGTGAGCCATGGCCGCTGAGGCTGCGCTCCGCAGCAGGAGGGGTTACAGCAGTGAGAGGCCCCCGTACCACAAAAAAAAAAAAAAAAAAAAAAAAAAAAATTTCTGCTGTACAGCAAAGTGATTCAGTTATACATATATACATTCTTTTCTTTAATAGTCTGTTCCATTATGGTTTATCATAGGATACTGAATATAGTTCTCTGTCCTATACAGTAGGACCTTGTTGTTTATAAAATTTCTTCTTTTTTAAAAAAATTCACTGAGACCCTTAAAAAATGGAGGTGGCCCAGGCCTCTCTAGATCTCTGGGAGGCCCAGAATGTAATTATCACTTTATCTTTACAATGTGATAGTTTTAACTAGGGGCCCCAAATTAATGGGTTGTTAATAACTTAGCTATGTAAACACCTAACTGACAAACTGCTATCTACTAGCTGTATGTACTGTTTCTCCTGCCATGTAACCAGTGGTCAGAAAAGTCACAGCTTTTACAGAGGTGGTTCACAGCCCTGGTGGCAGTTCAGAATCACCTATGTTTTTTCAGACCCCACTCCAGGACCTAGGTTCTCCAGGGCTGAAGTCTAGAGATTCCTATGCTTAAAAAACTTTCTTCCTTTTTTCTTTCCTGCCCTGTATTTTCTTACAGTCCCAGGACTCAGAATTCAAGCTAGTACTGTTAATTGTATGGTTTAGCTGCATCATAGGTTTAACAGATCTGAAGGCTAATCTGAAGGTCAATCACCATTTTCAATAGAACCTCTCCGGGGTGATGTGTTATAAGGGCCCAAAAAACAATTTAGAAAAGAAGTTTGAGGGTGCGGTCCACAGATTTTGGGAGGAACTGCCTATATAACACTTTAAATCAAAATACCTTCAATTATTCCTCAAATTTCTTATTATGCTTAAATATATGAAAGTAAATAAATACTGAATCTAAGTGTTATGTTCAAGTGTCCATTCTTAGAAATGATGTGAAGTAGCAGGTTTTTATAAGCAGTAAAACCGCAACAAGCCCAAACTGTCAAACGACTGAATTCTTTTTGCTTCATAAAAACACAAACCTGGGGCTTCCCTGGTGGCGCAGTGGTTGAGAGTCCGCCTGCCGATGCAGGGGACACGGGTTCGTGCCCCGGTCCGGGAAGATCCCACATGCCGCGGAGCGGCTGGGCCCGTGAGCCATGGCCGCTGAGCCTGCGCGTCCGGAGCCTGTGCTCCGCAACGGGAGAGGCCGCAACAGTGAGAGGCCTGCGTAGCACAAACAACAACAACAACAAAAACCCCACAAACCTGAAGAATATGGATTTATAACACAGAGAAAAACAAATTCCAGGATGTGGGCTGAGGTCAGTACCCATGCTGTCCATTCTCCTGTACCTTCTCCTCTTCTTCCTAGCTCTGTACTATGGTTACTGATGCTCTGGAGATGATGACCCTCTCTATGTCCCAGCAACATTCGCCATCCATGAAATAAAGATTTATTTCTGCTCATCTAAACCCAAAACACACAAGAAAATGTCCAGGGCAGTTAGAGGAGCATATGGGAACTGAGAATCAGGGTTACATTGTCTCACTTCCTGCCTACCCTACTCCCCATTCACCCTACCTTACATTCCCGTTGGAGTGATTATGTCTATGGGGTCAGAGGAAGACATTTTCCTATTTCTTACCTCAAAAGCACAGACAGACACTGAAGGCATCTGACTAAGGGTTATGTTTATCCTTTGAGGAGCTGTTACCAGAATATTTGGACTTGGATCAAATTCAGAAAAATCAAGTTCAAAAGGACCATGATTGTGAGGGCAGCAAATGGCATGGTGTTGATCAATGCAATGTCTAGTTATAATGGTGGTGGATTTAATTGTGTTCCAGACAGATACGGCTGTTAAGGTTTTCCAGATGAACCAGAGAGCTGAGACAATAATTATTTAAGTTTAAATCCACTTTGGCCTTCCTTATTTGAAGGTAAGAGTGTTAGAAGAAGGATGAGATATCTGGGACCCTGTGGTAGGAAGCTTCCAGGCTGAACTGCCTCCACCTATGTGATTGCCCCAGAAAGCGTCCGCAGATGCTATACACGTTTTCCTCTCCCGAATGATCCAGAAAATTGCCCTTCAGCCCGTGCTTCATTACGAGGGGTAGAATGCATTCATATAACTATTGCCTGGGCTACAATTGCTGCTTCAGATGAAAACCCAGGAAGCCGAATCCCTGCTGCTGTTGAAAGCGTATAATTAGCTCCTTGTGCAGCCTGACCCCATTGATTCTTCTGACGCATTTGGCTTGAGGTGTGCCCTTTCTGGGACCTCCGATACCTTCTCCACAGCTGGAGATGCCCCAAACTGCACGCAGCACTTCCTGTGGGCGTGGCATTGCATTCTGAGGGCTGCGCGCAGAGTGAATCACGTGTTTCAAATGTTCACAGATTCACGGTGCTTCTCTTAAAACACAGGAGTGGGTTGTGAGTGGCTCTGTTAGACACAAGAGAATCCCCTCCTTCCTTTTTCTTTTTAAAAAGTGATTTTGTAATGGTAGGCTCTCAAGAAACACTATAATTGGTCAGCCTGGGGTGCGTTAGATGTCCTACCGGATAACGTCATTAGCTATTCTCAGGAGAGGAGAGGAAAGGCAGGGTATGCCCCCTGGGACAATGACAACACTTGTTTCAAGTTGGGGAAGAGCCTGTGGTTCTTTTCCTGCATTTGGAGGAAAGCGAACACACAATGTTCATTTCCTAAATACGGGATGTGCTGCGAGGCTGGTGTGTCATTTTCCACCATGTCACATCCTTCTGGATGGAGGCAGCAGGGGCCAGGACAGGAAATGGCAAATTCTCAGAATGAGACAAGGCTTTCCCAGTGCAGTCATTGGCTCTCTGGAACTATAAAGCGTGCTCATCCAGAAACAGCCTCAGATTTTTCTTTCCCGGAGATAGCCCGAAGTGAATGGTAAGTGGGGAGGCCAGAGGGATGCTGTCTGAAAAATAGCCATTGGACTTGTAATACTGGGGTTATATCCTTGGTCTGTTATATATTTTGAGTAACTTTGTCTCATTTTGCTCAGAGGTGTCTTTATCTGTAAATTTGTCAGTGGTGGGTGGAATTATGGAGGCATGCAAGTAAAGTGAAGACTTAGGAGTCAGGAGACCAAGATTCTAGACTGGGCTCTGAAGAATCAGCTGCATCTAGAATGTGTCTGTGTTTCGATTTCCTCATCTTCCAGTTGAGAATGATGATTTCTGCCCTGATATCTCACAGTAGTGAAATCTTCCATTTCTGTGGCTTCTGTGCCTCTTCCAAGAAGTTCCTGATACTAAGGAGTGCAGTGGATGTGAAGGGAGGGATTTTTGGCAACTAGGAAGGATGTACTTTTACCCAGGATGTACAGTTCTCTCTGTCAGTCATCTTCAATTGGCTTCATTTCAACTTGGTACAGGTAGCCCTCAGTGAGTTGTTAAAAAATTTTTGGCCACTTTTAAAATCGTTCCTCACTTTTAAAGGAAGCTTTCATAATAAAGGGACATAGTGGTGTTAATCTAATGTAATTTATTTTTAATTAAGTACACATCAAAGAATGAAATTTCTGAAGACCCGATGAGCTCTAATTAGAAGAAGTGGCACAAGCCACATCTTAGTCTTGCTTCTAAGATAAGAGACAGGGAAAAAAAACAAGCAGAAGAGTTGCTTCAGGTGAGCATCTAACTTAGAAAGATTAGTTTCCTTACACTTGATAGACGGTGTGATTTTTGAGTTTTTGGTGACTTGTGTTTTTCACTCATCAGAGAGAAAAAGAAGACAACAACCCTTTTGCAATAAGAGTATTGCAAAACTCTTAGGATCCCAGTCTTCATGTAAGGAAAGGGCCTTGTAAAGGGGTACCAACGTAAGGCTTGCAAAGTGTCACCTTTCAGAGAAGAGGCCTCAATATTGCAGTGGACTTCTAATACCACCACTCCCTTATTTAACAGATAAGAAAATCCATCCTTGGCGTACCCTGGGAGAAAAAGCGGACAAGAGCATTGTTCCTATTGGCTTACTCGGATTTAAGGTCCTGAGAACTGGAGGACTTGTCCCAGATTATAGAACGGGTCTTTCAGAACTTGACACATGACTCACTGGAAAATGACCCGTTTCCCCTTGGGTGGAAGCAGCTGTTGTGGTTGACTCCGGGCTAATCGCGTGTCGTGTCCCCGCAGGGCATGGAGGGGCCGGAGGCCCGGGAGCTGCAGGGCGCGGATGCGCTGCGCCGCTTCCAGGGCCTGTTGCTGGACCGCCGCGGCATGCTGCACGGGCAGCTGCTGCGCCTGCGCGAGGTGGCCCGCCGCCTCGAGCGCCTCCGCCGGCGTTCCCTGGCGGCCAACGTGGTGGGCAGCTCGCTGAGCGCGGCGGGCGCGGTCGCAGCCATCGTGGGACTCTCGCTCAGCCCCGTCACCCTGGGGGCCTCTCTGCTGGCGTCGGCCGTGGGGCTGGGGGTGGCCACCGCCGGAGGGGCCGTCACCATCACGTCCGACCTCTCCCTGATCTTCTGCAACTCCCGGGAGCTGCGGCGGGTGCAGGAGATCGCGGCCACCTGCCAGGACCAGATGCGCGAGATCCTGAGCTGCCTCGACTTCTTCCTTCGCGGGCAGGGCCGCGGGGACCTCCAGCTGCTGCAGAGCGGGAGGAACGCCTCCATCGCGCTGTACAACTCGGTCTACTTCATCGTCTTCTTTGGCTCCCGCGGTTTCCTCATCCCCAGGCGGGCCGAGGGTGCCACCAGGATTAGCCAGGCCGTGCTGAAGGCCAAGATCCAGAAACTGGCCGAGAGCCTGGAGTCCTGCACCGGGGCTCTGGACAAGCTCAGCGAGCAACTGGAGTCCAGAGTCCAGCTCTACACGAAGAGCAGCCGTGGCCACGACCTCAAGATGTCTGCTAACCAGTCCGCTGGGCTGTTTTTCTGAGAATATCTTTTCCCCCTAATGACCGAGGCCAGAAACCATCCCCATGGGATGCCCCAGATTTGTAGCTCCCTCAGGAAAACACCAAGTTGGGTTGGGAGCTGAATGCAAAGGATGAGAAAAACTGTTCTTCAACAGTTTGAGAACAGTGGTTTGAGCCGAGGCTGGATAGGGGTGCAGACATTGCCACCCTTTGGGTCTTCTCCAAGCCCCACTAGGCTTTGAAGTCCTCAAAAAACCTCTAAGAGGAGACACTAGCTTTAAAACCTCTCTGCCAGAGTTTCTGAGTACAAAGAAATCCAGAATCCAGAGCACATCAGACCCTCTCGGAACTGTGTGGGAGGGTTCAGAACCCAAGAGAGGCACCTCCCGCTAACACGTGTCCCCTCCCCTCTCAGCGTGCCCACTCATAGATCCAGCCTGCAGATGGAGTGGAGCTTCCTGGGTGTCTTCATATCCAGACCTCCAAGGTACTCTGAGAGGGGAAACCAACTAAATGGTCACCTAAGTCCCGCCCCCTTGCAGAAGAAACTGAGGCCAAGGAAGAGGAAATGACTAACAGCTTCGTTTACTGACATCATAGCGCAGAGAAGGGAGCAATGGCTTTTGAGTTAGTCCTGGGTTTACTGTCTAAGACTTGGCTTACTGGTCTGTAAAATGGATGCTAAAACCTCACCCTGTTGGGAGGTATTAAGTGAGATAAAGTGCCAAGCACGGCATCTGGGTCACATAGTGTGGCCCCCTGGGCTGGCAGCATCACCTGGGGACTTGCTAGAAAGGCAAATTCTTGGCCTCAGCTCTAGACTTAAGGAGTCAGAAATTCTGGAGGTGGGGCGCAGCAACCTGTGTTGAAACAAGCTCTTGGGGTGATTTGATGCCGGATAAGGTTTGAAAACCGCTGCAAGGGATGTTGGTTTCTGATCCTCTGATGAGCTTTCACGAAGTCTATAGCCTCTCTGGGCTCCTTGGTCTTCAGAGTCATTCACAAAAGGTCAAGGACAGTGTCCCAGAGGTAAAAGAAAGAAGGTGCGTGGGGACGGCTGTGTCAATGCTTCCCGGGGCAATTTCCTGCCAGGTGAACTAAGGGATGTAACAGAATCAGCCCTTAGAGGGCAGTGTTGCCCACTCGTTGTAAAAACTGGTACAGAAAGGAATGTGAATTTAATGGAAATTGACCTTTATTACCTTTTCTGAAAACCTCCAGACCATTTTTTAATTATTTATTTTAAGTTTCTTATTTAATTACTGTTTATTATTAACCTTTAATTTTATTTAACCACAACATTAGAAAGTAATAGGAATAGCCAGTTGCTGAATGGGAGACTACTGAGGTTCTTTTCGGGAGATGAAGTTGAGTCTGCCTTTCTAAGGTGGGCCATGAGCTGAAAATAGCATTGCTTTCCTTGAATAAGTCTCTCTCCTTCAGAGGGGAATTTTTTCCCCCAGTGTTTTAAATGAACCTTTTAAGTAAATGTGGGAAGTTCTGAATAGAGAGACCAGGAGCTGAATTTAAGCTTACAAACGGAGGCTTGACTTGTCAATATACAGATGATGCAAGCGTATCTATCCTGAAGGTACAAGACTTTGCCAGCAGATAACACTTGACCTGAAAAGCCTTCCCTATTTCGTTCAGGGGGGAGAAAAACCAATTAGAGGCATATGAAGGAAGCACTTGGAAGCCTGATGTCCTGTGAAGTTGGGTTTTATGAGCCATAGACAAATTAGCTTGTGTTATGATGGTGATGTGTTCTATTTTCACTTTGGGAGCTGTAAGAAATCTGTAAACTGTCTCTTAGAAAATACTTCCAATTTCTTCAATTTCCATTCCTACAAATGTATTGTTGAAAAGTCTTTGGGACCACACGCACAATAAAACTTGGCTGTGTTATTTAATTATCTAATACGCTTTAAATTTACCCAGTTGACCCCCATGCTTCCCAATGATGGCAGGGTGTCTGAGGAAGTGTAATTTCAGTGCTGGGGAGAGGGGTTGATGTTTCTATATTTTTATTTTTCCTATAAATGGCAATGGATCTGTATCCTGGTTTATTCTGAAGTTGGTACCAGTTGTCTTTTTTTTTAAACTGGTGTCATTTCCTAGATTGCCTTGCACAGATGCTAGCATTTTAGATGACCAGAATGTACTTCACAGGGTTGTGTTATGTTATAAAGGTACAATCACTGCCTAACCTCATCTTTTATTAATGCTTAAGTTTAAATTATATTCTTCCAGTGCCTGAGCTGTTCCCTAGAAATAAACTGGGCATTTTTGGAAGCCCCAGCCCCAGCCTCAGTGGCAGCAACAGCAACCATTTCATATTATTAGGGTATTTTGCGTGTATCAAAGTCTTAAACTCTCGAAGTTATAATTTCAGTCACCCACTGTACATCTAAGGCAGGGTGTCTACTTTGGAGCAATACTTTGCACGTTATAGGAGCTCAGTAAATGCATTTGAATAATTTAATGAACTGCTTAACCATATTAAGAGGAATTTGTTGATAATGAAAGAGCATCTATCCTCTTATGTGTCTGTTATAAAGATGGAAGCCTCTACCAGGATTTAAGTCAAGTTCAATTAAATGGATCCTAGAGACAAGCATTTTCTTTATTTCTTTTGTGGGAATGTGAATAAGGCTTTTCCTTAAGGCCTTCGTTCTATCAAACAGATTGAAATGGTATGTGGTAAAGGGAAGAAGAGAAAGGGGTATTTAGATTACAAGTGTACTTCAGAAAAATACCCGAGTTCGAAACATAAATATGTTCCTATTGAAGGTTTAAGTGCTTCTGTTGGTTTCTGGGGTTTGCAATCCTGTGGATTGTTTTCTTTTACAATAAAGGAGATTCATTCGGTTCTGCATTTCAAGGGTTCAATAAAGCTACATTCTACTCTATTAAAAAGATAATCCTTAGCAGACATTTCTGATTCTAATCACTTTGATGCATTTGTCCTCAGGCACCTGTTATTTCCAATGTGGTAAATGTCAAAGTCAAAAGTATTTACTGGGAGAAAAAAGAGAGAGAAGAGTGGTGTAGAAGGCACTGTAGATCAGATATGTCAAACAATTTGTCAACTTGATATATTTCTCACTCAAAGCCTTGGCGTGAAAAGAAAGTAGAAGGAATGGAGATGTTGAGAGAAAGACATTGTGCAGAGATAAATGGGGATACCATTAAATGCAGCAAATTTTGAATTCCACATTTTTTTCCCATTGTAGCAAAAGCAGTCCTTCCCTTTATTGAAATAAATTGCCCAGTCCTCAAACATCTTCTTCTTCTTTTTTTTTTGGCCGTGCTATGCTGGCTTGTGAGATCTTATTTCCCCAACCAGCGATCAAACCTGGGCCCGGCAGTGAAAGCACCGAGTCCTAACCCCTGGACCGCCAGGGAATTCCCAACTTCTTTTTTTTTTTTTCGGTACGCGGACCTCTCACTGTCGTGGCCTCTCCCGTTGCCGAGCACAGGCTCCGGACGCGCAGGCTCAGCGGCCATGGCTCATGGGCCCAGCCGCTCTGCGGCATGTGGGATCTTCCCGGACCGGGGCACGAACCCGCGTCCTCTGCATCGGCAGGCGGACTCTCAACCACTGCGCCACCAGGGAAGCCCTAGATCAATTTTTAAAGAGTTATCGACTCATGTATAGGAATTCTCTCATTATCTAGAAATCAGACTTCCAGCAGTTTCAAACCTTTGAACATAATTACAACCTGAGAAGTAATTGAAAAGAATCCCAGAGTCAGCCAAATTAGGCTTCACAAAACCCAAACACTAGAGATCGAGGCAGAGAGGGAAGGCAAGGGCCAGCATCTATATTAGGAAGGCAAAACTTTCCCAGGAGTCTCCACGGGACTTCACCTGGCAAGTCACTGATCTTCACCGTGCAAAGCAAGCTGGGAAATGTAGTACTTTTAGCTAAGAACTAGCTGTTCCCAAAATACCTAGGATTCTGTTTGTAAGGATAAAAAGTAGGATGGACATTGGGTCGAGGGGCCAGCAATCCAAACAAAGAGCCTACAGTGGTTGCTGCAGTGAGTTGAGAACTTCTGCTGAAGGTAACCTGGAGGTAATCTCGTCATCTGAGTGCCAGCCTGAGTCCGCATCTTGGAAACATCCCTGGATGTTGCACTGTTAATGACTGTGCAACCGAAAAAAGAAAAAAAAAAGGCTGTGCTGGCAGGATCCTGGCTGTTTGCAAAGGCCAGCCACAAGCTGGGACCATATCTTTGCTAAAGCATATGGTATTCCTGTCATAAGAAGTAACCTTTTAGTTAATTGCAATAAATCTCTCCTTGTTGAGTTGACAGGAGGTTGGAAAATTGTTACTTTTTGCTCCTGGCAAACTCATAAGAGGAAAGTAAACCCTGCTGTGGTCTGGACTAGGACAAAGAGTGAGCCCTAAGATCTGGAAATAATCCCTTAGCAACCAGAGAGTTGTTAGAAGAGGGGAAATTGTGCTGTTGAAGCGAGACCCCTAAGGGGCAGGAATGAACCTTAGGGACCCTCAGCATCCCCCAGTTCTGACTGGCATTAGCACTGGGCTGTGGAGAGAAGCCCCTCCAACGTGGTCTTGCCTGTACAGAAAAAGCTTGTCCATACGAAGCTATGCCTGCAGAGAATGATGTTTAATCCCATTCTGTATTTCCAGTGTAACCCCAGGGATGGGAGTGCCGGCAGGTCTGCAACCTGATTTGCCCCAGAACTTTAGCAATGAGTCATGGCCAAGGCCTCTGACTCTCAAGAGCACAGGGCAGCCACAGCAGGACTTGTTCCAGCATTTGTGCGCATCCAGTTGCTAAATTAATAAAACAGTTGTAATTGGGAGAAGCTTTTTGTGTAAAGGGAGTTGGGGAAGGGCAGTGATAGCTAAAATCTTTCTTTTAGGCTCCAAATTTCTTATGCCAGTTTCCCTGGATGACATGGGGACATTTATTAAAACTGATCTTGTTATTCAAACTGCACTGAACTTATTTACAAAACAGAAACAGACTTACAGATATCAAAAACAAACTTATGGTTACCAAAGGGGAAACATGGGTGGTGGGGGAGGGATGAATCAGGAGATTGGCATGAACACACACACACTATATATATAAGATAGATAACCAACGAGGACCTACTGTGTCGCACAGGGAACTCTACTCAATATTCTGGGATAACCTATATGAGAAAAGAATCTAAAAAAGAATGAATATATGTATAACTGAATCACTATGCTGTACACTTGAAACTTACACAACATTGTAAATCAACTATCCTCCAATAAAATTAAAATTTAAAAAACTGCACTGTCGGGGCTTCCCTGGTGACGCAGTGGTTGAGAGTCCGCCTGCTGATGCGGGGGACACGGGGTCGTGCCCCGGTCGGCGAGGATCCCACATGCCACGGAGCGGCTGGGCCCGTGAGCCATGGCCTCTGGGTCTGCGCGTCCGGAGCCTGTGCTCCGCAGCGGCAGAGGCCACAACAGTACCGCAAAAAAACCAAACAAACAAAAAACTGCACTGTCAAAATTTCATTACAGAACAATACTTTTCTAAATGCTTAAATAAAATGACATTTAGATAATAAAGTTAGAAAATAAATGTGGATATTTAAAGATGATAATGATAGTTAACATTTATGGAAAACTTACTAGGTATTGTTCTAAGTACAATTTGACATGTGTTATCACACAAACATCTTATGAGGTAGACACTGTAATTACCGCATATTATTAGATAAAGAAGGTAAAGAACTGAAAGGTTGTACAGCTAGCAAGAGCTGCCCCAGGATTTGAATCCTGGTAGGCTGACTCCAGAGTTATGCCCTTAGTTCTTCTGAGACCAAGTATATTCCTAATGTAAAATAATGGCCCACAAGAGTGACAACATTAATAACAAGGCTGACAGATTCATTCATCCAGAAAACATTTATTGAGTACTCACCTTGCATCACCTACTGTCATTTGTGAGCAATGCAGACAGGGTTCTAGATCTTATGGCCCCAACAATCTAGTCATTCAGGTAGGATATACTCTGATACCAGTAGGTTAATTGATAAGAAATTAGAATGCAGTTTGGCAAATGGCTAGGATGTGCAAACAGCAATATAGGTGCAATTTGAGAATGATGAAACTTCAGTTTGGATTGTAAAAACTTGTGCATAGGTATTTTGTAATGCTGCCCCAGACGTCCCAGACATGGCAACATTCTTGTGAACAAAACACGTGAAACGGAAGGATGTGATTAATAAGAGAGTTTTGCCAACTGTTGATGTGTTGGGATGAAGGTATGAAAAAGCCCACACAGACATGAATAAAGGAATTACTGGTTCAACAGGTCTTTCCAGATCTTGCATAAAAACCTCTGAAAATGAAACTTCTTGGGGTCATTCCATCGAAACTACCACTGAAACTGCTTGTCAGTTTTCTTCCTGTTAGGGGTGTGTATTCAATTTCAGTATGGTAGCTATGAACTAAATCTGCTGGACACTTGTGGGTGAGTAGACAGGTGTGAATAGGAATAAGACTCTAATAATCATAAAATTATTCAAAATAATAATGCTTTGTCTCTGGATGATTTGTTTTTGACATTGCTCGCTGAGCTTTTGCATGGCGAACACTATTAATTGTTGGACTTTCTTTCTTTCTTTTTTTTCAACCATCAACAAGTTATTAATTTTCAAGACCTCAAGGAAAGCATTTCTGTTGATTTCTCTGTTACTCAAAGGACCTTTCTTAGATGTTTGAGCACCTCTGGCAATTCACACTCTACCATCATCTAATTATCACTGGAGGGAATTCCCTGGCAGTCACGTGGTTAGGACTCCGTGCTTCCACTGCCAGGGGCCTGGGTTCGAACCCTGCTCAGGGAACTAAGATCCTATAAGCCGTGTGGCATGGCCAGAAAAAAAAAAAATCACTGGAGCAGGATTGGGCATGAAGTCTTGGAAAATCTGAAGCAGATATGTTAAGATTGATGTAGCTATATGAAAAAAAATTACTAACCTTTAAAACTACAATTTAATTTATGTTTAATACTTTCTTCCCCTAAGTAGAATTTTAGAGTATATTGAATATTTTAGGTGACATTGTAAAAAGGTGAAATAGTATAAAAAGTGATTTTATCTTTCATTTGTTTCACATTTATTTATATATTATGAAAGGATTCAGTCTTCTCTAAAATTGTGTACCCCAAAAGAATAACAAACAAAGACATTAACAGACAATATAAAAAGAGAAAAACATGTGCAGATGGTCAATAAATAGGACTTTCATTCTTTCTAACTTTTCTGCAGTTTTGACATTGTTGACTACCCAGTTCTTAGAAGACCCTTCTATCTTGAATTCTGTAACGCCTTTCTTATTTTTCTCTCTGTTTAGCTTCTTTAATTGTTTTCTTTCTCTTCTATTCCTAAACTTCATACCAGCCTGCTACTCTCCCACTTCCATCATGTAGTCTGAGTCTTTCACATCCAGTGTTTCACTAGTCCTAGGTTGAATGTTGGTATGAATGAAAGCAGTGCTAAAGGATTCTCTTGTGTCAGTTTGAATTTGTTAGGTATTAGATGAGATTAAAAACAAAGGTGAAGATCCCTGACTGAGTAAAGCAGGTGCAGGGAGCATGTATGAAAAAGACAGTCCAAGCTGCTTCCTCCTACCCTGTTCTCCTCATTGGAGTGCTATACTTTGATTTCAGCCAGATGTGGTCTTGTACCTATCTGGATATCTAAGAGCAATCTGTTTCTGTCTCAAACAGACTTGTCACATGGTACCTTTTATTAGAGACATTTGTGCCTACTCGAAGGCTCTTTAGGACAGAAACAATATCTCAGATATCATTAAGCCTCCGCGCAGTGTCTCTCCAGCTTGTGCACCAGGAGATGCTGCATAAGCATTTGTCGACTGAATGAACCAATGAACAAGCACTGTTCATCCAAATGGGTATATGGGCATCGCTTCTCAGCACATCTAAAGCTAAACACATCCTCCTTCTCCTCTGCAAAACGCCCAGTCTCACAACCCTTCTATTTCTGTCAAAGGCAACATCAGGGCTTCCCTGGTGGCGCAGTGGTTGGGGGTCCGCCTGCCGATGCAGAGGACACGGGTTCGTGCCCCAGTCCGGGAAGATCCCACATGCCGCGGAGCGGCCGGGCCCGTGAGCCACGGCCGCTGAGCCTCTGCGCGTCTGGAGCCTGTGCTCCGCAACGGGAGAGGCCACAAGAGGGAGAGGCCCACGTACCGCAAAAAAAAAAAAAAAAAAAAAAAAAAAGGCAACATCGGTATCCCAGCTGCCTACCTTGAAATCTCATTCTTATCTCCCAGTCTTTCCCTCCCTTATTTCTCTGATATACCTTTGCCAAAGTGTATCCTTCCCCTTAAATGTCTCTCTAGTGCTTTCTGATCCATTCTACTGCTACCCTAACCCATGTAGGCTTTTACTCCTAACGCTTCCAACAACCTTCAAACTGGTTTTCCCGATTCCAGGTTCTTTCCGCTCAAATTCATGCTATACTCCAATCCTGATTCATGGACATAAATCATGGATCTCCTCATATTACAATCTAATGGAACATCACCTTACCTAAAACTTGACTCTGAATTTGAATACACACCCCAGAGAGGGTTCCTGCGGTGTTTGTTATATTTTAACCATGGATTATGATGGGTGATGCTGAGAAGGGCTAAGACAAACTTAATCCTGTGGAGTTCTTTTCATTTCATTTCATTTATTTATTTATTTAGGTTGCTCCAGGTCTTAGTTGTGGCATGCAGACTTCTTAGTTGCGGCGTGTAAACTCTTAGTTGGGGCATGCACGTGGGACCTAGTTCCCCGACAAGGGATCGAACCCGGGCCCCCTGCATTGGGAGTGCAGAGTCTTACCCACGGACCACCAGGGAAGTCCCAATCCCGTGGTTTTAATGGAAAAAACAATAAAGTACTTTATGGACTTTGCAAAAAGGGCCGAGTCTGGAAGAACAGGTCCAAGGGGGGAGGAGCCTTAGGAGGGGGATGAAGGTGGAAAGCAGAGGGCAAGCAGTTGGGATAGGCAGGGTTGGGCCATCCCTAGGGGAATATCCTCCATGAAGCTGCAGGTATCCTGGTTTTGAGTGACCTGGAGGGAAGAATCCGACCACCACATACCAACAAAACAAACTGTTTGCAGGACCTTCGATGGTGAGAAACAGGAGCAGAGAGGAAAGGTGGTTGAAATTGATGTCTCACCTCCACAGGCTCTTAAACCTGTGCAGTTGGCATAAAAAGAAAATGCACGCCCAGATCTAGGTCAGCACTATTTTGTAGCTGAATCATAAATCTATGGAGCTGACAATGAACTTCCTGACCCCTGAAAGCTTTCCTCCCCAGAGAGGCCTCCTTTTAAAGGCGTGTTATCCAAAGAAGAGAAGACTTCAAGTGACCTGGGATTCTATGTGCCTCCTCTCCAATGTGACCAGTTCTGTAAGCTCTGTCTTGAAGTTGCTAATCCACATTCACCTCTCAGAACGGGAGAGGGGGACACCAGTGTGCAGGAGCTGCTAAGTGAGGTTTTTCCTTTGTGTACCACCATCAGAGTGGACCTTGTCCCCATACCACTGCCTTACACAAGGAAAGCTGTCGGGCTTCTGACCTCAGCAGGAATGACCAAGCTTGGCTCAGGGTAATAACCTGTCTCCAGAAGTGCAGTTTAGTTCATGACACCTTTTACACACAAGGATATGGTCTTTCCACATCACAATGGCTGCTTCATCTCTCCTTCCTCAACCCCGCCCATATACACTACACACCTGCAGACCCTCGGATAATCATTCAACAAAATAGTTATTGAGTGCCTACTATTTGCTTGGTCTATTTCTAGGCACTGAGCATAGAGTAGTGAACAAAAACTGTCAAATGTCTTGACTGTCATGGACTTTTGATTCTAGTGATGACGGAGCACAGACATAAAGAAATTAACGTCTGGTTTGCAAGGTGGTGTGTATTTGTTTGCGATTGCTGCTGTAACAAGTTATTGCAAACTTAGTGGCTTAAAATAACACAAACTAATTTTCTTACAGACAGAAGTCTGATGTGGGTCTCACTGAGCTAACATAAGGTAGTTGACAGGGCTATGATCCTATCTGGAGGATCTCAGGGAGGATCTGTTTTCTTGCCTTTTCCACCGTCTACAGGCTGCTGCTTTCCTCAGCTTATGACCCTCTTCCACCCTCTTCAAAGCCTGCAATGATGATTGAGTGCTTCCCCACTGTGCCACTCTGAACTTCTGCCTTTTCTTCCACTTTCAGGGCCCTTTGATTACATTGGGGCCACCTGGACAATCCAAGCTTATCTCCCTATTTTAAGGTCAGCTGATTAGTGACCTTTATGCCATCTGTAACCTAATTCGCCTTTGCCATGTAACATAAAATGTTCACAGATCCTAGGGATTGGGACGTGTGCGTCTTTGGGGTCATTATTCTGCTTACCATTGGCGATAAGTGCCATGAAGAAAAACAAAACAGGGAGAGAGAGAGAGAGTATGGGGAGGGGATGGTTTGCAAGACCTTGATGACAAGGTGACACTTGAGTGAAGACCTGAAGTTGGTGGGGGAGAGAGCCAAGGGGGTATCTGAGGACAGAGCATGCCAGGTGAAGGGAACAGAAAGGACAAAGAGTCTGAGGCAGATGCATGCCTGATGTGTTTAAGGAACAGTGAGAGTGGAGTAGGGAAGGGGAAGTGCAGTGAGGGAATGAGTTCAGAGGGATGTCGGCTGGAACATGTAGGGCTTTACGGACAGCTGTAAGGACTTTGACTTTGACTCTGAGATGGGAAATCTTTGGAAAGTTTTGGGCAGAGTAGTGATCTGATCAGACTTACGTTTTAAAAAGATGCCTTTGCTGCTATGTTGAGAATTCGCAGTTGAGGGAGTCTGAATAGTGGCAAGCGAACTAGTTAGGAGGTTGGTTAGCAGACTAGATAGGAGGCAAGTGGACTAGTTAGGAGGCAAGCAGACTAGTTAGGAGGCTATTACAGTAATCCAGGTGAGAGCTGTTGGTGGCTGGGAGTGGAGAAGAGTAGTCAGATTCCAGATACATGATGAAGGTGGACCAACAGGACTTGTTGACGGATTGGATGTGGGAGGGGAGAGAGAGAGAGGAGTTTGGGCCTGAGTCATTTAGAAGGGTGACACTGCTATTACCTACCATGGAGAGGACAGGGAGATGCGAGTCATGGAGAAGTGGAATCAGGAGTTCAGTTTTAGAGACGTCAGGTTTGAGCTACCTGATGTATCCAGGAGGAAAGATGATGAGACAGTTGAATATATGAGTCTGCAGTTCAAGGAAGGAGGTAGGGGGAGATATAAACTTGAGGATTCTTAGCAAACAGGAGGCATTTCAAGCGATGAGAGTGGATGTGACCACTATGGGAATAAGTGGAACTAGAGAATAGAGAGACTAGGTTTGAGCCCCAGCTGGCCCTCTACCGTTGAGTGAGGAGCCAGTGGAGATGAAGGGGGCTAACTGGGAAGACTGAGAAGGAGTAGCCGGCAAGGCAGGAGACAAATCAGGTGTCTCTGGTATCTTGGAAGCCAAGTGAAAAGGATTTTTCATGGAGGACAGCGCCAAATGCTGCTGAAGGGTCAAGTCAAATGAAGGATGAGAATTGGCCATTGGGTTTAGCAGCATGGAGGTCACTCCTGACCTGCCAAGTGGGAAAACAGAGGCGAAAGTGGTTTTGAGGGACAAGAATTGGAGGCAGCACAGGTGGACCCCTCTCTTGAAGAGTTTTGCTGTCAAGGGGAACAGAGAAGTGGGCCTTAGTTGGAGGGGGATGTGGGGTCATGAGAAATGTTTTTCAAGATGAGGAGAAATAATAGCACGTGTGTATGTTATGGGATGATCCAGTGGAGAGGGAAGAATTGATAGTGAGGGAGGGAAAAGGGAGACTTGAGAGGAACGTCCTGGAAGGAGTAAGTGGGGGTGGGATTTAGCCCCAGAGCACAGGTGGAGGCGTGGCCTTCATTTGGTAGGAGCATTGAAAGCACACCCGGGACTTCCTGGCGGTCCAGCAGTTAAGACTCCGAGCTTCCTCTGCAGGATGCCTGGGTTCTGATACCTGGTCGGGGAACTAAGATACTAAGATCCCGCATGCCGAACGAGAGGGAAGGTGGGCAGGTAATTAGATGGGTGTGGGAACTTGTAGTGGAAAACGCGACGTTTTCTTCATTTTCCCTTGAAATAGGAAGTGAGGTCATGGGATGAGAGTGACAATGGGGGAGGAACACGGGATGGTTGACAGGTCATTTAGGAGAGGGTGGGCTGAGGAAATGCACTCAGCTTGCCAAGAAGCATGAAGGGCCACTTACAGAGGGACAGTGTGGTGAATGTGTTTTAAGGATGTATCATCGGGGAAGCATAGTTCTTTTCCCTCAGAAGGTTGGCTAGTTAGGGTTCTTAGCTTCAAAGAGCAGAAGCTCCTCCAACTAGTTAAGCAGAAAAGGAATTTATTCATTTCTGTTTAGACGTTATATATTACTTGCTAATGCATTAAAGCATAACGAGGAAGAATCTCCAAGAAGGTGAAAGTCAGGTTTGGGGGCAACGCAGCCGGAAACAATGCCCCAAGCTGGAGATCACTGCTCCAGCAGAAACTCCACCGCCACTGTCACTAAGCTAGGATACCTCAGACCGCATGTCCCACAGACGCTCTGGACACCAGAACCTTTGCCACTGCTGCCCACTTGAGCTGGACACCTGTGCCGATGTCAGTGTCCACTTCCTCGCATTGTTCTTTTCTGAACTAAGCTCCGGAGGGGTGTGTCTGCTTGGTAGAGAGCAAGTCACGTGTCTGTGCCCTGGGTGCAAGGGCGAGTGGGAGAGTGAATTTCTGGTTTCCACTCAAGGAGAAGGACTTGTATGGGGAGAACTTTGCACATCATTGGAAAATCGTTCAAAAGATTTTGGGCTATCACCAAGCATGAGAAATTGTCCAGGATAGCAGTTAATGTTTTCTTTTATCTGTTTATTTCAAACACTTAGACATTAAACTTCTACTTAAATTCCTACGCTTCCATTTGAAAGTGTGGCTGGAAGCTGCTGTGTATTATACTTACTATTTCATTGCGGCAATGGTATCTGGATTGCCAAGGAATTTCTTAAATACCTCCATTTCTAGCAAGTTGTTTTCTAAACAATTGTGTCCTCATTTAAAATAAGACTCATATGAAAGGAATACGAAACAACCAGGAAATCAGGAAATGAGTCCAAGCTGCCTTCCCTTTATTAGCTACCCCGTAGTATGAAGTGACCTTGAAACTCTAGCCTCTGTGGTTTGTAAGGATTATAAAATAACATTTGAGTTTCCTGCTTGTTGTTGAATTCAGGTTAAACCCATTCCTTACATATTTTATTTACAGCTCAGAGTATCTTTGATCTCTTCATTGTAATTCTCAGTCTGAGACATCAGGTTTTTTCAAGTACTGGACATAAAAATCTTTCATCCTAAAAATCCAAGGATGGTAGTAGACAAGGGTTTCTGACCACTGTTCCAGGGCCCAAGTGGCAAGTTTGGTAGAGAAGTGGCTTTACTGCCATGCTGAGCTGCTTCTGGCCCCTGCCTACGGGGTGATGCCTACCATGGGAGTGGCTGCAGCCTGCCTTGTTAAACGACCACATTCCAAGGTCAGTGTCTCCATTTTTTTTCCCGAGATTCAGAAATTCCCTGTTCAGATAGTTAGCGAATAAATAGGCTCTGGGGATTTATTCGTGCCAAGCACGCTCACAGGAGACTAATTTACAAACCATTCTCATATTCATTGAACAAAAATTTGCTGAATGCCTGCTTTGTGCAAGGCGCTGGGAATGGAGTGCTTATAGTCTGCTAGCAAATCAGACAATATAGTGAAGCTCATTTTGGACTAGGTGGTAGTGATGGAAAGGGAGGAGGCCTAGAGGGACTCAAGATAAATGTAGGCAGCTGAGTCTGCAGGACTTGCTGATGTGGAGGCTGGAGGAAAGGAAGAGGTGAGATGAAGAGATGCAGAGAGAAACAAGTGTGGAGGAGAAATCCAGATGCTCGTGTCTTAATGTTCATTGGAAGACAAGGCCAAGTTGAGACTCAAAGCTATCCACAGAAGAGACACCCTTTGGGGTGTGTAACTACACAGGACACAATAATTTGGCTTAAGCTAACTGAAAAATTTAAGGGCACGTTACTTATATTTCCAACTCCCTTTGTTACACTAGGGAAAACACAGTGACAATACACTATGGTGGTAAGAGTGTGGGATCTCAAGCCAGTCTGCTTGGGTGCAAGTCTTTGTTTCTACAGTAACCATTACCCTCTGATCATGACCTTGTTTCCCTATCCTCCCACGTAATTGCCCCTCTTCTGGTGTTTTCTAGCTTTGTAAAGGTTCCACCAAGTCTCTGCTTGCTCAAGCCAGAAACCTAGAAATCACGGACACATCCCTGACCTTCATCCTCCATGTTAAATCAGTCATGAGAATTTATGTAACCTCTACACACCCTTGAACGTTGTCCAGTTCTCCCCAACCCCACTGCCCCTATCTGGTCCAAAATGCCATCATCGGACTTCCCTGGTGGCGCAGTGGTTAAGAATCTGCCTGCCAAGGCAGGCTCTCTGTAGATCCTGTGAGCCACAACTACTGAACCCTCATGCCACAACTACTGAAGCCCACGCACCTGGAGCCTGTGCTCCACAGCAAGAGAAGCCACCGCAATGAGAAGCCCGCGCACCACAATGCACAATAGTCCCCGCTCACTGCAACTAAAGAAAGCCCACTTGCAGCAACAAAGTAAATCGCTCCCTACACAGCCAGTGAGTGGTGCTCATCTTCCAGGTCTCAGTTTAAAAGTCCCTTCCACGAGGAAAATGTCCCCGATGTGCAGAGAAAGGCCGGGTCATCCCATCATACGTTGCTCTAGCATCTTGCTCTTTTCCTTTTTACCATGCATCTCACTTGTGTTTACTTTTTTGTGTCCCACTTGACTGTGAGGATTTATTTATTTATTGTTATTTAAAACATAGGCTGCCCCTCCTACCACTGGAGCATAAATTCCATACTTACTTCTGGTTCCTAATGTGTGGTCCGTGGCCTGCCGTAGTGTTTGAGAATGTTTGTTGAATAAAAAAAGAAATATACAGATTTTCTGTATTTTAAAAAACTTTCCAAACTAAAGACAAAAAAAAAAAAAAAAAGGAAAGAAATCAACAAGTAACCAGAGCTAGTTATCTTTTTTTCCCTAGTCACAAATTGGTTCGATCATGAAGTATTTTGTACATCATCTCTCTTTTTCTAGATTCCTTGGAGACTGTCCTCTTCTCTCTCTGCCCTCATTATTACATCATCTACCTCCTTTCTCCCCTTGGACATACCTACTCATAACAGATTAGAATTCATAAATTATGGGGAATTCCCTGGCTGTCCAGTGGTTAGGACTCCATGTTTCCACTGCAGGGGGCACAGGTTCGATCCCTGGTCGGGGAACTAAGAGGCTGTGCGGGGCAGCCAAAGGGAATAAAAAAGAATTCATAAGTTAAAGATAATTTTTTGATGGATTAAATTTTGCATTGCTTCCTTCATGATGAGTATAGGACACTTTGTTAGAGGGAGCTCTCTCCAAAACAGACTAGAGGGTATGCAGCTTCTGGGAAGATCTTGAGCAGAAACTGATTAAGAATTTATTCTTATCTGAATCAGTTCCACAGAACTCTTGTCGTAATTTTGGGCTCATGTTACTTCTGGTCCAGGAGCCACCTCTATCCTCACATGCTCTCACCCCACAGCAGCCTGTGTCACTGGTTTGTTGAAGGCTTCCCTGTGGTCCTCACGCCCTTCCCTCAACCACTAGGGCCGGGAGCCACAGTGCCTGGGAGACCACCACACTTTCACAGGCCCACATTAATGTTTAATTTCTTTTTTTTTTTAATTTATTATTTATTTTAGGCTGCATTGGGTCTTTGTTGCGGTGCATGGGCTTCTCATTGCGGTGGCCTCTCCTGTTGTGGAGCACGTACTCTAGGCGCGCAGGCTTCAGCAGTTGTGGCTTGCAGGCTTAGCTGCTCCGCGGCATGTGGGATCCTCCCGGACCAGGGCTCGAACCCGTGTCCCCTGCATTGGCAGGCGAGCTCCTAACCACTGAGTCACCAGGGAAGCCCCAAGGTTTAATTTCTTTTAAAAAATCAAAAGAAAAAATAAACTTTTAAGTCCAAGAACATATTTTAATATATATTAATATATTTATCTTTATATTAAGGCAGTCATAAATTATAATTTTTACTAGATATTTTTGTGTGTTTGGAGGAAGGGGCACATGAAGGCCTATGAAAACCTTTCGGAGGGTTATGGTTACTTGTTGATTAACAGATACACACTACTATATATAAAATAGATAAACAAGGACCTACTGTATAGCACAGGGAACCGTATTCAGTATCTTGTAATAACCTATAATGGAAAAGAATCTGAAAAGGAATATGATATGTATAAATGAGTCACTTTGTTGTACACCTGAAACTAATACAACATTGTAAATCAACTGTACTTCAATAAAAAAAATTGAAATTAAAAAAAAAAAAACCTTTCAGAGGGAGATGGGGTCAGTCACTTTGACCTCTCCTTCTGGGGCCAGTGTATTGTTTCAGGCCTGCTTTGCCCCTTACTTTGAATGTTTATTTGGATTTCCTCTTTAACCTTTCTCATTGTTCTGCAAGTACAGGATATGACATGGTTCAGTTACTAGAATGGACCTCTATTATTTCCACGACCAGAACGTAAATGTCCAAACTACTCCAGACTTGGTAGGAATAGTCAAAAGCAGACAGTCCTCTCCGCTGGAATCCGCCTGTGCTTACCCTGCTGGTCTGACGTGAATCCTGTCACCGAGGTGGGCACTGGCACCAGAGGAAGTTTGAAAAGGAGCCCATGTCTGATTATCCAAGAACACACAGAAGAACTTTTTCCTGGCTAAAATGAGCAGTGTTTGCTGTTATAATAGCAGCTTGGTGGTTTAAATCAGTTTCCCTTTAGAGCAGCCCCAGAGTCCCAGAAATCTTAGGCCTAATTTTTTTTTCGTTCCTGTAACACGTTTTACCAAAACTTGGGTAACTTTAGACCCGGTATTATACACAGTTTTATAGTCCTCCCAATTGTTTCCATCTGGGTCCCCTTTTCCAGGCCTCTTCGCTCTGCTTCCCTGAATTTTACGATTGAGTCGTTCACCTTTTCCCAGCACTTTTAATTCCCATTCCACTCTCCTACATGAAATCAGAGTGTGAGCCTAAGGGAAGCAAAGTAAGTCCTTCTCTCTTTGTTTTTACAGAAAAATCTGTGTGGCAGAGGAATTCCGAGTGTGACTGTGGAGGGGAAATTGCTTGTTGTGTAAAGCGATGTTTCTCTCAGTAAAAGCACTGGTCTGGGTCTCCAGAGGCCTGGGTTCTAGTCCTGTCTCTTGTTACCTTGCCATGTGACATGTCTTTTTACCTTCTGGGACTCGAGTTCCTCCTTTGTCAAACAAGGAGCACAGATTCCCCAGCAGGTCTACAAAGCAGAGGACAGTGTTAAAAAAAGAAACAACAGGGACTTCCCTGGTGGCGCAGTGGTTAAGAATCTGCCTGCCAATGCAGGGGACATGGGTTCGAGCCCTCGCCCGGGAAGATCCCACATGCCGCGGAGCAACGAAGCCTGTAAGCCACAACTATGAGCCTGCGCTCTAGAGCCAGCGAGCCACAACTACTGAGCCTGCGTGCCACAACTACAGGAGCCCGTGTGCCTAGAACCCGTGCTCTGCAATGAGAGAAGCCACCGCAATGAAAAGTCCACGCACTGCAACGAAGAGTAGCCACCGCTCACCGCAACTAGTGAAAGCCTGCATGCAGCAATGAAGACCCAATGCAGCGAAAAATAAATAAATTTATTAAAAAAAAGAAACAACAGGCCCAAGATGGAGTCACTTATGCTAAGGCCACGTCACCAAATCCAGACTTAATACCTAACCTAACTGCAATTTCAGATGCTTTCAGGAAAGTAATCTTAACCAGTCACTTTAGAATTACCTGGTCAGAACTAGGGAGGTAACTGGCCTCATAGACCCATACTGTGCCCCAAAGGAAGATGACGTGGCCTGAAACAATCAGCTCTTTGATAGAACAACTTCCTTGTCCCACCTCCTCCTGCCTATAAAAGCCTGCCCTTTTGTAGAACTCTTTAGAACTCCTTTCTATCTGCTAGATGGGATGCTGCCCAATTCATGAATCACTGAATAAAGCCAGTAAGATCTTTAAAATGGACTTGTTACCGACCAGGGTTCTTGGACTCCTTAATCAACAGAAATTGATAAGAGGCTGGGACTTCCCTGCTGGTGCAGTGGTTAAGACTCCATGCTTCCACTGCAGGGGGCGTGGGTTCGATTCCTGGTCCGGGAGTGGGGGGTGGGGAAGAAATTGATAAGAGGTTAGATGCGAAATTCAGGGAAGGCTTTATTGGGACTCGTGCTGCAGCACGAGGGAACAAGGGAGTGAAAATAAGTAACAGGTTCCCTTGCTCACTCCCCGGAGCGGTGGAGCTGGTCCCTTAAATGGGGTGAGCGTAGAGGTGGATACATGGGTGGGGTCAGAGGGGCGGCTTAGGTGGCCTGCCCACCCCCTTGGTGGTGCTGTGTGCAGGGACCATGGGTAGTACCCTGCTTTTGCTCCTGACACCCGGGTCCCAGCCTGTCTCATATTCAGTTGAATTTTGTTTTTATCACAACAGGAAGAGGAAGAGACAGAGCTTTTTGGGTGGGTTTTCTTTAGGATAAATCAACTCCCTCTTATCTCAAAGCGTGTTATCTGCTTTGGACATCATCTAAAGTGGCCTAATCCCGGTCCTAGGAAAATGGAGAGGTGGCCGTGAGGGAGAGCTGAACAGCGGGCCTGAGCACCTTAGGCTGCCACGGCGTAAGCACCTGTTTCCGACTGCCTGATGGAGCCGATTTCAAGGTGACCTCTCATTTCATACAATGTGTGTCTTCTCTCCTTACCTTTAACTTGGAGTAAATCAACATAAAAAGACAAAAGGCCTATTCTGCAGTGGTGTAATCTCAAAGATGGAAACAACTTCATTCCCTAAAGAAACAACCAGCGATGTCCTTCCTGATCTGCCACCCTGCCTGATCCCAACGCTCCGCTGAGCTGCAATTCATCCAGGTGGGGTTCCTGGGTGTCTAGTTCGTGTCAGGCTGGGGGTATGCAGATCATCTCTTGCCTCTCAGATGGCCTCTCTTTTTCATTATTTCCTCTCTGCATATAAAGTTAGAGTGATATTTTAAATATGTAGATCATGTCACTCACCTGCTCAAAACCTTCCAGTGGCCTCTTTCATATTTAGGATAACATCCAATCCCCATACCTTCGACTCTAGGGCCCTGCAGGGTCTGACCCGAGCCTCAGGGCCTTTGTACTTGCTGTTCCCTCAGCCTGAAATCATTGTCCCCTGGGTTCTTGAAGGAACTTTCTTCTGCTTCCCAGTGACGTCTCAGCTCAAACATCACTACTTCAGAGAGGCCTTCCCCAATCTTGCTGTTATCCCCATAATCCACCCCCCCCAAGTTGCTCTCCATCATTTGAAAGAATTTTATTTTATTGAAGTATAGCTGTTTTACGAGGTTCTGTTAATTTCTGCTGTACACCAAAGTGATTCAGTTATACACATATATACATTCTTTTTCATATTATTTTCCATTATTGTTTATCACAGGATATTGAATACAGTTCCCTGTGCTATACAGTAGGACCTTTTTGTTTATCCATCCTATATAGAGTAGTTTGCATCTGCTAACCCCAAACTCCCAATCCATCCCTGCCCCAACCCCCTCCCCTTTGGCAACCATAAGTCTGTTCTCTATGTCTGTGAGCCTGTTTCTGTTTTGTAGCTCAGTTCGTTTGTGTCATATTTTTTTAATATTTTTAAATTTTATTTATTTATTATTTTTGGCTGCATCAGTCTTAGTTGTGGCACACGGGATCTTCGTTGCGGCACCACAGGCTTCTCTCTAGTTGTGGCGTGCGGGTTTTCTTTCTCTGGTTATGGGCTCCAGAACGCGTGGGCTCTGTAGTCTGCGGCACGTGGGCTCTCTAGTTGAGGTGCTCGGGCTCAGTAGTTGTGGCGTGAGGGCTTAGTTGCTCCGCGGCACGTGGGATCTTAGTTTCCCGACCAGGGATGGAACCCACGTCCCCCGTGTTGGAAGGCGGATTCTTTACGACTGGGCCATCAGGGAAGTCCCCATTTGTGTCATATTTTAGATCCACATATAAATGATCCAAAATTTACAAACAGCTCATACAACTCAACAACAAAAAACCCAATCGAGAAACGGGCAAAAGACCTAAATAGACATTTCCCCAAAGAAGATATACAGATGGCCAACAGGCACATGTAAAACGCTCAACATCGCTAATTATTAGAGAAATGCAAATCAAATCTATCATTTTTATATCTGTTGCATCATCACACTTTCCACAAATTGAAATGATCTGTGATCACTTATTTATCATGTCTTCTCCATGACGGTAGAGGTCGCTGTCCTGTTCAGTAGGCATTTAGCATAGCCCTAGCATATGGTAGGCTCTCAAGATATTATTATTATTATTTACTTATTTATTATTATTACTTTTTTTTTTGCGGTACGCGGGGCTCTCACTGTTGTGGCTTCTCGCGTTGCGGCGCACAGGCTCCGGACGCGCAGGCTCAGCGGCCATGGCTCGCGGGCCCAGCCGCTCCACGGCATGTGGGATCTTCCCGGACTGGGGCACGAACCCGTGTCCCCTGCATCGGCAGGCGGACTCTCAACCACTGCACCACCAGGGAAGCCCTCTCAAGATATTATTGAATAAATGAATGAAATAATATTTATAATAAATAAATAGTACTGTAATATGAACATGTTCAAAACTCTATGGTTAGAAGAGGGAGGAACACAGCGGTTGTGAAAGGTGGGGAAAACTTTCTAAAGGGACCTAAAGGGCAGATTAGAGGTCCTGGTCATCAGGCCCTTCTGCACTTGGCTCAGCTCCGCAACTCCAAACGCTTATACCCATACCTATTTTTTTTTTTAACTGCTTTTCCGCGAAACCCCTCCAAGCCCGCAGGGGGCGCCCACAACACGCCACCCGGGAGAACGAGAACTACATTTCCCAGCATCCCGCGCGCCGCCGACCCACTTCCGGAGCCCGCGGACAGCATGGCGGCGTCCGAGGAGCGCGATTCACCGGCTGAGGTGCCCCAGATGGCGGTGGAGGAGGCGGAAACGAAAACATTTAAAGACCTGGTAAGTGTAGATGACGCCGGTTTCCCTTTTTCCTACGGGCGCCAGGCGCGGGCAGAGTCCGGTTGCCTTCGATACAGGCCGCTGCAAAAAACAGCCGGGGCCTAGCTCAGGTTTCCCCCGGGGTGTCCGAAGCTCGGGTTCCGGACGAGCTCCCTCGGCTCTGAGTTTGGGTAGTGGGAGGGCGGCCGGTGCCCGGCAGCCCCCATTTGCCCTTTTGAATTCCACCTCGGTGTGGCAGCGTTGTGTCTGTGCAGGGTGTTGTCCATGCGGCGAATCCGAATTTTGTGCATCTTTGGGCTTTGGATTCAGATGAACCGGTATTGAATTCTGACCCAGTCACTGACTAGAGGCAAGTTATCTCGGTGCCTCACTTTCCACATCTGTAAATTGGGGATTATGATAAGTACCGCATAGAGCTGTTTAGATTAAATGAAGTAACACAGGCAAAGAACTTGGCTTTGGCCCCGGCGACTGGAGAGTGATTGGTAAGTCTTAAGTTCCTGTCCCAGTTCTCAGAGTTAAGGAGAAGACTGGGTAGACTCACAACAAAAACCTTTTGAATGAAAGCGTAGGGGACGCACATGTGGCCAGCAAGGCGGCCCTAACAGTCATTTAATTATGTGGGAGGTGAGTGTGTGTTTCCCTTTGCTAAACTGTGTTTTTCCGAATTCTAAGGGTGTGACAGATGTGTTGTGTGAAGCTTGTGACCAGTTGGGATGGACAAAGCCAACAAAGATCCAGATTGAAGCTATTCCTTTGGCCTTACAGGGTAGGTTGAAATTAAGTGTGTGGCCTGTTTCAGATTCAGTATGAAGTTACACATATTCAATTAAATACCACTTTTGAGAGCTATTGCTTTGCATACGTCAAGTGAAATAAAATATGGTCCCTAAAGATAAAAAGTTTGTGGCTTATTGCCTTTTTTTTTTTTTTTTGCGGTACACGGGCCTCTCACCGCTGTGGCCTCTCCCGTTGCGGAGCACAGGCTCCGGACGCGCAGGCTCAGCGGCCATGGCTCACGGGCCCAGCCGCTCCGCGGCATGTGGGATCCTCCCGGACCGGGCACGAACCCGCGTCTCCCGCATCGGCAGGTGGACTGTCAACCACTGCGCCACCAGGGAAGCACGGCTTATTGGTTTTTGAAACAGTAATTCTCCAGTTTTACGGAGCTTACTTTCTACGAGGGGGTTTGTTGTCTTCTGTTTTTCTAGCCTTTTCTTTCTCAGTTTCCTTTGGCTCTTTTCCCTTTGCCTTGCGGTGTTAATTCTGGCTTTATCCTTTTTTCTCACTCTAAAATGTTACTAAGATTTCTCATCCAGTCCTGAAGCTTTAATACTGTCTGCATCAGTGAGTTTCAGCCAGTGCTCATTAGAATCACCTGTGGAACTTTTAAAACACTAGCGATTTCTGGGCTCCAACCTAGACCTTCTGAATTAGAATTTCCAGGCATGGGACCTAGGCATATATAGATAGTTCTGGGACTTCCCTGGTGGTCCAGTGGTTAAGAATCCGCCTGCCAATGCAGGGGACACGGGTTTGAGCCCTGGTCCGGGAAGATCCCACATGCCGGGGAGCAACTAAGCCCATGCACCACAACTACTTAGCCTGCACTCTAGAGCCCGTGAGCCACAACTACTGAAGCCTGCGTGCCTAGAGCCCGTGCTCCGCAGCAAGAGAAGCCACCACAATGAGAAGCCTGTGCACCGCAACAAAGAGTAGCCCCTGCTTGCCGCAACTAGAGAAAGCACGTACACAGCAATGAAGGCCCAGTGCAGCCAAACGTAAAAAAAAATAATAATAATAATTAATTTTAAAAAAACTTAATAGTTTATTCTAATGTGTCTTCTCCTGGGGGAGCACACATGAGCACTGGTCAGATGCTCATGGCTCCCATATCTATATTTCTAGCCCACACTTCTTTGCTGAGCTCCAAACAAGTATGTCCAACTGGTTTTTAGATACTTTTCTCTAAGCTTACTGCAGGAATCTCAAGTTCCCTATGTCCAAAACAGAGTCCTTATTTTTCTCACCAGAAGTAATTTCCCTGTAGCCCTTATCTCAGTATATGGCTTTTGAGTTTCCCAAGCTAGAAACCTCTGTGTCAATCACATTTTCTTTTGTTACTTTCTTTTATTTTTTTATTTTCTTGAAGTATAGTTGATTTACAATGTTGTGTTAATTTCTCTTTCCTTTTTTTTTGGAAGTCGCATGAAGAAAGAAAATGTATTCAGTATATTTTTAACAATTTTGAGAATACGTGAACTTTACATTTATATTTGCAAAAATGTACATGGAAAATATGATGAGAATAAGTAACAGGTCAACAGTACTAACACCAGCAGAAACAATAAATTGTGTACATCACACCTATGAACTTTCTACATAAGAATGATTCCAAAGGTCTATAGAAACAAAATAACACTCACGAGAGAGGTTATTTTGTGAATAATCATATATGTGTTGATTCAAATAAATTAGAATTTCATGTTGTAATGCTTTGTAATGTTCCAGTTCTCATACAACTTGAGTTTATTATCCAATACTGCTTAGTCCTCTGGAGTCTCAGCAACAACATAGACTTTTACAGCTTGATGATTTTTCAGTCTCTAACCGGCCACGTAACATTTAACGTCAGGCCTAGTGTTACGGAAGCAGCTCTTGAAAAACCACCTAAAGAGGGCTTGAGATCCCCAGGCAGAGCCTGGTGTTTAAGGTTGGAAGGCAGTCTGTGATAAAGTAGCAAAGTGGAGCCTTTGATTTATTTCTTTATTTTAAATTAATTAATTAGCTAATCTGTTTATTCATTTATTTTGGTTGGGCATTGGGTTGTCTGCCTGACAGAGAGCATCCTTCCTCAGGAAATTCGACTCTTGCACACTAAGGGAGAACAGAATAGTCGGGAAAGGCATGGATGACCTTTTTAATTTTTCTAATATGATACAGTATAACATATCTCCTCAGAGCTCTGATTACAAAGGAAAATTCCCCACTGCAGTCTGGTGTGCCATCCCATTATTCAGTTTTAGAAGCATAAAATGAGCCTCAAGGCAAGACATCAGAGAGCTCACTTAACACATATTCTCCAACGTAAAGACAAAAAAATAAATGGAAGAATGGAAGGAAGGAAGGGAGGGAGGGAGGAAGGAAGGTCTTATTGTTCCACATTGTTTTGGCTATTATCAGCTTTTGTTAGATGTTTCCTTCTTTCTCTCCAAGGTGTGTGAAACCTAGGAAGCTGTATGTGCCAGACATTTGTCAGGCAATGTGGTCCTAATTATATAGCTGTTATTTAAACAAAATTCCAATCACTGATGTTAACAGCAGGTTATCTGCCTATGGCCTAGAGATTTGGATCTATACTGTACTATCAACTTTTATTGCATATAAACGAAAATTTGAAATTCATAATTCTGTTATTTGAAATCCAATCACAGTTTACATATCTGTATCTATACATGTGATCTCATATAATCTTTATCGTATCAGTTTTACAGTAAACAATATGATCTTTCTCCCTCAAGCTTTATTGCCAACTTAATGGGAAATGCACTTATTTTGATGACCAAAAATTGCCCCCCAAAATTGGATGCAAATTTGTCCAGTGGAGTATCATATTCTGACTCTGTAGTTGACTCAACTTAAGGATTTTGATGTATTTTATTCCTACTTACTTCAACTTGATGTGCTTGATAGCCCATTTTTATGCCAACTATCTGCAGGAAAACAAAAAGATTAGTAAAAATCATTAATCACGGCATTTTGTTGTTCATGTTCCAAACTGAGAGCAAAAGTTATGCAAATAGAGTATCTGTTCTATTTCTCTGAATATAATCAACAGTAACAATTTTAAATGCCTGTTTAAAGAATTGTAAGAAATAATTTCAGTAAGTTTTATCTATGACTTTTTTTTTAACATCTTTATTGGAGTATAATTGCTTTACATTGTTGTGTTAGTTGCTGCTGTATAACAAAGTGAATCAACTATACGTATACATATATCCCCATATCCCCTGCCTCTTGCGTCTCCCTCCCAACCTCCCTATCCCACCCCTCTAGGTGGTAACAAAGCAAGCATGGCCTGATCTCCCTGTGCTATGCAGCTGCTTCCCCCTTGCTATCTGTTTTACATTTGGTAGTGTATATATGTCAGTGCCACTCTCTCACTTCATCTCAGCTTACCCTTCCCCCTCCCCGTGTCCTCAAGTCCATTCTGTACGTCTGCGTCTTTATTCCTGTCCTGTCCCTAGATTCTTCAGAACCGTTTTGTATTTTTTTTTAGATTAAATATATATGTGTTAGTATACGGTATTTGCTTTTCTCTTTCTGACTTCACTCTGTAGGACAGATTCTGGGTCCATCCACCTCACCACAAATAACTCAATTTTGTTTCTTTTTATGGCTGAGTAATATTCCATTGTATATATGTGCCACATCTTTAGCCATACATCTGTCAGTGGACACTTAGGTTACTTCCATGTCCTGGCTATTGTAAATAGTGCTTCAGTGAACATTGTGGTACATGACTCTTTTTGAATTATGGTTTTCTCGGGGTATATGCCCAGTAGTGGGATTGCTGGGTCATATGGTAGTTCTAATTTTAGTTTTTTAAGAAACCTCCGTACTGTTCTCCATAGTGGCTGTATCAATTTACATTCCCACCAACAGTGCAAGAGGGTTCCCTTTTCTCCACAGCCTCTCCAGCATTTATTTTTTGTAGATGTTTTGATGATGGCCATTCTGACCGGTGTGAGGTGATACCTCATTGTAGTTTTGATTTGCATTTCTCTAATGATTAGTGATGTTGAGCATCTTTTCATGTGTTTTGTTGGCAATCTGTATATCTTCTTTGGAGAAATGTCTGTTTAGGTCTTCTGCCCATTTTTGGATTGGGTTGTTTGTTCTTTTGATATTGAGCTGCATGAGCTGCTTGTATATTTTGGAGATTAATCCTTTGTCAATTGCTTCATTTGCAAATATTTTCTCCCATTCTGAGGGGTGTCTTTTCGTCTTGTTTATGGTTTCCTTTGCTGTGCAAAAGTTTTGAAGTTTCATTAGGTCCCATTTGTTTATTTTTGTTTTTATTTCCATTTATCTAGGAGGTGGGTCAAAAAGGATCTTGCTGTCATAGAGTGTTCTGCCTATGTTTTCCTGTAGGAGTTTTATAATGTCTGGGCTTACATTTAGGTGTTTAATTCATTTTGAGTTTATTTTTGTATATGGTGTTAGGGAGTGTTCTAATTTCATTCTTTTACATGTAGCTGTCCAGTTTGCCCAGCACCACTTATTAAAGAGGCTGTCTTTTCTCCATTGTACATTCTTGCCTCTGTTATCAAAGATAAGGTAACCACATGTACATGGGTTTATCTCTGGGCTTTCTACCCTTTTCCATTGATCTATACTTGTTTTTGTGCCAGTACCATACTGTCTTGATTACTGTAGCTTTGTGGTATAGTCTAAAGTCCGGGAGCCTGATTCCTCCAGGTCCGTTTTTCTTTCTCAAGATTGCTTTGGCTATTTGGGGTCTTCTGTGTTTCCATACAAATTGTGAATTTTTTGTCCTAGTTCTGTGAAAGGTGCCATTGGTAGTTTGATAGGGATTGCACTGAATCTGTAGATTGCTTTGGGTAATATAGTCATTTTCACAATGTTGATTCTTCCAATCCAAGAACATGGTATATCTCTCCATCTGTTTGTATCACCTTTAATTTCTTTCATCAGTGTCTTATAGTTTTCTGCATACAGGTCTTTTGTCTCCTTAGGTAGGTTTATTCCTAGGTATTTTATTCTTTTTGTTGCAGTAGTGAATGGGAGTGTTTCCTTAATTTCTCTTTCACATTTTTCATCATTAGTCTGTAGGAATACAAGAGATTTCTATGCATTAATTTTGTATCCTGCTACTTTACCAAATTCATTGATTATCTCTAGTAGTTTTCTGTTAGCATCTTTAGGAATCTCTATGTATAGTATCGTGTCATCTGCAAACAGTGACAGTTTTACTTCTTCTTTTCTGATTTGGATTCCTTTTATTTCTTTTTCTTCTCTGATTGCTGTGGCTAAAACTCCCAAAACTATGTTGAATAAGAGTGGTGAGAGTGGGCAACCTTGTCTTGTTCCTGATCTTAGTGGAAATGGTTTCAGTTTTTCACCATTGAGAATGATTTTTGCTGTGGGTTTGTCATATATGGCCTTTATTAAAGGGTTAGGTCCCTCTATGCCTACTTTCTGGAGAGTTTTTATCATAAATGGGTGTTGAATTTTGTCAAAAGCTTTTTCTGCATCTATTGCGATTATCATATGGTTTTTATCCTTCATTTTGTTAATATGGTGTATCACATTGATTGATTTGCATATATTGAAGTATCCTTGCATTCCTGGGATAAACCCCACTTCATCATGGTGTATGATCCTTTTAATGTGTTGGCTGGATTCTGTTTGCTAGTATTTTGTTGACGATTTTTGCATCTATGTTTATCAGTGACATTGACCTGTAGTTTTCTTTTTTTGTAACATCTTTGTCTGGTTGTGGTATCAGGGTGATGGTGGCCTCATAGAATGAGTTTGGGAGTGTCCCTCCCTCTGCTATATTTTGGAAGAGTTTGAGAAGGATAGGTGTTAGTTCTTCTCTAAATGTTTGATAGAATTCACCTGTGAATCCATCTGGTCCTGGTCTTTTGTTTGTTGGAAGATTTTTAATCACAGTTTCAATTTCAGTGGTTATGATTGGCCTGTTTATATTTTCTCTTTCTTCCTGGCTCAGTCTCAGAGTTGTGCTTTTCTAAGAATTTGTCCATTTCTTCCAGGTTTTCCATTTTATTGGCGTATAGTTGCTTGTAGTAATCTGTCATGATCCTTTGCATTTCTGCAGTGTCAGTTGTTAGTCCTCCTTTTTCATTTCTAATTCTGTGGATTTGAGTCTTCTTCCTTTTTTTCTTGATGAGTCTGGCTAATGGTTTATCAATTTTGTTTATCTTCTCAAAAAACCAGCTTTTAGTTTTATTGATATTTACTATCATTTCCTTCATTTCTTTTTCATTTATTTCTGATCTGATCTTTATGATTTCTTTCCTTCTGCTAACTTAGGGTGTTTTTTTTTTTTTTTTTGTTGTTCTCTCTCTAATTGCTCTAGGTGTAAGGTTAGGTTGTTTATTTGAGATTTTTCTTGTTTCTTGAGGTAGGATTGTATTGCTATAAACTTCCCTCTTAGAACTGCTTTTGCTGCATCCCATAGGTTTTGGTCCGTCATATTTTCATTGTCATTTGTTTCTAGGTATTTTTTTATTTCCTCTTTCATTTCTTCAGTGATCTCTTGGTTATTTAGTAGCATATTCTTTAGCCTCTATGTGTTTATATTTTTTACAGTTTTTTTCCTGTAATTGATACCTAGTCTCATAGCATTGTGGTCAGAAAAGATACTTGATATGATTTCAATTTTCTTAAATTTACAAAGGCTTCATTTGTGACTCAAGATATGATCTCTCCTGGAGGATGTTCCATGAGCACTTGAGAAGAAAGTGTATTCTGTTGATTTTGGGTGGAATGTCATATAAGTATCAATTAAGCCCCTCTTGTTTAGTGTATCATTGAAAGCTTGTGTTTCCTTATTTATTTTCATTTTGGTTGATATGTCCATTGGTGTAAGTGGGGTGTTAAAGTCCCCTACTATTATTGTGTTATTGTTGATTTCCCCTTTTATGGCTGTTAGCATTAGCCTTATGTATTGAGGTGCTCCTATGTTGGGTGCATAAATATTTATAATTGTTATATCTTCTTGGATTGATCTCTTGATCATTATGTAGTGTCCTTGTTTGTCTCTTGTAATAGTCTTTATTTTAGACTATTTTGTCTGATATGAGAATTGCTACTCCAGCTTTCTTTTGATTTCCATTTGCATGGAATATGTTTTTCCATCCCCTCATTTTCAGTCTGTATGTGTCCCTAAGTCTGAAGTGGGTCTCTTGTAGACAGCATATATATGGGTCTTGTTTTGTATCCATTCAGCCAGTCTGTGTCTTTTGTTTGGAGCATTTAATCCATTTACATTTAAGATAATTATCAGTATGTATGTTCCTATTACCATTTTCTTAATTGTTTTGGGTTTGTTATTGTAGTTCTTTTCCTTCTCTTGTGTTTCCTGCCTAGAGAAGTTCCTTTAGCGTTTGCTGTAAAGCTGGTTTCTTGGTGCTCAGTTCTCTTAACTTTTGCTTGACTATAAAGCTTTTGATTTCTCCATCGAATCTGAATGAGATCCTTGCTGGGTAGAGTAACGTTGGTTGTAGATTTTTCCCTTTCATTACTTTAAATATGTCCTGCCACTCCCTTCTGGCTTGCAGAGTTTCTGCTGAAAGATCAGCTGTTAACCTTATGGGGATTCCCTTGTATGTTATTTGTTGCTTTTCCCTTGCTGCTTTTAATATTTTTTCTTTGTATTTAATTTTTGATAGTTTGATTAATATGTGTCTTGGCATGTTTCTCCTTGGATTTATCCTGTATGGGACTCTCTCTGCTTCCTGGACTTGATTGACTATTTCCTTTCCTATGTTCAGGAAGTTTTCAACTATAATCTCTTCAGATATTTTCTCAGTCCCTTCCTTTTTCTGTTCTTCTACTGGGAACCCTATTATTTGAATGTTGGTGCATTTAATATTGTTCCAGAGGTCTCTGAGTCTGTCCTCAATTCTTTTCATTCTTTATTCTGCTCTGCGGTAGTTATATCCACTATTTTATCTTCCAGGTCACTTACCGGTTCTTCTGCCTCAGTTATTCTGCTATTGATTCCTTCTAGAGAATTTTTAATTTCATTTATTGTGTTCATCATTGTTTGTTTTCTCTTTAGTTCTTCTACATCTTTGTTAAATGTTTCTTTTATTTTCTCCATTGTATTTCCAAGATTTGGGATCATTTTTACTGTCATTACTCTGAATTCTTTTTCAGGTAGACTGCCTGTTTCCTCTTCATGTGTTTGGTCTGGTGGGTTTTTTTCTTGCTCCTTCATCTGCTATGTGTTTCTCTGTCTTCTCATTTTGCTTAGCTTACTGTGTTTGGGGTCTCCTTTTCGCAGGCTGTAGGTTCGTAGTTCCTGTTGTTTTTGGTGTCTAACCCCAGTGGGTGAGGTTGGTTCACTGCGTTGTGTAGGCTTCCTGGTGGAGGGGACTGGTGCCTGTGTTCTGGTGGATGAGGGTGGATCTTGTCTTTCTGGTGGGCAGGTCCGCATCCGGTGGTGTGTTTTGGGGTGTCTGTGAACTTATGATTTTAGGAAGCCTCTCTGCTAATGGGTGGGGTTGTGTTCCTGTCTTGCTAGTTGTTTGGCATAGAGTGTCCAGCACTGGAGCTTGCTGGTCGTTGAGTGGAGCTGCGTCTTAGCATTGAGACGGAGATCTCTGGGAGAGCTCTCATCGATTGATATTACGTGGAGCTGGGAGGTCTCTGGTGTTCCAGTGTCCTGAACTCGGCTCTCCCACCTCAGAGGCTCAGGCCTGACACCCAGCCAGAGCACCAAGACCCTGTTAGCCACTTGGCTCAACTTGGTACGAGGGATGCTTGCCAGTGAATTAAGGTGCGAAAAAGACGTAAGGCATAAATACCAAAGGTGTTGCCTGCAGTGCCAACTCTCTGGTTCCACAGACCTCTTTCCGTACTTTGTAATTCTCGCTTCAGCTGGCCTCCATTCAGGCCACCATCATAGCTCCCCTGGTACCCTAACTGAGCTCTGATTTTCCTGTGTGTTCCCCATTCTGCACTTTAGTTCATTTTAAGTTGTAGGGAAGAGAGTCATATTCAGGTTACCTCAGGGGAAGGGGGTTATTCTCTAGGTGAGGAAGCCTCAGCAGTCAACTGTGGAAGTCATTACTCGACAGGAAGGCTTCCCACTGGGTGCTGTCCTCGTGCTCAGCTACTTTGGGAGCTGCAGCACAGAGGCGGTGGTCTTGGCTTCGAAATTGATTGCCAGGTCTTCTCAGTTATGGCTTGATTGGTGACAACAAACCATGGGGATCCATTCTTAAGGTATTACTGCTGGCATTCTTCCCTCAGAAGGAGCAGTGTAAGTGGCTTTACTGTTAAGCTGCTTGGGTCCTTCTTATGCCGTCAGGCCTGGGGTTTACCTTCTTAATGAAAAACATTGGTCATGATATTCCCTGCTTAAAATCCTTCAGTTCCTCTCTCGTATAGGAAGATGTCAAAACTCCTTAGTATGGCTGTGGGTTTCCTTATTCTTCTCCCTTTCCCCCTTGACTTCTGTGTTCTGGCCACGTTGTACTTCTCCCTCTCTGAACTCATGCTGTGTTCTTTTTTTAAAATTAATTTATTTAATTTATATATTTTTGGCTGCATTGGGTCTTCGTTGCTGTGCGTGGGCTTTCTCTAGTTGTGGAGAGCGGGGGCTACTCTTCGTTGCAGTGCACAGGCTTCATATTGCAGTTTCTTCTCTTGTTGCGGAGCTTGGGCTCTAGAGCGCAGGCTCAGTAGTTGTGGCTCACAGGCTCAGTAGTTGTGGCTCACAGGCTCTAGAGCGCAAGCTCAGTAGTTGTGGTGCACGGGCTTAGTTGCTCTATGGCATTTGGGATCTTCCCGGACCAGGGCTCGAACCTGTGTCCCCTGCATTGGCAGGCGGATTCTTAACCACTGCGCCACCAGGGAAGTCCCATGCTGTGTTCTTTAAAGCATCTTTCCTCATAAGGGACTGCCCTTCCTTTCCTTCTTTGCTTACTTACAGATTTAATTTACTCATCACCTCTGTTAACCTTTCCTGACTCTTCCTGGCAGTAGGTTGCTCATTCCATTTTGTTCTCACTGTATCCTGTAGGGACCTATCATATTAGAACATATTTGTGTATTTCACCCCTGGATTTTGAGCTAATTTAAGACAGAGACCGTGTCTTCTGTCTCATCAACTCCCCCTCCCCTGAATTCATCAAATATTTATTCATGGTCTACTTTGTGCCAGCATTGGGTCCTTGTGGAATAATGTGGAAATGGTGCAGAGATCATTTCTTTGCTATTAGGTGTTTTCTTTGTCTTCTAGGTCGTGATATTATTGGGCTGGCGGAAACCGGCTCTGGGAAGACAGGGGCCTTTGCTCTGCCCATTCTGAATGTGCTGCTGGAGACGCCCCAGCGTTTGTTTGCCTTAGTTCTCACCCCCACTCGGGAGCTAGCCTTTCAGATCTCAGAGCAATTTGAAGCCCTGGGGTCTTCTATTGGGGTGCAATGTGGTAAGTGTCCAGAGGAAAGGAATCTTCAGAATTTCTTCACAGGTTGAGAATGAGTGTGAAAGGAGAATGGAAGGAAGTGTCGTTAACATAAGTTCATTGACCTAAAGGGCTGATTTGGTATTTTAGCTTCGGAAAAGTTGTAATTGTAAGGGAAGAAAAATGAAAGTAGAAATGTGTCATTGGCTTTACAGTGAACTATGGAAAAAAATTAAGGATCTCTTTTCAATATTCTTTTTCTTTCTGTAGCTGTGATTGTAGGTGGAATTGATTCAATGTCTCAATCTCTGGCCCTGGCCAAAAAGCCACATATAGTAATAGGTGAGTAATGACAACGGTAGAAGACACTGGTGATGATGAATTGGAGAAAATCTACTGATATTGGGTGCAACTTCTTTGTGCAGAAAGAGTTCAAAGAATGGATTTAATTTTTTGTTTAATTTTTTTTAATTTCTGAAATTCTGGTTGGGAGGGGGTGGTCACTTTCTTTCTGTCCTTTTTCTTAAACATTGCCCTCTCTCCTCAACTTTTCTTGTTAGCAACTCCTGGTCGACTAATTGACCACTTGGAAAATACAAAAGGTTTCAACTTAAGAGCTCTCAAGTACTTGGTCATGGATGAAGCAGACCGAATATTGAATATGGATTTTGAGACAGAGGTGAGCTCAACATCTTTCCTCTTCCTAGAGCATCTCAAAATCTGTTCAAAATCTGGTTCATTGCATACCTGCTTTTGTGGAGCACTTAACCATTGTTGGTTAATTTAACATCTCTGCTGCTTTTTTCATTCTTGATGCTCTTTACACTGTCTGCCTCAGCATCCTCTTTATTTATTTTTTCTTTCTTTTTTATTGAAGGATAGTTGATTTATATTATTATATTATTTTTAGGTGCAACATAGTGATTCAGTATTTCTGTAGATTATACTCCATTTAAAATTATTACAAAATGATGGCTATATTTCCCTGTGCTGTACAATACATCCTTGTTGCTTTTAAATTAAATTTAATATAATTAATTTTTTACTGAAGTATAGTTAATTTACAATGTTGTGTTTCTGGTGTACAGCAAAGTGACTCAGTTATACATACATATATAAATATGTGTGTATATATATATATATATATACATATATATATGTGTGTATGTGTGTATATACATATACCTACACAAACTCCTAATTTTCCTCCCCTCTTTTCCCCTTTGGTAACCATAAGTTTGTTTTCTATGTCTGTGAATGTGTTTCTGTTTTGTAAATAAGTTCATTTGTATCATATTTTAGATTCCACATATAAGTGGTATTATGTGATATTTGTCTTTGTCTGACTTCACTTAGTATGATAATCTCTAGGTCCATCCATGTGGCTGCAAATGGCATCATTTCATTCTTTACTATGGCTGAGTAGTATTCCATTCTGTATATATACCACATCTTCTTTATCCATTCATCTGTTGATGGACATTTAGGTTGCTTCCATCTCTTGGGTATTGTAAATAGTCTCAGCATCCTCTTTCAAATATAGTCTGACTTGGGGGGTGAGGGATAAATTAGGAATATGGGATTAACATACATACACTACTATATATAAAATAGATAAACAGCAAGGACCTACTGTATAGCACAGGGAGCTACATTCAATATCTTGTAATAACCTATAATGGAAAAGGATCTGAAAAAGTGTAAATATGTATGTATGTGTAACTGAATCTCTTTGCTGTACACCTGAAACACTGTAAATCAACTATACTTCAATTAAAAAAGACAGTTGGGCAAAAAACATGTATATATATATATACATACATACATACATACAGACTGACTTTGTTTTCAGAGATGAGAAATACCAAAAACAGATTTTCTTTTTCCATTTCATTTGATTTCAACCTCTTCCATCTTTTCTTTGATGACCCATTCATCATAGCTTATTTAGTTGATTAATGCTTATTCTTTACTTTTCTCTTAGATTAGCTCTACTCTGCTGATTTAAACTGTGCTTTTCTCTGACTGGCATTATTTTTTGGTAGCATCTGGTATGGTATCAAATAGTAAATATTCAGTCAGTTTTAGCTGAACTGAATCAAAGTTTTGAGTCCCCAAATCCCCACAGTGATGTATTTAGTTTGTTACCCCTCATCTTCACAAGCAGCATTTGCAGGTGCCCAGTCTAAATGTTATGTTGGTACCGTTGCTCTTTCTGCCTTTTAGGTTGACAAGATCCTGAAAGTGATTCCCCGAGATCGGAAGACATTTCTCTTCTCTGCTACGATGACCAAGAAGGTGAACTTTTCTAGGATTTCTCTTTTCTTCTTTATAAGAATTGATAAGTAGAAACAGTCACAGTGACAATAATAAAAATAGAGTATTTAGGAATCAGTGTACTACTCTAGGTTTTCTTTCTTCAGGTGCAAAAACTTCAGCGAGCAGCGCTGAAGAATCCTGTGAAATGTGCCGTTTCCTCTAAATACCAGACGGTTGAAAAGTTACAGCAATATTATCTTTTTATTCCTTCTAAGTTCAAGGTAAAGTGTTTGCTTTGATCATTTCTGCCTCTCCCTCTCCTTCTTCACCAAGACATCTGAAAATGTGTCAACTCTTGATTAGCTAAGAGCTGTGCTACAGATTGGAGTCCTTTCTGTTTGTTTTAGAGCTCATGCCGTGCTTTATTTTATCACTGATAAAGTCAAACATTCCGGGAATTCACAACATATTAAACCACAGTAATGAAATCATGACACAATCCCTTCCTAACCCCATCCTTGAGGTAGTTTTTCTTTTGCCTGCTTATTATGTGGCTTTTTTATGGACAAAGGACCTAGTTTTGTGCTTTGATGTCAGGGCTTTGCGTGCTTGCTGAGTACAGATCTCCTTGTGCGCGGCTTCAGGCTGTGTGCGAAACTCATGGTTCACAGAGATGATAATGATAATGCCAGTTAAGGAGTGCAAAGCTGGCGGCTGGGGGTCTGGATAACTGAGAAGCAGCTATGGGCTTAGTCTTTTACATAATTTGTATGCCCAGGACGCCAGCCTTCTTCCAGGTTCAGTTACATATGTTATTTTGGCTTTGTGACTTAGGATACCTACCTGGTTTATATTCTAAATGAATTGGCTGGAAACTCCTTTATGATATTCTGCACCACCTGTAACAATACTCAGAGGACAGCTTTGCTACTCCGAAATCTTGGATTCACTGCCATTCCCCTCCATGGACAGATGAGTCAGGTAACTATTCTTTGGAATCATTAGTGGTGAACTGGGGCATGAGAAAGCTAAATCTTGTAGCAGGAGATTTCTGCAATAGCAACACATGACATTAATGCGTCTTCCCATAGTTGTCCTGATTTTATGGGCATTAAAGTGTTGCTTTGGATGCTACTTCCTCCTTTCAGGATAGCAAGAGGCTCAAATTAAAATATTCCACAGGTAGTTGTCTGGGATGGAAGCTACTGAGTTGATTTATTCAGCCCTCATGGTAATAGTGACTCTCTCGTCTCTGAAGACTTTCAGTAGATTATTTCTCAGTTATCCTTCTGTCATGTTTAACAAACTCTGTTTCATGCTAGTATTTTCTAGCTTTAGTCTTAAATATCTTTTTATTGCTTCCATGTTTCCTTCTGACCTGTGAAGCCTAGTTCAGACTAAGGGGGAAACATCCTTTTAAAAATTTCTCTCTTGGTTCTTGTATTTATTTAGTATGTCTAGTTTGTGTGTCTTGGATTCCAAGTTTTTCAAGATTAAAATTCTTTCCATTTCTTCTTTTCATCATCTCAGAGCAAGCGCCTAGGATCCCTTAATAAATTTAAGGCAAAAGCTCGTTCCATTCTTTTAGCAACTGATGTTGCAAGCCGTGGTTTGGACATACCTCATGTGGATGTAGTTGTTAACTTTGACATTCCTACCCATTCCAAGGTGAGTCCTGTTGCTGACCTGACTTTCTAGCCCCAAAGTGCTTTTCTTTTCTCTTTTCTTTTCTCTTCCCCTTCTCTTCCCTTTCTTTCCTTTCCTGTCCTTTCTTTCACTTCCTCCTTTCCTCCCTCCCTCCCTCCCTTCCTCTTTCTCTCTCTCTCCCCCACCTCCTTCTTCCTCCTTTTCTTTTCTTTTTTTTAAAATTGAGATGTAATTGACATATAACATTATATTAGTTTCAGGTGTAAAATGTAATGATTTAATATTCGTATATATTGCAGATTGGTCATAGTAAGTCTAGTTAACATCTGTCACCATTCATAATTACGCATGTCTTTTCTTATGATGAGCATTTTCCCTTAGCATTTTCCCTTAGCAACTTTTAAATATGCAGTACAGTATTATTAACTCTAGTCAGCATGTTGTACATTACATCCCCATGACTTATTTATTTTATAACTGAAATTTGTACCTTTTGCCCCTTCACCCATTTCACACACACCCATCCCTGCCTCTGGCAACCACCAAATCTGTTCTCTGTATCTGTGAGCTCAGTTTTTTTTGTTTTTGTTTTAGATTCCACATATAAGTGAGATCTCAGTATTTGTCTCTGTCTAACTTATTTCACTTAGCTGAATACCCTCAAGGTCTATCCATGTTGTCACAAATAGAAAGATGTCATTCTTTTTTTATGGCCGAATGCTATTCCATCGTATCCAAAGTGTATTTCTTAATGGAATGTTTTCTGTCTTTCCTTAGTTACAGTATTGGAGTTTTTTTGGTGTGTGTGTGTGTCCTTGATTAGTTAAGTGTCAAAAATAGGGAAAGCTCTAGATCTTTTCATGCTCCTCATCTTGCACATGCCTGTGGATGTGATATTAATGAATGTGAATGAAGGAGCCCAGGAGAGGGGTTAGAGGCTCACCGTCGGAGGCGCAGACGCACCGCGTGCTCACCTCTGTCGGTCTATCTGATGAGAAATGGCAGCCTGTGGTCCTCAGTGTATCCCAGGGTTTCTCAGCCTCGGCACTGTTAACATCTTGGTCTGGGAATTCTTCCTTGCGGGGCTGTCCTTTGTATTGTAGGATGCTTAGCAGAATTCCTGGCTTCTACTCACAGGTGACATTGTGACAACCAGATATATTTCCAGACATTTCCAAATGCCCGCTGGGGAGGATGAAACTGACCCCAGTTGTGAACAACTAGTGTGTCTCGACTTCGTATTAAACTGCTGTAGACAGGGTCCTGTCTCACGATTTTCACAGTAACTCTGTGTGAGTTTGGCCATGTATTTGTGTCCCTGTTTTATAGATACAAACCAGGGTTCAGAGAAGTTCTGGACTTGTAGACAGTTGTGTCGCTGGGCGGTGGGAAAAGCAGATCTGTGGCCCAGGTCTGCCTCTAGATCTAGTGCCATTTTCCTCTGCCTGTGCTCTGTCCATGGGGATTTGCTTTGGAGATTTGTCTTTATATAAAAGAAAGGAAAAAGGGGGTCAGTTTTGTGCTGTGAGGAGAATAAGAAAAGTGAAGTAGATTTATCTGTGTAACAGATTGCCAGTTCATCTCTCCACGTTCCAACACAAATCTGTTTTCTTTCAAAGGTTTGCAGGAAGAATTTACATACAGTTTTAAATTTATCTTCCAGCTAACTCAAAGTTACTTACCGTTTTCGTTTCAGGATTACATCCATCGCGTAGGTCGAACAGCTCGAGCAGGGCGCTCTGGAAAGTCTATTACTTTTGTCACACAGTAAGTGACCCGACTTTGGGGCAGAGCAATGTAGAGAAAAGAGCAGAACTGTGGGGCAGACAGACTTGCAACCTGACTTCACGACTTACTGTAACAGTCACTTAACCTCCCTCATCCCGCCTTCATTGTTTGTAAAATAGAAATAATAATACCGATCTAGCAGGGTTTTAATGAAGACTGGAGATGTATATGTAAAGAGCATATACTATACTGCATATGTGTAGTATAGTACTTGGCATATAGAAGCGCACACACAAAAAACCCTGTTATTTCTTTTAAATGCTGGAGCCAGAGAACAGTGACCATTCCCTCAACTCACAGTATTACAATAACTATTTCTGATTTTGTTTTCTAGGGAACAAATTGTTATGTACCCAGGGCTTTTCTGGGAGTAAGGGGTATGTTGGGTGGTTTTCTGCTGGGCTGTGCACAGAAGATTGCAATTAGTTAGTATTCTGAAAAGGAATAATAGGTTCGATATTGTTGAAAACTGTGGCCCCTGTTGCGTCATAGTTTTGGAATGGACAGACACGTGCATTGTCAGCCAGCCAGAGCCATGGCAGTTTTCCTTTTTCAGATACGACGTGGAACTCTTCCAGCGCATAGAACACTTAATTGGGAAGAAATTGCCTGTCTTTCCAACCCAGGATGACGAGGTTATGATGCTGACAGAACGTGTGTCTGAGGCCCAAAGATTTGCCCGAATGGTATGCAATGCATTTTCTCACCAGCAAATGAAATTAACTTACATGCAAGACACTTTATCGTGTTAACCCTCAACTTGGAATATTTGATTCCAAATTTAAGATGAGCATACTAAAGTGCAGATGTAGGTAATTTGCTTTCGACTGTACAACTAAATGGTTGAATCAGGGTTTGGACTCAGTCTGACCACAGTGACCACGTTCCCAGCCACTGTTCATGTTTCACATGAGGCAAAAAAAAAACCTTTGGACTTGAGATCAGATCAGGAGGTGCAGCTGTGAACTGTGAGCTTGGACAAGGTGTCTAACTTCTCAGAGTCAGTTCCTCATTTGTAGATTGGGAATAATAGTTACCTTGAATACAGGGTTTTATGAGCGTTGATCAAGCTGATGTAAACAGCGTAGTTACTGATAGCGGTGGCGGTAGGAGTGGCGATGAGAAGGTTCTAAAGGAGCCCCTTCCAAGTGCCGTCTGCTCTCTGGGGTGCTGGTCTGAGGGGTGAAGAAACTTCGCCCGTGGGGTGCTTTCTGAGTAGCTGAGGTGTGGACTTGTTTTTGTTTTTCTCCCCACATGGAATTCTTTGTTTGGTATCTTTGTTTATAAAAATATTGCATGTGCGTTGGGAAACATTTTTAGAAAATACACAAAGGATTAAAATAGTAAGTGAAACACGTAAGCCACCCCCCGCAGAAAACCTGATAACAGTTGGCTATTTTTCTTTCCTTAGCCATAATTAGACTTTATCTAATTGTATATGACTTTATCTAAATGTATATCATTTTCCTATTTGAACTAGCAGAGATTCATGCGATCACTTCTTTTTTTTTTTTTTTCACATTTTAAACTTTATTCAAAAAATGTCATCTAGGCTGTGTCTTAGCCCTGAATCGATTCAGTTACCAAACTTTCCTAAACACCAGTGGCAGGAGTAATCTCTTGGAGTTGTTGCAAGGTCCTTAACTGCCTTCTGACTCGTCAAGGGAAACCAAATTGGGTCTTCTAGGCTTTGCATTAGGTATATTTTATTACTTTCCAATGTTTTGAAAATTGGTAATCTGAGGGGAGAGAATTAAGTTTTTTAAAAATAGCACCGCTTGCAAGTTTAGAAACTGATATCTTAGACGCTAGCATCTTAGAATTCTCATGGGATCATTTCTTAATGGCTACAGAGAATTCTGTCATGAATATATAACGTGATTTACATTGATGTGTGTTTATGCTTTTCCCGGTTTTTTGTATTTTAACTGGAACTCTGTTGAACATCCTGATACGTACAGCTTTGCACACTTGTCTTGTTTCCTTAGAATAAATTCCTAGAAGTAGAATCAATTGTTGGGTGGAGGAGAATACACAGTTAAAATTCGAATTCATACATAATGTCAAACTGCCCCCCTAGAAAAGCTAAAGCACTTTTACACGATGAGCGACAGTGTATGTGACTGTCCGCACACCTGACCAGGTCTAGGTATTACCATTCTCTTAAATCTTTGCCAGAATAATAATAATAGCTTATTGTTTTAATCTTCCTGTCTTTGATTACTAATAAGATTAACATTTTTGTATCTTGGGATTTTGGTCTTATTCCTTTGCTAATGTGAGGTGTTAGGGAGTTAACTTAGTGTTTGATTTTAAGGAGCAGAGACTAGGATGTGTCACTCTCAGTGACAGCCATTCATTTTCAATCCCATCCTTTCCGTTTCTTGCAGGAGTTAAGGGAGCATGGAGAGAAGAAGAAGCGCTCGTGGGAGGCTGCTGGGGATGGTGACGATAGGGAGGGTGCAATCGGTGTCAGGAACAAGGTGGTTGGAGGAAAAATGAAGAAACGGAAAGGCCATTAATCTCTTTTATAAAGACTCGACTTCTGCTTTCTGTTCTGTAAAGAGGATTGAAGGAGAGAATGGGACCTCTCCCTCCAGAGTGCTACAGGCCGAAATCCATCAGAATTGTGTCAGAATCTGCCCAGCTCACTCAGTGCTCATCCCCCTTTCCGTGTGTTAGAACATCGTTGCCTGCAGAATATTTTTGAAGTGCTGATGTCAAGACTCGGACTTTTCTTCAGCTTTGGTTCCTTGCTCCTGACACTAGTAAGATATGTTCTCCTATCCCTTCACACAGACCTGTGCTTTTTTCAGCTGCAAGTCAAGGACTGGGCTAATGAAGCCCTTGACCTGTGATTGTAAAGGAAAGGAGCTTCTAGATCTAAAAACAGTGATACTTCCGCAGTCTCAGCTTGTGTTTCGTGAGACCAAATGGGAAATAATAAATTTAAATATTATTAAAAAAAAATTCAAACTCCTTGAGGACCTTTTTGGGTTACAGACTTTATAGATTTAGTAAGATCTTCCTAATAGGTAAGAAACTGACAGTGGTGATTCCATGGCAGATTCATTGGTTGTCCTTAATTTGAGGTAAACATTATTTATGACTTTAAAAAAATCAACAAAGAAACAAGAGGATGGATGGCTTTGAAAGGGAAGTCCTGCTTGAAAGGAGGTTGTGTTTTTCTTGGGGATGGAGCAGAGTCTCTTAGATCCCTGAATAGATTCACATCCCTGGCTCCTTGGATTAAAATCCTCTGTGGGGGGCTTCCCTGGTGGCACAGTGGTTAAGAATCCGCCTGCCAATGCAGGGGTTATGGGTTCGAGCCCTGGTCCAGGAAGATCCCACGTGCCGCGGAGCAACTAAGCCCGTGCACCACAACTACTGAGCCTGTGCTCTAGAGCCCGCGAGCCACAACTACTGAGCCCACGTGCCTAGAGCCCATGCTCTGCAACAAGAAAAGCCACTGCAATGAGAAGCCCACGCACTGCAACAAAGAGTAGCCCCCGCTTGCCGCAACTAGAGAAAGCCTGCGCGCAGCAACGAAGACCCAACACAGCCAAAAATAAATAAATTAAAAAAATATATTCTCTGTGGGAGTCAAGTGTGGATGTTGATTGCAGGAAGATCTTTATAAAAATAGGGGGTGGGGTGCCTACCTCTGGGGGGCTAATTCTCCATTTGTTTCCTGATGGGACTCTCCAGAGTGGGTTAGCTCACAGCAGCTCTCTCTCCCTCTGGGCTGGTGGGTAAAAGCCAGTGGATGGGTGCTGTTTCAGCTCAGTGGAAGACTTCAGAAGCAAGCTGAATTTGAATCGGGTTATGGGTGGTGGGTAAGAAGGGATTGGAATTATCCTGAAGGAGTCTGAACTTCTAAATGGGCAGGATCTCTAACTTAGGGTCTGTGGACCCCTGAGGTATATGCATATTTCTGGGGAGACTAAAAAGGTTAAAAATCTCTTCTAAAGCTTATCTATTGTTTCTGAAGTATATACGTATTATGCTTTGCTAGGATGGGAAGATAGGACTCTAAGGGGAGAAAGGTGGATGATGTGTCTTCAGGCATATTAGTAGGCCCAGACCATAAACTAGAGTCCCAAGCAGAACAGGTAAAATGCCATTGTGAAGGGCAGGAGGCGCAGAAATAAACGAATGCGATCTAGTAGTAAAGGAGGGCAAAGCTGCTGGTTTGTATCACTAATCTGAACTGTTCTCATGCTCCCTGTCTGCAAAGGCAAGATTGCAGAAGTCTTGAGGCTGAAACCCTAATCGAGGTGTCTGTGAGTTTCCTGGGGCTGCTGAAACAAAGTACCAGAAACCGGGGGACTTAAAACAGCAATTTGTTGGATCACAGTTCTGGAGTCTAGATGTCCAAGACCAAGTTATCAGCAGGGTTCCATCTGAAACGTCTCGGGAAGGGTCTGTCCTTGCTGCCTCCTAGCGTCTGGTGGTGGCCAGGGGTCCTTGGCTTGTGGCAACGTAGCTCCAGTCTCTGCCTCCATGTCTTCACGTAACCTTCTTCCCTGTGTGTCTGCCTTCACACGGCCTTCTTATAAGGATGCTTTCATTGGATTTAGGGCACATCCTAATCCAGTATGACCTCGTCTTGACTCATTATCTCCACAAAGACCCGATTTCCAAATAAGGTCACATTCTGGGATTCCACGTGGACATGAATTTTGGGGGGGACACCATTCAGCCCAGTACAAACCGTCTTTCTGGACTGTTGTGTTTTGGGGGGTTTAAGATTGTGTTGTGGAATACAAGTGGTAGATAGAGTTAATTACAAAGAAAGTGGAGAAAAGACAGGAGACAGGTCTTCAGAAACAGGATGGGTAGAAGTAGAGAAATTTACAATGACATCCTCTGAAATGAAATGTAAATTGTTTTGTAGTCAAGGTCCCAAAGGGTCTCGTTTTAGAAATGGAGAAGGTTTCCGGCCTTTCTTCTTGTCCCATTTTAGTGTAATTCCTTAGTTCTGCTTGCCTGATTTAAGAAACTGAGGACTTCAAAACAACCAACCAACCTCTCCCCCTCCCTCAATTGCAAACGATTCCCACACCTAACTTTTATGACTTAAAGGGAGTATCTTGCAGTAGTCATTAATAATGCTGGCCCAGAGAAAATTCTCCCTTATTTCTCATCCGAATCATAAAACCACTTTATGCAGTATTCATTGTATCATGGCTTATACTAGCTAACATGGTTTTACTTCCTCTGTCCAGAGCTAAAGTGAGATGAGGAAAATGTCTCTACCTTGTGAAGGGGTCTTAGGATCCCAGTGATGGGGTTTCAGCTGAGCAGGCTATTCTAGGCTTAAAAGCAGGCCCAGAATTCCAGGCTCTCGAATTTAAGGGCACTCGGGATTCTAGTAGTTGCCCAGAGGGATCTAGACTCAACTAGATCTTGATGATTCTTTTCTTAGTCCCTCAAAAATGTGATGAATATCCTAGAACTTGGCTGACTCTATAAAGACATCTGGCTTACAGCCAGAGTGTTTTCCAGGTAGCTTCCTACCTGCAGATACATCCAAAAATCCAAATCAAAGACTCTGTGTACCCCAGGTCCCTCAAAGCCCTGGGAAATGAGACCAGAAAGAACCACAGGCTGTGGTATTGGTTACAGAAAATGAAGGCGTCCAAGTTATCAAAAGCAGGTAACAAAATAACGTCAAGCAAGTATGCTCCAAAGACTTGAATGCAGAATTAGAGAGTATACGAGAAGTTTTAATCCACATAGTTCTCAAGGTGAAATCTAGCCTCAGGGCTGATAATAAATCAGGGTGTGAGTCACCCCTCTTCAGTAGGAATGACGAGAGACCCAGACCCTGGCACTAGAGACTCAAGGGCTACCCACACCCACATTCTTTTTCATGCCTCACCTGTCCCAGGTATGCACTAAAAATAACTGCAGAAACTTGAACTCTGGGAAATCACACTGAACAGTCTCACCTAGAAGAAAGAGTTGATTTGTGCCCAGTGGAAGAGAGATGGGGAAAAATGGGCTCATGTAGAGACTGTGTAATCTCTAGTTGCTGGGCCCTGATGTCTTCATATTCTTGAAGTTTTTATCTGTTTGTAGTCCACCCAATACCTTCCAAAACTATAATTCTTCATTAACCTGTGGATGCCATCTAGGGACTGGAAGAAACTGGAGGGATGCGGAACACAGCGAAGTGTGGGGAAAGTGTTAAGAGACTTGCTCACGCTGTAGCTCTGTGACCTCGTGAGAGTTACTGAACCTCGATTTCTCTCACTTGTTAATACGGAAATAAGAGCATCTCGCCAATCTGCCTCAGAGTCTTGAAGCTGGTTTTATTGATTTTTAAATTCTGTTCCCTCCCTCTCTCCCTTCCAGTGTCTGCTCTGTCCCAGCCACTGTGCCAGGTACCAGGAAGACCACACTGAAGAGAAAGGTCAGACGCTGTCTTGGATGAACTCAGTCTTAGCCTGGTATTGTGGTCGTGCTTGCCCGGGGAGCAGGGCCTCTTCGTGGGTGTGACTCTAACATCTTGCAGGGCCCAGCACACAGTGAAGGTTCAATATCTGTCCTTTTCTGCAACTGTGTATTGGCATCTTCACACGTGTCTTTAGTTCCCTTCAATCCTGAAAGGTGGATGTTACTGTTCCCATTATAAGCTAAGGAGCCGGACTATCCAGTCTGCTTCTTACCAGCTGTGAGACCTTGGGCAAAGTAGTCAACCTTTTCTTGTTTCAATCTCCTTATCTGAAGAAACACAGATAGTAATAAACCTACCTTGTGAGGTTTAAATGAACTGTACTGCGGCTGTCCTCATGATCAATGAGTGTTAGCCATTGTGATTGTCATTATTCTTACTATTATTACAGATGAAGAGTCGCTAAGTAGCTCGCCCATACAGCTTGTCATACAGCGTGTAATGGACCAAATTTGATTTCAAGCCTCTACTCTTTATGCTAAATACACTATGTGTGTGGTAAGTGTGTGCGTATAATTTCATATTATTCATTCAGCAAGTGCTTATTGCATGAAGACTGAGCCATCATTTGTAATTTCTTCCTTTGGAAAAATGTATTCCACATAACAAGTATGACACAAATGAGCTTTCGGACTCCAGCCTATTCAATATTTGCAGATTGGAACGGCCAGGTGGGAGAATATGACATTTTCATTTCCACCAGTAGATGGCAGAAGGGAGAAAAGATACCCCTAAATGGGAGGAGTTTTCACAGTGGCTGATTAAAAGAGCTCTTTGTCTAATGTTTGGCCCACAGTGACTAAGGGCCCGGGGGTCAGGGTGGGTATGAGAACTACCTTCAGGTATTTGAAGGTGTCAGCCTTCAAGAAGGTCTACTAGGTCGACCCAGCAGATGGGGACTGGGGATAGAAGTAAACTGAGGCTCAGATGTAGTAAGAAGAAGAAGTTGCATTCCACTATTATCTCTTCCTCACATTCCCAGCCTGCATTCCCTACTGTTCAGCCTGCAAGCAGCTTTGTTCTTTTGAAAAGTCTGCCCTTCCCTCCTGGGATTTTAAGTCCCTTGTCCTCCGTTTATGCCCCCTCCAGCTCCCACCCCAGTCTGTAACCTCAGAGTACCGTTATTCTCCCCCAACATCACTGCCTACTCCCACTACATGTTCGTGTTTCTGAGTGTAAATTTGCCGAGCCATGAACCCCCCTTCTGTTGTACCTTCTCTTTTACTGCACATCCATCTAGTAAGCTTTGTCCATAGCCCTCACTCCTCTGTCAGATAAGCCTGGTGCCGGTGAACTGGAGAGCCACTTGTTCCTTCACTCTGTCCTAAAGACATATCTTTCAGCTCCAAGTGATGGGCCATTGTCCCTCTGGTTCCAGAAGAGTGGTAGCAGCCTTCAGGTGTGGTGGTCAGAAATAACGGAGCTAACTCCACCGTCACTGATTTCTGTGCTGGCTCGCTCTTCACACATTCCTTTTGGGGGAGGAGTCCACTGGTGACTCCTGCCCAATACCTGACCTCTTAGAAACTCTCCAACCCGAGCTGTTCTATCCTGTGCCGACTTCAAACCAACATCCTTATTGTGTTTTCTGGGTCGGTCAAAACAGCAGGGACCAGGAGAAGGCTTCTTATCTGACATATTTCCACTTGTATATTTGTAATGGATTGTTTGCTGCTCTTTACATAAGGATGTGGAGAGCCTGCTGTGTGCTAGGCATTTGCTAGGTGCTTGGCATATACTGTTCCATTCACTGGAGATAATGAGTCATTTCTTGAGGAAACAGAAAAGCTTGTTTGTGATATTTTAAAATCACAACCTGGTCACTCCTTATTCTTTGTCTTCCGTGATTTCTTAAATTCATCCAAAGCTGTTCAGGAAATTAGCATGGTGAGCTGATGCTGACAAAATGAAATAGAGATTTGATCGCATCAGAGATAATCTGTGACTTCTCTGTCCATTTCGTTGATCTGGGTAGAATCCAAAGGCCTGAGGGTGAGGGGGGAGTGGAAGAGATGCCTCTCTTCACCATAGTTTTATATTTTCACCAAGTCTCTATAAAATGAATAAATTTGATGTTTGGACTCTGTCATAATATTCATGTGAAACCTCACCCCAAACCAGAATTTTAGGGTTGAGAGGACCTTGGTGGTCAACCAGATCGTTCATTTTTCCTTTGAGGATACTTAAAGGCAGTATGTGTATCTTTGTAAGTTTGTATATGTTTTACAATGTGTAAGTTTGTGTTTGTTTTATAACATGCTCACAAGGTTATAACAATTTAAAGGGAGACACTATTCTTCAAAAAAGTTCTACTCACTGCTGAGGTCCTGGGTTTGACCCACCGTTTCGGGAACTAAGATCCCACCAGCCGTGCAGCACAGCCAAAAAAAAAAGCTCTGATGGAATTTTGTTCATAATACCTGCCTAAAGGGAAAAAACGCTTGCTTTTCACGGTAACAGCTTAAGACTGAAGTCTCCTTTTTGAGAAACGTGGTGGAAGATGTTGAGGCACAAATACGTGTTTTAGATGGCCCTGGTTAGCCTAATTTTCCTAACGAACGCCAGTGTTGTCCCCAGCCAGGTTCCAGGTGCTATCTTGGGAGGAGTACGGGTAAGTCATATTTCATAGCTCACCTCTTTAACATCTTTGCCCAGGTGAACTCCAGTTGATGTGATCACCAAGAGCGGCCTGGAAGGAGGCCAAAAGCCCCAAAAGGACAAGGTTCAGGCCAGCAGTTTACGTGGGAAAGAGAGAAGAGCCACCTCTGGGCTGATCACCTGGGTAGGGTGTGGGGAGGGAGAGGAAAGAAGGAGTGAGTGTATCTCCTGAGACTGACAGCCTGACGTAGGCTGCGGAGTTTATGGTACTGGCAGGAGTACCGTCATTTCCTGCCTCATCTCCTCCACTCTGCAGACTGCCTGAGTCACTCACTGGTCAGTGGCCCGTGGCCAGGGCTCGTTTCTTTTTCCTCTGACCTCGAGGAGCAGTGGCCACAGTGGGGCACAGACATCCAGGGGAGTGCATGACAGTTTATCGGAGTATGAGAAGAAGACACTAGAATTTTTACTTATATTTAACTCATCCTTTTTGAATTTCTATTCTTGTATATTTTTTATAATGCACATAAAATATTATTTTAATGACAACATATACAAGTATGGAAGTATCTTAAAAATGTTAAATAGGGGTGCACTATTGGGAAAGTTGGAGACTAAAGCCCTAGGAAATTATTCTGACAACAGTCCTTTAGAAGAATTACGTTTCATTCTGAAATTAATTTTCAAACAAAACTCTGATATATCCTTACAGTTAAAAAAATTGTTTTTTAAAGAGCAGTTTTAGGTTCACAGCAAAATTGAGAGGAAGGTACGGAGATTTCCCATATACCCTGCTGTCTCCATGCTTGTATAGCTTCCCCCATTATCAGCATCCCCTACCAGAGTGGCACATTTAACCACAGTACAGTTAACAATCACTGAACCCACACTGACCCATCATAATCACCTGAAGTACATAATTTACCTTAGGGTTCACTCTCGGTGTTGTACCTTCTATGGGTTTGGACAAATGTATAATGATGTGTATCTACCATTGTAGTATCATAGAGTATTTTCACTGCCCTGTAAATCCTCTGTGCTCCACCTGTTTGTCCCTCCCTGTGCCCTGAAACCCTGGCAACCACTGATATTTTTACGGTCTCCATAGTTTTGCCTTTTCCAGGATGTCACATCGTTGGAATCATACAGTATATATATAGCCTTTCCGGTTAGCTTCCATCGCATTATAGCTCATTTCTTTTAAGCGCTGAATAATATTCCATTTCCTGGATGTATCATCGTTTATCCGTTCACCTACTGAAGGACATCTTGGTTGCTTTCAAGTTTTGGCAATTATGAATAAAGTTGCTATAAACATTCCTGTGCAGGTTTTTCCTCCCCCTACTTCTCTTTTAATGTGGTAAAATACACATAACATAAAATTTACCATCTTAACCATTTGAAAGTATACAGTTCAGTGGTATTAAATACATTCACATTGTTGTGCAGCCACTACTGCCATCCATCCCATGGCTCTTTTCATCTTGCAGAATTGAAACTCTACCCATTAAACAATAACCCCCCTTTCTCCCCTCCCCTCAACTCCTGGCAACCACCATTATACTATCCATCCTTATGATTTTGACTAAGTACCTCATGTAAGTAGAATCATACCGTGTTTGTCTTTTTGTGACTGGTTTATTTCACTCAGCATACTATGCTCAAGGTTCATCCATGTTACAGCATATTGCAGAATTGCCTTCCTTTAAAGAAGGCAATAAAGAGTTGTATGTATAGACCACTTGTAGGTATAGCCACATTTTGCTTATGCATTCGTCTGTTAAGTGTGCACTTGGATTGCTTTCATGTTTTAGCTATTGTGAATAAGGCTGCTATGAATGTGGGTGTACAAATATCTCTTTGAGACCCTGCTTGCAATTCTTTTGGGTATATATACCCAGAAGGGAAATGGTTGGGTCATAGGTAATTCTATTTTTAATTTTTTGAGGAAGCACCAAACTATTTTCCACAGAAGCTGTACCATTTTACATTTCCACAAACAGTGCACAAGGGTTCCAATTTCTACATCCTCACCAAAAGCTGTTTTTTTCTGCTTTTTGTTTGTTTCTTGTTAGCTGCCATCCTAATTTGTGTGAGGTGGAATCTCATTGTAGTTTTGATTTGAATTTCCCTAGGTGATGTTGAATATCTTTTCATGTGCTTACTGGCCATTTGTGTATCTTCTTTGGAGAAAAGTATTCAAGTCCTTTGCTCAGTTTTGAATCAGCTGCAAACAGAGATAATGTATTCCTTTCCAATTTGGGTGTCTTTTACTTCTTTTTTCTTGCCTAATTGTTCAGGCTAGCACTTCTAGTACTATGTTAAATAGACAGGGTGAAAGCGGACATCTTTACCTTGTTCCCAGTCTTAGAGGAAAAGCTTTCAGTCTTTTATCATTGCATATGAGGTTTGCTATGGCTTTCTAATATATGGCTTTTATTATGTTGAAGTAGTTTCCTCTACTCCTAGTTTGCTGAATGTTTTTATCATGAAAGGGTATCAGATTCTTTTTCTGCATTAATTATATGATCACGTGTCTTTTCCCCTTCGTTCTGTTGATGTCACGCATTATATCCATCAATTTTCCAACGTTGTACCATTCCTGCATTCCAGGAGTAAATCCCAGTTGGTCACTTGTAATCCTTTTAATATGCTGCTGAATTCTGTTTCCTACTATTTTGTTGAGGATTTTTGCATAAATGTTCATGAGGAATATTGTTTTGTGGTTTTCTTGTAGTGTTTTTGTCTGGCTTTGGTATCAGGGTAATCCGGGCCTCAGATAATCACTTAGAAAGTATTCCTTCCTGGGAATTCCCTGGCAGTCCAGTGGTTAGGACTTGGTGCTTTCACTGCTGTGGCCCGGGTTCAATACCTGGTTGGGGAACTAAGATCCCGCAAGCTGCACAGCATGGCCAAAACAAAAAAAAAAGTATTCCTTCCTTTTCAGTTTTTTGAAAAAGTTTGAGAAGGATTGGTATCAGTTCTTTAAAGAGGTTTAAAGTCATTTAAAGAATATTTGGTAGAATTCATAAGTGAAACCATCAGGTCCAGGGCTTTTCTTTGTTGAGAGATTTTTATTACTGGTTTACTTTCCTTGCTAGTTATAGATCTGTTTAGATTTTCTATTTCTTCATGATTTAGTCTTCGTAAGGTCTTGTGTTTCTAGGAATTTGTCCATTTCATTGAGGTTATCCAATTTGTTGACATACAGTTGTTCATAGTACCTCTTACAACCCTTCTTATCTCTGAAGAATCAGGAGTAATGTTTCCACTTTCATTTCTTTTTACTTTTACTTTTTGGCTGCATTGGGTGTTCATTGCTGCATGCAGGCTTTCTCTAGTTGCAGTAAGCAGGGGCTACTCTTTGTCACTGTGTGTGGGCTTCTCATTGCTGTGACTTCTCTTGTTGCAGAGCACAGGCTCTAGGTGCACAGGCTTCAGTAGTGGCAGCACACAGGCTCAGTAGTTGCAGCATGAAGGCCCTAGAGCTTGTGGGCTTCAGTAGTTGTGGTGTGTAGGCTCAGAAATTGTGGCTCGTGGGCTCTAGAGCACAGGCTCAGTAGTTGTGGTGCAACGGCTTAGTTGCTCCACAGCATGTGGGATCTTCCCGGACCAGGGATCGAACTTGTGTCCCTTGCATTGGCAGGCGGATTCTTAACCACTGTGCCATCAGGGAAGTCCCTCTACTTTCATTTCTGATTTTAGTAATTTGAGCCTTCTTTTTTCTTAGTCCATCTAGCTAAAAGTTTGTCAATTTTGTTGATCTTTTTAAAGCAACAATTTTTGGTTTCATTGATTTTCTCTATTGTTTTCTATTCTATATTTGCTTCTCTCTGCTCTAATCTTTATTATTTCCTTCCTCCTGCTAGCTTTGAGTTTAGTTTCTTCTTTTTCTAGTTTCTTAAGTTGTAAAATTAGGTTGTTGATTTGAGGTCTTTGTTGGTTTTATTTTTCCTTTCTTTTTTATTTTATTTTATTTTTTTTTTATTTTTCCTTTCTTTATCACTTTTCTTTTAATCTACCTGTGTCTTTATATTTAAAGTGGATTTCTTGTAGACAACATATTACTAGGTCTTGTTTTTTGGTCCACTCTGGCATTCTCTGTCTTTTAATTGGTATGTTTAGACCATTCACATTTAAAGTGATTATTAATATAGCTAGATGAACATTTACCATGTGTAACTATTTTCTTATCATTGCATATGTTTTTTGATCCTATTTTTATCTTCCTCTTTCCTTCCTTTTTGTTTTTGTTTTTTGATGTGTTTATAGCTGTACAGTTTCCCCATAGCACCACTTTTGCTACATTCCATAAGTTTTGGTAAGTTGTATTTTCATTTTCACTACCCTGTAAGTATTTTCTACTTTTCCTTGTGACTTCTTCCTTGATCCATTGGTTGTTTAAAAATGTGGTGTTTAGTTTCTCCACAATTTTGTCAATTTCCAGCTTTCCTTTTGTTATTGATTTGTAACTTCATCTGGTTATGGTCAGAGATCATACTTTGTATGATATCTGTTTTTAAAAGTCTACTGAGACTTAATTTGTGGACTATCCTGGACAATGTCCCACATGCACTTGAGAAGAATGTGTATGTTGCTGTTGTTGGGTAGGGTGTTCTGTGTTTGTCTGCTAGAGCTAGTTGGATTATTTTGTTGTTTAAGTCCTCTATTTCCTTACCTCTCTCTCATTGTTCTATCCATTATTGTGAGTGGGGTATTGAAATCTCCAACTATTATTGTAGAAGTTTTTCTCCCTTCAATTCTGCCAGTTTTTGCTTCATATATTTTGATGGTCTATCATTAGGTACGTGAATGTTTATAGTTGTTACATCATCTTGCTGTATTAAACATTTTATAATATATAACGCTTTTCTTTGTCTCTTGTAAACTTACTTGATTTAAAGTTGGAACTTCCCAGGTGGTCCAGTGGGTAAGACTCCACACTCCCAATGCAGTGGGCCTGGGTTCAATCCCTGGTCGGGGAACTAGATCCCACATGCATGCTGCAACTAAAAGTTCACATGGGGCTTCCCTGGTGGCACAGTGGTTGAGAGTCCGCCTGCCAATGCGGGGAGCGTGGGTTCGTGCCCCGGTCTGGGAGGATCCCACGTGCCGTGGAGCGGCTGGGCCCGTGAGCCATGGCCGCTGAGGCTGTGCGTCCAGAGCCTGTGCTCCACAACGGGAAAGGCCACAACAGTGAGAGGCCTGCGTAACGCAAAAAAAAAAAAAAAAAAAGTTCACATGTCACAACTAAGAAGCCCACATGCCACAACTAAGAAGCCCACATGCTGCAACTAAAAAGCCCACATGCCACAACTAAGAGTCCGCATGTTGTAACTAAAGATCCCACATGCCACAACAAAGATCCTGCATGCCACAACTAAGACCCGGTTCAGCCTAAATAAATAAATAAAGTCTATTTTGTCTGATATTAGTATAGCATCTCTGCTCTCTTTTGGTTACTATTTTCATGGAATATCTTTTCCATCCTTTTACTTTCAATCTGTTTGTGTCTCTGGAGCTGAAGTGTGTCTCTTGTAGACAGTCTATGATTGGATCATGTGTTTTTATCCATTCTGCCAATCTCTGTCATGTGATTGGAGGGTTTAACTCATTTACATTTAAAGTAATTACTGATAAGGAGGGACTTCTGTCATTTTGCTGTTTGTTTTCTATATGCTTTATGTCTTTTTTTGGTCCCTCATTTCTGCATTGCTGTCTTCTTTTGTGTTTAGTTGATTTTTTGTAATGAAGTGTTTACCTTTCCTTTTTCATTTCCTTTTAGCTGTTGTCTTTGTGGTTACCATGAGGATTACATTTAAAATCCTAAAGTTATAACACTCTAATTTGAATTTATGCCAGCTTAATTTCAATAACATACAAAAACTCTGCTTCTTTACAGTTCTGTCCCCAGTCATTTCTGCTGTTGATGCCACAAAACTGGACTTTTATACATTGTGTGCCCCAAAACATGAGCTAATAATTCTTTTAAATGCATTTGTTTCTTAAGTTATGTAGAAATCAAGATTTGGAGTTGCAAACCAAAGTTATAGTAATAATAGCTTTTACACAAATAATTTTTTTCCTTTAAATGTATTAGTCTCTTAAATCATGTAGAAAACAAAAAGTACAGTTACAAAACATTGTTATAATAATACTAGCTTTTATAATTGCCCATGTATTTACCTTTATTGAGGTCCTTATTTCTTCATATGGCTTCTAGCTACTATCTAGTGTCCTTTCATTTCACCTTGCAGGAGTCTGTTGAGCATTTCTTGCAGGGCAGGTCTAGTGGCCACAATGTCCCTTAGCTTTTGTTTATCTGGGAATGTCTTAATTTATCCCTCACTTTTGAAGGACAGTTGCCACTTAGGATTCATAGTTGACAGCTTTTCTGTTGTTGTCATTTTAGCATTTTGAGTATATCTATCAGCCCACTGGCTTCTGGCCTCCAAGTTTCTGATGAGAACTATGCTGATAATCTTATTTTATTGAGGATCAATAATATTAATACTCTTATTGTATGTGATGATTCACTTCTCTCGCTGCTTTCAATATTCTCTCTTTGTCTATGCCTTTTGAAAGTTTGGTTATAATGTGTCTCAGTGAGGATCTCTTTGAGTTTATCTTACTTGGAGTTCATTAAGCTTCTTAGATGTTTATACTCATGTCTTTCATCAAATTTGGGAAGTTTTTCAGCTGTTATTTCTTCAACTATTCTCTCTGCCCTCTTTTCTCTCTCTTCTCCTTCTGGGACTCTTCCTATGTGTATGCAGGTCTTCTTGATGGTGTCTCACAGGTCCCTTAGGCTCTGTTTACTTTTCATCGATCTTTTTTCTTTCTTTTCCTCAGATTTGATAATTTCCATTTTCCTTTCTTCAAATTCACTAACTCTTTCTTCTGCCTGCTCAAATCTGCCTTTGAATTCCTCTAGTGAATTTTTTCGTTTCAGTTATTGAACTTTTCAGTTCTAGAATTTGTTTTTGGTTTCTTTTTAGGTTTTCTCTCTTTATTAATATTTTCCCCAAATTAATGTCAGACACCAAACCATAGATGCAAGGAGTTCAGAAAACACCAAGCAGATAAATGCCAAAAATCATACACCTAGGCGTATCATATTCAAATTACAGAAGTTCAAAAATAAAGAAAAAATCCTGAAAGAAGCTAGAGGAAAAAAATACCTCACCTATAGAAGAACAAAGATAAGAATTTCATCCAACTTTTCTTCAGAAACCATGCAAGCAAGAAGAAAGTGGAGAGAAATATTTAAAGCATTAAGAGAAAAAAAATCCCACCAACCTAGAATTCTGTACCCTATGAGATTATCCTTCAAAAATGAAGGAGAAACAAAGACTTTCTCAGACAACGTGGAGGAAATTTGTTGCCAGTAGATCTGGGGTTGCTGAGGAAGGGAAAATCATCATATATGCCCCTAAGTAACTTGAGTTTTGAACAATGTGAATATGTATCAAGAACAAATAAAAATAAGTAACATGTAAATATAACTTATTGAATGAATATCCTCAATTAGCTAGGCACTGTGGAGTTCATAAACAGTTAATCCCAGTGCCTACACTTAAGGGGATTATAACCTAGTGGGAGTGAAAAGATAAGTATGCAAATTACTATAATGTAATTGATGCAGTGATAATTGCTATATCAAAGGGAGGTGAAAAACTATAGAAGCCAATGTCTCGCAAATGGTTTATTGTTAGTTATATGACCCATTTCCTAATGGTTTGGGACATTTAACTTTTGTTGATTAGCAGATTCAGGATCCTAGGCTGAGCTTGGCTCTGCTCCAGACACCCCTTCCCTTGCCGTACACATACCATCCTACCTCACCCTTAGCCTTTCTGGTCTGGTAATTTGTGCAACCATCACCATAATTCAGTTTTAGAACACTTATAACCCCCGAAGTTTTCCTAATGCTCATTTGTTTTCTGTTCCTACTGTTTTGCCATTCCTTGTATATTTTTTTCAAGAGGAAAAAATCATGAATTTGTACTGTTATTTTCAACTCAGGTTGCCCTGTAGGCAGCATCTTCTTTTGCCACACCTTGTGAATCAGAGACAGGTTTGGTTGGTGTTGAACCTAAACCTAGGATTGCCGCCATGTTAAATGGTGCATGACTCTCCCACTTTCCTTTGGAAGAGCTACCTAAGTGGGTGATAAAAATACTCATTCATCTCTGCTTTCAGCTCTCTGTCAATTCAACTTGGAGTGGCTTGGCTCATTTTCCCCTCCATCACCTGAGTTTGGAAAAATAACATGAGGATCTCTTCTGCAAGTTAGAAGCCAAAATAGGGTTTCTCTGGTGGTGCAGTGGTTAAGAATCCACCTGCCAATGCAGGGAACACAGGTTCGAGCCCTGGTCCAGGAAGATCCCACATGCCGCGGAGCAACTAAGCCATTGCACCACAACTACTGAGCCTGTGCTCTAGAGCCCACGAGCCACAACTTCTGAGCCTACACACCACAACTACGGAAGCCCACAAGCTCCAGGGCCTGCGTGCTGCAACTACTGAGCCTGTGTGCTGCAACTACTGAAGCCTGCGCACCTAGAGCCCGTGCTCCGCAACAAGAGAAGCCACTGCAATGAGAAGCCCGTGCACCACAACGAAGACTAGCCTCCGCTCGCCACAACTAGAGAAAGCCCGCGTGCAGCAATGAAGACCAAATCCAGCCAAAAATAAATAAATAAACTTTTAAAAATAAATAATTAATTTTAAAAAAAGTCAAAATAAATGCGGTGATGCCACATAAGGTTTTCTAATTTAACTTTTATCAGATGCCAAAATGCACAAAGTACTGTACAAAGCACAGCATTAAACCAAGTTACTAGCTACAGGGGCTGCAGTGGGATTACAGAGGCCAGGAAAATGTATGGCACAGAAGCGTGTCTGACCTTATCCCAACGGTTGAGAGGTAAATGTGGAGAACAGCTACAGCTCACTTCTACGCTGTTGAAATGTGGATTTCCGATGAGAGTCCCTTCTTTTCACCTCTTGCCTTTCAAATTAGGAAACGGCAAATGGAGAACTCAGGTGATTTGCCTTAAACCTCTAACTAGGTGGAGCAGAACACAACCAGGATTGACCTGGGCAGCACCCTGCTGCCTGCGGTGCAAGCCCGATGCAGCAGAGACTGTGAAGGAATAGGGAAGGCAAAGGGAGTCCTGCAGAGACCCAAGGTGGTGGCAGAAACCTCGAGTCCTCTATACTTCCGTGACATGGCTGTGCTACGTGTGGGCTGTAACACACTGGGTGTTTAAGCTCTCTGCACTGCTGTACCTTCCTTCTTGTATAATGGGGGTAGCAGTAATGATACCACCCTCGCAGGGTTATTGTGAGGATTAAAAGAATTAATTCATGTACTAATAGACACTCAGTAAATATTAATGATGATGGTAATCATCATGATGATGATGATTTCTGTTTCTGGGTCCTGAGCAGTTTCTAAGTGCACCCTGGCATGTGCACTTTGGACCACTGAACTCTGAAGATCAATGCTCATGATCAGAACCAAATTCCCTTCTCCGACCTCTTTTCACCTGCCCACATCATTCTTCCACTTTCCTATGCTGCCTCCGTCATTCAAAATAAATGGGAGTGGCTATTCGGGGTCTTTTGTGTTTCCATACAAATTGTGAAATTTTTTGTTCTAGTTCTGTGAAAAATGCCATTGGTAGTTTGATAGGGATTGCATTGAATCTGTAGCTGGCTTTGGGTAGTAGAGTCATCTTCACAATGTTGATTCTTCCAAACCAAGAACGTTGCAGTGAGGTGGATGGACCTGGAGACTGTCATACAGAGTGAAGTAAGTCAGAAAGAGAAAAACAAATACCGTATGCTAACACATATATATGGAATCTAAACAAAACCAAAAATGGTTCTGAAGAACCTAGGAGCAGGACAGGAATAAAGACGCAAACATAGAGAATGGACTTGAGGACACGGGGAGGGGGAAGGGTAAGCTGGGACGATGTGAGAGAGTAGCATTGACATATACACACTACCAAAATGTAAAATAGCTAGTGGGAAGCAGCTGCATAGCTCAGGGAGATCAGATCAGCTTGGTGCTTTGTGACCACCTAGAGGGGTGGGATAGCGAGGGTGGGAGGGAGGGAGACACAAGAGGGAAGAGATATGGGGATAAATGTATATGTATAGCTGATTCACTTTATTATACAGCAGAAACTAACACACCATTGTAAAGCAATTATACTCCAATTAAGATGTTAAAAAAATTTAAAAATAAGTAAATGGGAGTAGATGCAAATCAAACTCTGAAAAACTAATCAATCAACAAATATTTAGGTCAGCAGCATGTCAGATGATGAGAGAGCTAATAGTTTTTACCTCTAAGGAGCTTTCAGTCTTAAATTGTATACTTAAAATTAAGTATGCAATTAAAGGATGATTCAAGAAAATTCAAATGGAGTGCTGGTTATATGGCATATAATTAAAGAATGGATCAATAAATAATATAATGCTTACAATGTAATAGTGAAATAACAACAGCTAATATTTCTGAGCCCATGCTATTATCAGATGCTTTTCTAAGTGCTTTAATCTAATTTACACAACAATTCTCAAAGGTAGCTACTATCAGTATCTTTCTTTTCAGAAGAGGAAGTTAAAGCTCAAACAAATAACTTGCTCAAGGTTGCACAGGGAAGGGGGCACAAAAACAACACAGAGTAGATGAGTCCAGAGGAGGCAGACAATGTCAGCCCGAGTAGAGGTTTGTCACTAATTCTGGTCTTTTCCCAGAGTTCTTTGCTAGGTGAAGCAATACTTGTCAACCCTCAAAAAGACAAACCAACAACTAACCCACCCACCCATCTACCCTTCATTGTCTTTCCATTGCTCTTTGGAGAAAGAATAAATACAAAGCCACTTAGCATGGCCTACAAGGCTCTACATGGCCCCACTGGCCTCTCCAGCAACTCTTTCACTTGTCCTTCCTCCCCAAGGGCCTTGTTTCAGTCCCAAAGCTCTTGCCTGCCACAGGGCCTTTGCACATGCTGTTTTCTCTACCTGCGCTCTCTTCACCTATGCAACTTCTACTCATCCTTCAGATCCCAGCTCAGTCATACCCTTCCTCAGGAAAGTCTTGCTTGACAACACTGACTAGGTTAAATCCTCCTAGTATCATCTCTTGGTAACTTGGTAACTAACACTCGTCATGTATTATATTTGCCTGGTTATTTGAGTGGTATCTATTTCTCTCACTACTTTATAAGCACAATGAGAGGTAAGACTGAATATGTTTTTACCCATCATTGTACTTTCAGCACCAGGTAACATGCCTAGCACATAATGGGCACTCAATGAATATTTGTGGAATGAGTTGAAGGATAAGTTAAGGAAGACTCCACATTGCAGCTAGAACATGGAGGGGCCTAATGATAGAAAAGAGTTGCAGAGGTGAGAGGAAGCATTCAAGGCAGAGGACAAGTAGCTCCCAAGAATACATACAGTGAGAAAACTCTGTGTCAAAATATAGCTAATATTTACTGAGTGATTATTGTATGCCAAATCTTTTGCATGTATTATCTAATCAAATCCCTTTTTTGATAATCCTTGTGACAGAGACAGCTAATTGTACTCCAATATTTGTTCCATCCATTCTTTCTTGGTAGTAAATCCTATAATTTTTAACTGCACAAATAAAAACTACGTTTCCTTTTTTTTTTTTTTTGGCCACGCCATGTGGCATGCGGGATCTTAGTTCCCCGACCAGGAATCGAACCCGGGCCCTTGGCAGTAAGAGCCCTGAGTCCTAACCGCTGGTCTGCCAGGGAATTCCCTAAAGTACCCTTTAGAGTTCTCTTTACATCTTATAGTTACGCTCCTATCTTAGCCTCATAATTCTTTGTTTTGTTTTGTTTTGTTTTTTTGCGGTACGCGGGCCTCTCACTGTTGTGTCCTCTCCCGTTGCGGAGCGCAGGCTCCGGACGCGCAGGCTCAGCGGCCATGGCTCACGGGCCCAGCCGCTCCGCGGCACGTGGGATCTTCCCGGACCGGGGCACAAACCCGCGTCCCCCGCATCGGCAGGCGGGCTCTCAATCACTGCGCCACCAGGGAAGCCCAGCCTCATAATTCTTTATGTTAAACTTTCCCTGTTAAATTACTGTGTAGTTTTTGCCTCCTGGTTGGACCCAGACTGATATAGGTACATCCCCTCTTTGACCGGAAGCTAAAATGCAGAGCCTTCTGTTTTACTAAAGAGGTTCTTTGTCTCCTGATAACTTGTTTGATCTCCCAGACTGGGATTCCTTTCATCCATGAATTGCAAATATTCAGTTATGATTCTGAGGGTATCTACATGCCTGGCCCTTATTCTGCTCCAGTTATCGGACAGTTGTCTCAGCTAGATTGCCTTCACCAACTTATCTTACCTTTCAAAGGTTATTTACATATTTATGTAATGATTTGAAGATAAACTCTCTGTGGCAGTGAAAGTGCTCTCTAGCTAGTTAAGTCAAGCCACACTTTTCCTTTCTGAAAAAGGTCATCCCTGGGGACTGCCCTGGCGGTCCAGTGGTTGACTGCGCTTCCAATGTAGGGGTTGAGGGTTTGATCCCTGGTTGGGGAACTAAGATCCCACATGCCACGTGGCACAGCCAAAAAAAATAGATGAAAAACGTCATCCCTGAATCCATGGTACAAGTAATATAAAGCAAGGTGTTGAATGCTGGAGAGCGGTTTCAATCAGAAGCAGCTATATAACCTATATCATAGGGTGGTTATGGGAAGTAGGTGAGATATGCTAGGTAAAATTCTCAGCCTAGATCTTGCACCTCATATTGTGAGTTCTCCTTCTCCTTTGTTCATTCATTCACTCATTCATTCATTCAACTTACCCTTAGTAAGCAGCTACCACGTACCAGATGCCGTTATCAGCATGGAGAAACGAGGATGAACAAGATTCAGTTCTCTCCCTGAAACAGTGACCAGTCCAGTCTCCCGTTTAATATGCACCAAAGTCTAAGGAATAAGCCCCCTCTTCATGCTCTTCCCAAAGATATGGGTTTTCCAGTAAATGGAATAGAATGAATGATTTAGTCATAAAATGTACAGCCTGGAGATGAGGTCATATGTCTAGAGGGAATTTTCCGCTGTGTTAGTTTGATGTGAACTTTGACAAGCCCAGATTATTGTTGGGCCATATTCTTTTTCTGTAATTAACTTTATATTTAATCACATGTGATATATATGTAATATAGTCACTCCAAAAGCAAGTACAGGGCCAGGATTCAAAGGCCTCCTTTTGACTCAAAAGCCCATGCTTTTATCACCCACACCATTCTGCTTTCTTTTGTTGGTTTTCAGCTTGGTGGCGCTAAGGACTGGACAGTCATCCCCTTGCTCTTACCCGCCACTCAAACTCATCACACTGTGTTGTACTTGCATCTTGTACTTGCCTGTTTGCTTGATTTTGCCATTAGACTAAGACTTCCTTGAGGGTAGACACAATCTACTGTTCACCACTGTATCCCCATCATTCTGGTTATCTATTACTGCTTAAAAAACCACCCCAAAGATGAGTGGCTTAAAATAACAAGTCACAGTTCAGTGGGTTGACTGGACTTGCTATGTGGCTCCCTCTTGGGGTCTTTTATACAGTTGTAGTCAGTGGGTGGCTGAGGATGGTGTCATCTGAAGGCTCAACCAAGCTGGATGTCCAAGACACTTGCTCTATCACCCACCTGGTGCATGGCCTTGGATGGCTGGAACAGCTGAGAATTGGCTGGGTGTCTCTCTATCTCCATGTGGCTACCTTGGCTTCCCCACAGCATGAGGTACTTCTTACATAGTGTCTGATTTATCTCACAGTGAGTGATCCAGAAGATTTTGGTGGAAGTTGCCAGGCTTCTTACGACCTAGGCCCAGAAGTTAGCATCACGTCTACCATATTCTGTTGTGAGTCACAGGGCCAGCTGAGATTAAATATTAAACATTATTAAATATTAAACATCATTCGTGGGGGGCCATCTTTGGGGAGAGGGCAGTCTGGGGAGGGAAAGCTCAGAGGAGGAGATACATACATGGGGAATCTCAGACGAAGGGTAGGAGTTAGCCAAGTGGTGAAAGGCTGGGGAAGAGAAAGGGTGGGAAGAGAAAGGGTAGGAAGAGAAGTCTTCCAGGTGAAAGGGACCCCGTGTACAACGACTTGGAGATAAGAAGAGGGGACGAGGGGAAGGTAAGTACGGTGCACTCACGTTCTACCACTTACTTGCCGGGTGACTTTGGATAATTATTTAACCTTTCTGCATCCCGGTTTCCTCAACTGTGAAATGGAGGTGGATCACAGCATTATCCAGGAGTGTTATAAAGATTAAGTTAGTTCATGCACAAAGAGTTGTTTAGAACAATATCTGGTACATAGAAAACACTCAATACATTGGTTATTGTTAGTACCATACAGGGGAACGTGGGAGGTGAAACACGGCTGGAACATAGGACTCCAAAAGGGGAAGGGGGAGATAGGAGTCTGGAATGATAAGCAGAGGCCGGAGCTCGGCTTTGTAAGTTGTGCAGAGGTGTGTGAATTTTATCCAAGAGTAAATGAAGAGATTTTAAGGAGGGGGGACTTGATGAGATTTGGGATTTAGGAAGATCTCTATCCTAAAGATCTCCAGAGTGGGAAAGACTAGGGGGAGGAGAAAAACTAGAGACAGAGATCAGTAGGAAGCTGTGTGGTCCAGGAGAGGGACAAAGTGGCCTGGCCTAAGGTGATGATTACAGGGCTGGAGAGAGGTGGCCCTGCTAAAGGTCACAGTGCTGGTTAGTGACACAGCAGGAACTGGAGCTGCTGACTAATTACACAGGAATTTCCTGCCAGGAAATTAACATTTTCCCCTTGTTTATTTAGGCACCAGTTTAATGTGTATAATTTGATGAGACGGATAAGTAGCTACAAGTAAATGGGAAGAGATGGTTTAGCTGGGAGGTAGGGGTCCCATTTCCATTGTTTACGCCTGCAGTTGCTAACAATAAATAGCTTGCTGCAGGTGCCACTGCCCTGAAGGGAGACTGAGCAAGGTGAGTGAATCTCTTTGAAGGAGCAGCTTTTTCCCAGCTGTATTGGAAGGGTCACACCCCATCTTTCATAACTGCCTCACCTGTTCTCCTTTGGGTCAGACTGGCCGTGTTTACTTGCTTTTTCTGGTTTATTTGGTGTGTAAAACATTAGGAAGGTCTGATTGGCTACTCTGCCGGGGTATCCTTGGCCTTTCAAGCTGTGATTCTCAAATATTCTTTGTAGACACAAGTTGGTTGTGGAGCCCACAGTTCTTAGAAGGTCTGAGAACAGCTGGGAACAGGGGACCCCAGTGGCAGCAAAGGGGACCTTGGGCAACGAATGAGCCTCATGGTGTCTCATCCACTGAACTAGGGGACCCTGAAGGTCTAAGATTATGTTTTAAATAACTTCTGACAGGGACTTCCCTGGCGGTCCAGCGGTTAAGACTCCATGCTTCCACTGCAGGGGGCACGTGTTCCATCTCTGGCTGGGAAACTAAGATCCCGCATGCTGCGTGGTGTCGCAAAATAAAATAAAATAAAATGGCTAGGTGTCTATTTAAAAAATAAATAAATAAAATAAGTAACTAGCCTCTGACAGGAGCCACAAGAACACCCCATGCTCGCTCCTGATTCCACATGGGGCCTACACATCCTTCAAGGCACAGCTCAGGTCCCACGTCTGTGGGAACCTCTCTTCGCTCTCTTAGCCCCTGTGGGTCACTGCCCCACACCTGTGTCCCGCCCCCAACATTTAAAGAACCCCAGAGGAAGTGTAGGCGCCATATAACTCCGTCCTTACTCACATGCTGTGTATGTTCTTCCTCCAACAGGACGCTACTCCGAGCATCTCCCAGCTTTACTGGAAGCCCTCTGAGGGTTGATGGTTTTCCCTCCATTGTGGCCACAACACGTCTCAGAGTTTTCAGGCAACCTCTGCTGAGGGACAGATCTAGAAGTTTGGAGGATGTGTTAGCTCTAACTTACAGATTGGGAAGCTGAGGAGGAAAGGGTTCAGTCACCTGCCCAAGCTTGTGAAGGCTGGCCTTTGTTCAGGAGGCAAGTGGGAAGGTCCCCAGTAACAGTTCCCTTACATTTGTTTTCAATCTTTCCGACAACCCTAAGAGGTAGGTCCTAGTAGCCACGTTTTACCGCTGAGGAAACAGAAACGCACAGGTGTTCAAAAAGGCCCACCGCACTCGTGTGCCGAACACACCCAGAACTAAAACCCAGCTGGTCTGGCTCCCAGCTGCTTCCTGTGTCATCACTTCCTGCCTCGTAGACCTGTGTACCTACCTGTCCCCTCTACAGGTGAGACTATGACCTTTTCTGAGGGCAGGGCCTATGCTTTTGTTTTCATTTAAATCTCGGTGACCCCAGGGCCTAGCACAGAAGGTGAGGCCTAGTTGATGTCCAGTGAGAGATTGTTCAGTAAATGCTGAGCAAGGGCCTATGCGGAAGCTTACTCTGTCCGGCCCCTTCAGAGTAGGACCTCACGGGAGCCTCTACTCCCCTCCAGGTGGCGCCGTCAGAAACCTCTTCCTTCCTGGTTTCCTCTGAAGGCCCCATGGTGGGAGGCTGGGACTGAGGTGCACAGGAAGCTCCCTTGGGGACAGCAGGAGCCTTCAGACCTGCTGGGTTGGGCCTCCCTTCCAGGGTTAGGGGTCTAGTTTCAATCCACAGAAATGCTTGGAGAGAGTGACCACTCACCTCAACGGTGGGGCTGAAAAGCCCTGTCTCTGGTCAGGGCGACTTGGGGTGGGTCCTGGTTCTCCTCCTGGCCGGGTTTGTGGTCACTGAACCTTAGGAAGCCTCCATTTTGTCCCTGTAAAGTGGGGAGACACGTAACGCCTGCCTCCTGGGGTCGTGGTGAGGATTAAATGAGAAAACGTGCGCATGGGCCTCCTCCCGGCATGCAGTGGACGGCAGCCACGGTTGTGGGCTGTTTAAAGGCCTGAGACAGGAACGTGAATGAGGACCAGTAACAACGCTGGTGGACTTCCCCGGTGGCCTAGTGGTTAGGATTCGGAGCTTTCACCGCCACGGCCCGAGTTCAATCCCTGGTCAGGGAAGATCCCGCAAGCTGCGTGGAGTGACCAAAAAAAAATTTTAATTAATATCAAATAAATAAAGGAAACAACAGAACTCGAAAAGGTGAATTAAAATATACAGGGCAAACAAAAAGAAAAGTTTAAAAAACCAGAACAACATGGGTCCCTGGGATACTTTGCCCATCACTTTTTTTTTTTTTTTTTTTTGGCTGCACGGCGCGGCTGGTGGGATATTAGTTCCCCCACCGGGGATTGAACCTGCACCCTCAGCAGTGAAAGTGCGGAGCCCTAACCACTGGACCGCCAGGGAAGCCCCTGCCCATGACTCTGCACAGACGGTGTCTCAGTCCCCTGTGTTCCCTCTCAGAGGGCCTCCCCAGGAAACACCGTCAACAGCGGGAATGTATTTTCCAGGCCTTTCCGTCTTCCCTCTTCAGCTCCTTGGTACAGCTACCTGAGGCAGGATCCCTAAGGAAGTGCTCTCAAGGGGGATGGGGGACAGCGCACGGGGCAAAGGAAGGCTCCAGGCAAGGTGGGGCCCTGCCAGTCTGCCTGGGAGTGAGGGGTGAGGAGACTGGACCGACCCGGACTTTCAAACTCCCGTTCCAGCAGACAGCCGGGCCTGGGTTCAGGGCCATGGAGAGGAGGCATCAGAGCCCAGATTCTGCTGCCTCTTCACAGGTGCAGGCAGAGTGGGCTCCAAAGGCGGATGATATCTAGCAACTATGAGGAGAGGAGAGGACTTCCCTGGCGGTCCAGTGCTTAAGACTCTGCCCTTCCAATGCAGGGGGCATGGGTTCCATCCCTGGTTGGGGAACTAAGATTCCACGTTGCCATGCCGTGAGGCCAAAAAATTTTAAAAATTTAAAAAAAAGGAGAGGAGAATTGAATTATAATTTACACACAAGGTATGAAAAATAATCATCTAATGACCAGATTAATATACTGATGTTTCATCAGACGCAGAGAACGGACTTGGGGACACAGAGGGGGAAGGGGAAGCTGGGACGAAGTGAGAGAGCAGCATTGGCATGTATACACAGCTAAATGTAAATGGATGGCTAGTGGGAAGCAGCAGCATAGCACAGGGAGATCAGCTGGATGCTTTGTGATGACATGGGGGTGTGGGATAGGGAGGGTGGGAGGGAGGCTCAAGAGGGAGGAGATATGGGGACATATGTACATATAGCTGATTCACTTTGTTGTAGAGCAGAAGCTAACACAGCACTGTAAAGCAATTATACTCCAATAAAGACATTAAAAAATAAAAAAATGAAAAATGAAAAAAAAAATACTGGTGTTTCATGGCACCTTGGCATTTCAAAGTAAGACTCTTGAGAACAAACGTATGGACACCAAGGGGGGAAAGCAGTGGGGGGATGGGGGTGGTGGGGTGATGAATTGGGCGATTGTATAAAAAATAAGTAAAATAAAATTCAAAAATTAAAAACCCCCAAAAATCAAAGTAAGACTCTTACTAATGGTCACGGTCCATCTTTAGGCAGATGACAAGGTTCTTTCTGGCAGGAGATTTGGGGGGTAGATGGGCCTTCCTGACACAGCTTATGTCAAAGTCTGGCTTTCACTTAGCCAGAAATGGGAGTAGGCTTGAATTGGACTTATAAAGCGCCTGGGCTCACCAACCCCTGCTGTAAAGTGTCCACCACCCCAGCCTAGATGTTTGCAATGCAAATAGTTTTGCTCACTCCGTGGGGAAAGGGGAAAGGGGGAGAGGCCGTGGGTGCTTTGACTGTGTGTTGTTGCCGTTGCAGAGTTGAAGGCTGTATGGTTAGTGCATAGCGTGCATGGGTGTTGGATCAGTGTGTGTCGGGTCAGTGCTTTGCAGGAATGAGGTGGCCCCCTGGAGGGGCAGCAGGCACTGTGTCTTTTTTATTAGTCTGGTCTTCACTTATTCGTCAGCTCATAAGTCACTTTTCCTGTGAAACCTTTCCTGCTTTCTTTATCCTTCCAGGAGAAATTGCTCTCTTTCTTTCGAATTTCCAATTATTTACTTCTTTGCGTTTAACTCACTGTCTTGTAATCAAGTGCTTAGATGTCTGTCTCTCATTAGACTGTGAGAGCCTTAAGTATGGAACCTACTTTACTTCTGTCCTTAACTCCAGAGCCTGGTTCCAGGTAGGACGATAAATGTTGATTATTTAATGAATGAATGAATGAACCGGTTGGCTAAGCAGGGTGTCTGTTGACTTAAATTACAATATAAATATGTACACGGGTGTCTGTGTGTGTGTTTGTGTGCATGAACTTAAAAAATTGCTTTTCTCGATGACTCCCTTCACTCAGGGCAAATCTAGCCAAGAAAACACACTAAACAGTAGATTTATAAGGAGTAACAGTACCAAATGGATGAGGTGAAAGAAGAGATTGGTCAGTTCATGGGCCTTTCCGACTCAGTCAAGTGTCTTATTTTGTTTGAGTCCAGATTGATGTTCCGTGGGCAGAGGAGAGAGTGCAAGTGAGGAGAAGGTCCTTCTGTTCCCGAAGGTCACAGCATGCCTCCATGACAGATGGTAACAGAGAGAGGGGACTTCATTTTTCTATGTGTTTACGTATTAGTTCTGCTTCCACGTTCATTCTTTTTACAAAGTATCTTAACACCTGGGGGCTTATAACTGAAATCTGTAAAGCAGTCGTTCTGAACCACAAGTGACTTGAAGGTCCTTGAAAATCTCAGAAAGATATGAAACTTCTTCCTTGAGAGGTGTAAAGAGACAGTCATGAGCTTTCTGTAGTTTCAAGAGTTTGGCAAGGGGGCACAGTGGTTAAGAATCTGCCTGCCAACGCAGGGGACACGGGTTCGATCCCTAGTCTGGGAAGATTCCACATGCTGTGGAGCAACGAAGCCCGTGTGCCACAACTACTGAGCCTGTGCTCTAGAGCCCTCGAGCCACAACTACTGAAGCCCGCGTGCCTGGAGCCCATGCTCTGCAACAAGAGAAGCCACCACAATGAGAAGCCCGCGCACAGCAACGAAGAGGAGCCCCCGCTCGCTGCAACTAGAGAAAGCCTGAGGCAGCAATGAAGACCCCACGCAGCCAAAAATAAAATTAAGTAAAAGAAAAAGAGTTCAGCAGCCTCCTTTGTGTTACCAGAGTAATATAATCCCCTCACACCGCAGGTGCTTAGTAAGTACCATTGTGTTGAATCTACTGAGTAATGATACACGCCAAGGAAACAGCCTTGCAAAAGAGGCTACAAGTGACTGAGCACCTGGTAACATGATGCAAGTTCTTAAAGGAAGGTACCTCCTATCAAACTAAATCAAACCATGCACCGCCTTCCTTAACTGTAAATACTTTTGTATTTACAGCGGACAGACAGCTTTGGTGGAAGTTCTGTTTTTCCGCTGAAGTGTCCCAGGGTTAACGCATTAAACCTTATCTGTCCTATATTCCTTGTCGTAAAGGTGTTTATCAGCTTCTTCCTGGGAGGGGGAAAGGATTGAGATAATGGATGTAAAGGACTGAGATAACGCTGTGTCTGGCATAAGAAGGTTCCCAACAGATGTAAGCTGAAAACAGAAAACAGAACAGAAGAGCAGATTAGACGGGGCAGGTGCTCTGGCTCACGGAAGAGCTATGGGGAGGGATGTGGAATCAGTGGGGGGTAGGGGGGCGGGGACAGGAGACCCAGGACAGGGAGCCTCCCCTTCCTAGCTTGTTTGGGAAGCCCTGAAGATTCCAGGTGAGCTGCAACCAGGAAATGAGGTAAAGTCCCTGACTAATGCCCAGGGATGTATCTCAGAACGTGTAGAAATACAGCAGCAGCACCAAATCCGAGTCACGGAAAACAAGTGGTGAATGGAGGTGTTTGCTCAGAGATGTCAGCCTGGCCCCAGCGAAGTCAGTTTGTCAGCTCTTTTCACTTGGGAAAGAGAAACGAAGGGAGGAGCCGCGGTTCCTGCCAAACCTAAACTGTGGAAAAGCAGGCTGTTGAAGGCCGCAGGGCAACACCAGCTGCAAATGAGCTCAGAAGGGCGAGACCAGCAGGGAGACCGCCAGAGCTCCAGGGAAAACACAGCAGAGACACAGCCCTGAGGTCCCTGCAGAGTCAGCCGCAGGGGGACCAGGAGGCCAAGGGCAGAGGGAGGCCCCAAAGACGGCCTGACTCTGGAGTGAGGAGGGCCCAGCTGCGTGGACGTGGCATCACATTCTGAAGGTTGAACCATGCGCAGGTCGCTTGCCTCTCTGAGCCTCGATTTCCTCATCTGTAAATTGAGGATGATAACACCCGCGTTGGAGAGTTTCTGGGAAGATGGAACATGAGATAGAAAACACAAGTGCTGCAGCAACTGAAAATTCTGGATAGCAGGTGTCCTGATCATGAAAAAGAAAGTAAACTGGTTGTCTGAGTCTGCTCGGGCGGCCTTAACAAAATACCATGCCCAGGGAGACTTAAACAACAGAGATTTATTTTCTCATTCTTCTGGAGGCTGCAAGTCCAAGATCAAGGTGCCGGCAAGGTCATTTCATCCCGAGGCTGCTTCTCTTGGCCCGCAGGTGACTACCATCTCGTTGTGTGCTCACATGGTTTTTTTTGCTCGCACCGTGTGGCATGTGGGATCTTAGTATCTTAGTTCCCTGACCAGGGATGGAACCCCCCATGCCCCCTGTAGTGGAAGTGTGGAGTCCTAGCCCCTGGACCGCCAGGGAAGTTCCTCTGGTGTCTCTTTTTATAAGGGCACTATTCCCACCATGAAGGCCCCACTCTCATGACCCTAACCCTAATTACTCCTCAAAGGCTCCACCTCCAAATACCATCACTGAGTGTTAGGGCTTCAACATAGGGATCTGGGGGGGACACAAACATCAAGTCCATTACACTGGTTAAAAAGAAACCATTCCGGGCTTCCCTGGTGGTACAGTGGTTGAGAGTCCACCTGCCAATGCAGGGAACGCGGGTTCGTGCCCCGGTCCAGAAAGATCCCACATGCCGCGGAGTGGCTGGGCCTGTGAGCCATGGCCGCTGGGCCTGCGCGTCCGGAGCCTGTGCTCTGCAACGGGAGAGGCCACAACAGTGAGAGGCCCACGTACCGCAAAAAAAAAAAACACAAAAAAGAAACCATTCCTTCTTATGGATATTCTGTGATGTTATGTATATTCCGTGATGTTATTTATATTCCATGATGTTATGTATTTTAGTGGAAAGATCCTGGGTAGTCTTGTTAGTATGTCACTACCGTACTCTTTTTGTTTTTTAATTTTTGGCTGTGCCGCTCGGCATGCCCGGGATCTTAGTTCCCTGACCAGGAATCGACCCCGTGCCACCTGCAGTGGAAGCATGGAGTCTTAATCTTAGTTCCCAGACCAGGGATCGAACCCGCACCCTAGGCAGTGAAAGCACGAAGTCCTAACCACTGGACCACCAGGGAATTCCCTGTGGCACTTTCTCAAGGAAAATGCACATGTATTTCTGACAGTGGAGAGGGGTTCTCAACTTGAAATCCACCTTTGGATCCCTGGTGTGTGTCTGTGTGTCTATGGTCCATGGACCATGAACCCCTGCGCTACTGAAAATAGGGAATGTTGGTGGTCCTTGAGAATATCAAGGAATTTCTTCCATTTTTTTTTGGCGGATGGGAGTAAAGATGCAAGATTTAAAAAAATGCAAGATGCAGAAGGGTTTGCTATGTAAGTTGTTATCCTTAAATAAGTCATGAGAGGGGAATTAGGGTGATACAACCGCTGGACGCCTGGAACAGGAGTCTGGTGACCTAGGTTCTAGTTCTGACTCCCCAGTTCACTAGATTTGGGACTTAAGATATGTCTCTCATTCTCTGAACTTCAGTCCTATTATTGGTCAAGCTTATTCCCACCTAGAGCTGCTAATTACTGATGCTATATCATGGGCCAGACACATTATGCTAAGTGTTCCCCTCACCCCCAAATATTATTAACTAACAGTTCAACATTGCAAAACCTGCGTATATATATGTATATCACATACACACAGTATGGTTATTATTCTGTTGGAAGAGAGCCAAATTTCTTTACAATGGGAAAATAATATTTCCTTAGGTCTCAATTCAGAAGTTCTTTCTCAAGGGATCCAAGACAAGCCTTGGTTCTGGGAAACTGAGTAGTCATACCCAGAAATGCCTTTACCAAGTTGAAGGCAGCTTGGTCTTCCACTTTCCGTTAAAATCGTCTTCTTTCCTCAGTACTCACCTTTGTAGGTACCTATTTACACGGTTCCCTCCCAGGGTCACACCCATCATTTTCTTGAAGAGACGTTTCAAGCAGTCACGGTTTGGCACAACACCAGAGAAATAAGGAAGTGACTGGCACGTAGGTGGCAGCCCAACAGCACCCTTGGTTTGCTCTGCACCTGCCGTGGGCCAGGGTGGTTTAGAGGTGCCACGGCAGTGTGTCTCTGCTGGTGGGGGCCCCGGGGTGTTGCCCAGTGCCAACCCAGAATCTTTCCACAGGAGTTTCACTCCGGTTTGGGTTTGTGTTGTCCTGGGAATTAGCCATTGCCCATCTCTGGGATGAGGTCAGAACCAGAGGGGGATGTGGCCTAGGGGCTGGAAAGCAGACTGGGGACCCCTCTCATTCCAGCCCCGTGGGACATTAGCCCTTTGGGCCATATTCCTTGCAGTCCCCCTCCGACACACTGAATACACTTAGCAACCAAAGGACAGGCAACACAAGGTGATAATCTGCTAATTTTCCAACCCATAAGGACATTTTGATGTAGAGGTGATTTATTGATCTGGGTGAAGCCTTCTTACTCATTGATTCCATTTCATCTGAAACACTATACATTCCTGGCACATAGTAGGTGTTTTGTACAAGTTTATACAGAGGATACATGGATAGTTCTGCTTAGTCCTTTTGCACTGAAAAAAGAGCTGGCACAAAATAGGCCTTCGATTAATAGCTGGTTCTTATCTCTTTCTCCCCTCAGGTACTTCATTCTTCTCCTGATAACTCAGGAAATCATGATGGAGGCTGCAGTAAAGAACATACGTATATTTAAAAACTTCAGGCCAGTCTGCATTGGAAAGCCAAATATTTCCTCTGCACTCAAGGGAGAATTAATTTCATTTACTGATCTTCTTATCTTGCTAGGGATATTTTTCCCGTGTTCCATTGTCTCGTCAAGTAAATTTTGGACAAGTCACCTTTCTTCTATGGGTCTTAGCCAAGCCTTTAGGGACAAAGGTAAATCTGGGCATTTGGGGAGTTAGTTTATTTGAAAACAGTTTTAGAAGTGAAGGCCTTCTGTGTCTGTCCAGGTAGAAACTCTGGAGTGCCTCAATCGATGTCAGTAGAAATGATTTCATTCTTCTCATCTTATTTAATTTGCTGGGAGATAAATGTTATGGATTGAAGGCAGAGGAAGAAATTTGTGGTTCCATGAGGATCTAAATGAATCAACACTGTGAACAACTGTGAAAAAAAAACCCTAAGACGGTAAACATTTGGAAAATGGTACCAAAGAGGATAAAAACAAGATGGGAAAAGTTATCATTTATGCTCCTCTGATATTTTCCCCCTTTGGCTAAATGATGAATGACTTATTCTAAACCACTCTAGGGACTGACAAAGTTTATGTTAATTTCTAAATCTTGGGACTTCCCTCGTGGTCCAGTGGGTAAAACTCCACGCTCCCAATGCAGGGAGCCCAGGTTTGATCCCTGGTTGGGGAATTAGATCCTACATGCCACAACCTAAGAGTTCGCATACCTCAGCTAAGAAGTCCGCATGCCACAACTACAGATCCCCCACCTCAATACATAAGGCAAATGCTAACAGTCATAAAAGGGGAAATTGACAGTAACACAATAATAGTAGGGGACTTTAACACCCCACTTTCACCCATGGACAGATCATCCAAATTGAAAATAAATAAAACAAAACACAAGCTTTAAATGACACACTAAACAAGATGGACTTAATTGACATTTATAGGACATTCCATCCAAAAACAACAGAATACACTTTCTTCTCAAGTGCTCAGGAACATTCACCAGGATAGACCATATCTGGGTCACAAATCAAGCCTTGGTAAATGTAAGAAAATTGAAATCGCAACAAGTATCTTTTCTGACCACAACGCTATGAGACTAGATATCAATTACAGGAAAAAAACTGTAAAAAATACAAACACATGGAGGCTAAACAATACACTACTAAAAAACCAAGAGATCACTGAAGAAATCAAAGAGGAAATCAAAAAATACCTAGAAACAAATGACAATGAAAACATGACGACCCAAAACCTATGGGATGCAGCAAAAGCAGTTCTAAGAGGGAAGTTTATAGCAATACAATCTCACCTCAAGAAATAAAAAAAATCTCAAATAAACAACCTAACCTTACACCTAAAGCAATTAGAGAAAGAAGAACAAAAAAACTCCAAAGTTAGCAGAAGGAAAGAAATCATAAAGATCAGAGCAGAAATAAATGAAGGAAACAATACCAAAGATCAATAAAACTAAAAGCTGGTTCTTTGAGAAGATAAACAAAATTGATAAACCATTAGCCAGACGCATCAAGAAAAAAAGGAAGAAGATTCAAATCAACAGAATTAGAAGTGAAAAAGGAGAACAACTGACACTGCAGAAATACCAAGGACTATGAGAGATTACTACAAGCAACTCTATGCCAATAAAATGGACAACCTCAAAGAAATGGACGAATTCTTAGAAAAGCACCACCTTCCAAACTGAACCAGGAAGAAATAGAAAATATAAACAGACCAATCATAACTACTGAAATTGAGACTGTGATTAAAAATCTTCCAACAAACAAAAGCCCAGGACCAGATGGCTTCACAGGCAAATTCTATCAAACATTTAGATAGCTAACACCTATCCTTCTCAAACTCTTCCAAAATATAGCACAGGGAGGAACCCTCCCAAACTCATTCTATGAGGCCATCTTCACCCTGATACCACAACCAGACAAAGATGTCACAAAAAAAGAAAACTGCAGGCCAATATCACTGATGAACATAGATGCAAAAATCGTCAACAAAATACTAGCAAACAGAATCCAAGGATCATACACTATGATCAAGTGGGGTTTATCCCAGGAATGCAAGGATCTTTAATATATGCAAATCCATCAATGTGATACACCATATTAACAAATTGAAGGAGAAAAACCATACGGTCATCTCAATAGATGCAGAAAAAGCTTTTGACAAAATTCAACATTCATTTATGATAAAAACCCTCCAGAAAGTAGGTGTAAAGGGAACTTACCTCAACATAATAAAGGCCATATATGACAAACCCACAGCCAACATCATTCTCAATGGTGAAAAACTGAAACCATTTCCTCTAAGATCAGGAATAAGACAAGGTTGTCCACTCTCACCACTATTATTCAACATAGTTTTGGAAGTTTTAGCCACAGCAATTAGAGAAGATAAAGAAATAAAAGGAATCCAAATTGGAAGAGAAAAGTAAAGCTGTCACTGTTTGCAGATGACATGATACTATACATAGAGAATCCTAAAGATGCTACCAGAAAACTACTAGAGATAATCAATGAATTTGGTAGAGTAGCAGGATACAAAATTAATGCACAGAAATCTCTTGCATTCCTATACACTAATGATGAAAAATCTGAAAGAGAAATTAAGGAAACACTCCCATTCACCACTGCAACAAAAGGAATAAAATACCTAGGAATAAACCTACCTAAGGAGACAAAAGACCTGTATGCAGAAAACCATAAGACACTGATGAAAGAAATTAAAGATGATTTAACAAACAGATGGAGAGATATACTATATTCTTGGACTGGAAGAATCAACCTTGTGAAAATGACTATACTACCCAAAGCAATCTATAAATTCAATGCAATCCCTATCAAAACTACTAATGGCATTTTTCACAGGACTGGAATAAAAAATTTCACAATTTGTATAGAAACACAAAAGACCCCGAATAGCCAAAGCAATCTTGAGAAATAAAAATGGAGTTGGAGGAATCAGGCTCCTGGACTTCAGACTATACTACAAAGCTACAGTAATCAAGACAGTATGGTACTGGCACAAAACCAGAAATATAGATCAATGGAACAGGATAGAAAGCCCAGAGATAAACCCACACACATATGGTCACCTTATCTTTGATAAAGGGGCCAGAATATAATGCAGAAATGACAGCCTCTTCAATAAGTGGTGCTGGGAAAACTGGACAGCTACATGTAAAAGAATGAAATTAGAACACTCCCTAACACCATACACAAAGATAAGCTCAAAATGGATTAAAAACCTAAATGTAAGGCCAGACACTATCAAACTCTTAGAGGAAAACATAGGCAGAACACTCTATGACAAAAATCACAGCAAGATCCTTTTTGCTCCACCTCCTAGAGAAATGGAAATAAAAACAAAAATAAACAAATGGGACCTAATGAAACTTCAAAACTTTTGCACAGCAAAGGAAACCATAAACAAGATGAAAAGACACTCCTCAGAATGGGAGAAAATATTTGCAAATGAAGCAACTGACAACGGATTAATCTCCAAAATACACAAGCAGCTCCTGCAGCTCAATATCAAAAAAAAAACCAAACAACCCAATCCAAAAATGGGCAGAAGACCTAAATAGACATTTCTCCAAGGAAGATATACAGATTGCCAACAAACACACGAAAGAATGCTCAACATCATTAATCATTAGAGAAATGCAAATCAAAACTACAATGAGGTATCACCTCACACCTGTCAGAATGACCATCCATCAAAAACTCTACAAACAATAAGTGCTGGAGAGGGTGTGGAGAAACGGGAACCCTCTTGCACTGTTGGTGGGAATGTAAATAGATACACCCACTATGGAGAACAGTATGGAGGTTCTTTAAATAACTAAAAATAGAACTACCACATGACCCAGCAATCCCACTACTGGGCATATACCCTGAGAAAACCATAACTCAAGAAGAGTCTGACTTCCCTGGTGGCACAGTGGTTGAGGGTCCGCCTGCCAATGCAGGGGACACGGGTTCATGCCCCGGTCCGGGAAGATCCCACATGCCGCGGAGCGGCTGGGCCCGTGAGCCATGGCCGCTGGGCCTGCGCGTCCAGAGCCTGTGCTCCACAACGGGAGAGGCCGCAACAGTGAGAGGCCTGTGTACCACTTTCTTTCACATCCCACATTCAATTCACCAGCAAGTCCTGTTGGCTTTATCCTCAGAATGTATCCAGGATCTGGCCACTTCTTACTACTCCCACTGCTACGCCTGCTCCAAGCAGCCTCCTTGCCTAGCAGTGGCCTCGCACTGTCCAGCCCTGCCCCCAGCACCGCCCCCCCCATGCACATGCTCAGCACAGAGAGGGTGACCCTCGTAAAATGTCCCTCCTCACTGCCACCGGCTTCCCGTCTCATTCAGAGTGAAAGCCAGAGACCTCACAGTGATTCCGAGGCTGGACTTGATCTGCACCTTCTTCCTGCCCCACTCTCTCCCTTGCACCTTTCTCAGCCTCCTTACTGTTCCATGAACATGCCAAGCTCAGGGCCCTGCCCAGCTCTTCCCTCTGCCTGGGATGCTTTCCCAGAGATCCGCAAGGCTCACTCCCTGACTGCATTCAGGTCTCTGCCTAAATGTTGCCTTCTCCCAGAGGGCTGTCCTGGCCCCCTGTGTATAACAGCATCTATTCCCTCCAACCCTACCTCCCCACTTTGCTGAACATAACATATTCACTTGATTATTGTTTTCTTCCCTCTGCTAAAATGTCAGCTCCATGAGCACAGAGATTTTGTCTTGTTCAGGATGGAATCCCCACCTTCTGGAACGGTTCCTGGCACGTAGAGATATTCAATACGTGTTTTTTGAATGATTCAATATCCTAGCCTCAAGCCAGGGAGTGAAGAACGAACAGGTAGGAGTCTGGGTGATCATTGCATCCTAAATATTCAGTGTCTTAACCACATTCCCAAAATAGCTTCTTTTGCCTGGAAGGGACACCAAATAATTTTGTCTCACCAAAACGTTCTCCTGAAATGCCCTCTTCGGCCTGGCTCTGTCATCCTTCACTTTCCTTAAAATTCTGTTCTGAGGGATTCATTCTTTTTAGTGTTAAGATCAACCTCTCAACTAAGGAGCCCGCCTGCTGCAGCTAAGACCTGGTACAACCAAATAAATAAAGAAAGAAATATTAAAAAAAAAAAAAGATCAACCTCTTTAACAGACTCCTTTTTTTCTTTTAAAATCATTTTCATAGCTGTATAATTTACATATATGCATCCATGTTTAAGGTATGGTTTGTTGGGTTTTGACAAATGCATACTGCTGTGTAACAACCATTACAATGAAGATCTAGAACATTCCCATCACCCCAAAAAAGTGGGCAGGAAATCCTCACCCCTGGCCCTGGACAGTCAGTGATCTGCTTTCTGTCATCACAGATCAATTCTGCCTGTTCTAGAATTCTATAGAACTGGAAGCATAGAGTCTGTACTCTTTCCTCCTCTTCCTTGGTATGTTTTTCTTGAGATTCATCCGTGTTGTGGTATGTACCAGTGGTTCGTTTCTCTTTACTGCTGAATGGAATGGGTAAGCCTTTCTTTTAATAGAAAATACTCCCAGGAGGGGCAAAAGGCAATCCTTTCAGTCCTTGGATACTGTGGTTCGAATGAGTTTTTTTGATTGAGCAGCCGATGGAAAATATAAGGGCGTTCGGGTAACTGGACATGAGGGAGAGGACTGACAAGGGCAAGATACTGAAGGACAATTTTGCCAGCTTCACCGTTTTACTTGTCTTTCATGTACAGACTCAGGAAGCTACCTTCCTGCCTTCAGTGCCGGAAATCCATGAGTGAGTGGATGCATATTACTGAACGTCTCCTACGCGCCTTGCATAACTCTAAATGATGCTTGTGAACGCTGTGAATTCAATGTAATGAACTTCCTTCTTTTGGATGAGGAAATAGACCTTGGAGCTGTTTGTAGGATTCAGAACAGATCTTCCTGACCCAAAGGGTCGCCATTCAAATTCATTGCAATGTGAACCCCCCTGGACACTGCCTCCCTGCCCTGGACTGAGTACAACCAGAGAGAGCGGGAGCGCGAGAGAGTGAGAGTGAGAGAGAGAGAAAGGGAGGGAGGGAGGGGGAGAGAGAGAGAGAGAGGAGAGGTCAGGGCAGATCCACTGGGCAGGTGCGAGGGAGCTGAAAGAGGAGACCGCCAGCTGCATTGGGTTTCTCAGTCACCGAACCCGTCTGGGCACTGAATGGGATTCTCTGCTCCAGCCTTGGGGTCACTGGTAGCACCTCTCTGGTGCGCATGGCAGCTTCAGCTCATAACTCTCCTTGGAATCAAGACCCTGAGTATGAGTACAGTCTTAAAGCCAGTCCCAGAACAGGTGGGCAAGTGTGAGCTGTAACCCCAGCATTTTTAATGGCCCGACCACACGAGGCAGAGGACAGGCAGGGACAGGCAGGGCTGGTGTTCGGCCAGTGTGCTGACTGCAAGCTCAGGTTCCCCACAGGCTGCACGCCAGGGCCTCAAGTGTTGTGTCTCCCGTGCTACACGTGTTTACCCTCTGTGTGTTCCACTTCTTTGCTTCCACCTCCTGGAGGCGGGAGGATGGAACCAAGGCCACGTCAAGATGAAGGCCTGGGACTCCTGCTGCGCTAGGCGGGCTCTTCTCAGCAGCTCCCAGGACCTGCTGGTTGATGCAAAATCATCTCCACTTCAGAGTGTTTTACCTTCCCAGGGCTGTGTAATGAAGTATGTCAGACCAGAACAACAGAAGTTTACTCTCTCAGGGTTCTGGAAGCTGGAACTCTGGAGCCCAGATGTGGGCAGGGCTGGTTCCTTCTGGAGCTCTGAGGGAGAAGATTCTGGTGGCTGTCGTCCATCCTTGGTGCTCCTTGGCTGGTGGCAGCATAACTCCAATCTCAGCCTCTGCCTTCCTGTGGCCTCCTCCTCTGTGTCTCTGCCTCATCTGTGCCTGTGCATCTCTCCGTGTCCTCTTTTTATAAGGACACCGGTTGCTGGGACTTCCCTGGCGGTCCGTTGGATAAGAATCCATGCATCCATTGCAGAGGGTGCAGGTTCGATCCCTGGTCGGGGAACTAAGCTCCCACATGCCGCATGCCAGGCACAGCGGCCAAGAAATAAAAAAAGACACCGGTCGCCGGAGGGGCTGCCCGTCTCACACATTCTCAAAGGGCAGGTGGGCCACCTGCTTCCTGCTGCAGTGCCCTTCTGCTTCCGGGATGAGTCTGGGACTCCACACTCCAGCTGGCCACTGTCTACTTGTCCAGACAGAGTAGCATCTTTCTCATACATGTGTTACATTCCCTGCAATGCTTGGTGTGTAGTTGGCTCTCAGCTGCTTCCGGTTCAGTTTAGTAATTGGGTGGAGAAGCCACGATTAGCAGGAAGCTGGCCTGAGCTGAGGTTCTGTGATCCCCTCCATTCCATGAGTGTAATGACCTGAGGACATAAAATTACCCTGTGTTTTTCTCCTCCAACTCAGATGCTTCTTTTTTTTTGGCTGTGCCTCGCGGCATGGCATGTGGGATTCCCTGACCAGGGATCCGCCCATGCCCTCTGCAGTGGAAAATCGGAGTCCTAGCTGCTGGACCGCCAGGGAATTCTTCCTCAGATGCTTCCTTTTTTGTTTGTTTTAAAAGGCCACTTCAACCTCACCTGGCGTTTCCACAAGGGTCCACTTGCTTACAGGTTTCCCAAGGGACCAGGCTTATTTATTTTTTAAAAAATATTTATTTATTTATTTGGTTGCACTGGGTCTTAGTTGTGGCTTGCCGGCTCCTTAGTTGTAGCACATGAGCTCCTTAGTTGTGGCATGAGAACTCTCAGTTGTGGCATGCATGTGGGATCTAGTTCCCTGACCAGGGATCGAACCTGGGCCCCCTGCATTGGGAGCTCAGTCTTATCCACTGCACCACCAGGGAAGTCCACTGCGCTTCTTAAATGGGATTTCATGGAGGGCGGGGGGCGGGCTGCGGGCAGGTGGCACCTTCCATCTTGCTGGTGAGGAAGTGTGGGGAGAGAAAGGGGCAGCCCCTGCCCTGAGGTTCTACAGACCCAGATGCTGAGGTGGCCTTGGTGAAGGGGTCAGAGCACCAGCGCACTGGGAGAGCCACCGCATTCCCGGTTCAGTCCTGCAATCAACGATGGGGTCCTGGTGGCGACGGTTGGGCGGGAGAGTGACGCGTCAACGAGGACTGGTTCTGGGGCTCCCAGAGGGAGGCAGACCCAGGCCCCTCCTCATGGAAAGTGACCTCTGCCGGCCTTGCAGCTGAATGAAGGTGCTCTCCAGCCTCTGGAACAAGCGCCCTTATTGTGAGCCTCTCTCTTCTCATTTCCAGTCACTTGAGCTTCCCTTCTGTGTCCCTCAACAATGCCACCTGTCACTCGAAGCCAGGTAACACTCAGAGGAGGAGAACTTGAGTTGGATCGTACCTGGGTCTCCAGACTCCCCTTATGGTCTTTCTCTCACTGATTTCCAAGGGCCTCAACCTTGTTCTCTGGACCATCAGCAAATGAATTATTTCAGCTACTGGGTCCCTCCCTGTCTTCCTTGGGGGCGTCTCACAATTACTCAGCTACCCCGCCCTCCTCAGTCTACCTCCCAGCCCTACCCCACCTCTCAGACAGCTGGACCCGCAAGGATTCTGGGGCAGCGCAAGGCACCCAGGGATCAGATTTTAAGAGGGCGCCCACTCTCAGGGCTGTGTTAGTGTCACCTTAAATGTTGTGCCCTGAGTGCCTCACCCCAGTCCTGGCTTGGCGCTGGGCTGGCTACTGATAAAGGGATGGCAGGAGGAAAGGAGGTTAAAAGGAGGGTAGAAGGGAGAGTGCTAAGAGGACAAGGTGGGAAATCTGAAGTCAACAGAAGGACGGACACTCATGGGCACAGGCGACCAAGGGCCGGGCTTCAAAACGCAACCCCATAAAGCTGTCCTGCACGCAGCCCTGGACCCACCAGCCCGCCCACCAGCCGGCACTAGGGAAGGGGCAGCAACAGGAGAAACAAAACACATGCACCCCTTTCTCACTAGGTTTCCCCGAGTTTCTTGTAGACGTCGGAGGTAGGGGGATGTGGGGCAGATCCCCACAGTGATGAGCCCTCTGCTTTCACTACCTCCTCCAATTTGACATTTTTTTTTTTTTTTTTTTTTTTTTTTTGCTACGCGGGCCTCTCACCGCTGTGACCTCTCCTGTTGCGGAGCACAGGCTCCGGACACGCAGGCTCAGCGGCCATGGCTCACGGGCCCAGCTGCTCCGCGGCATGTGGGATCTTCCCGGACCGGGGCACGAACACGCGTCCCCTGCATCGGCAGGCGGACTCTCAACCACTGCGCCACCAGGAAAGCCCTGATATTTTTTTCTTGATGTCATGAACCTCACCCTAGCCTTGGTGATCCAGACCCCTAAAATGCCAGTGCCCGAAGAGCCCTTAGAAACGGCTGGTCCAGGGCTTCTGAGCACTTGATCTGTGGCTGGTCCAATCTGGTCAGGGCTGGAAGCATAAAACACATACTGGGCCTTTGAGGATGTAGTTTGAAAAAAAAAAGAATGTAAAGTAGCTCATTAATAGTTTTAAAAATATTGATTACATGTTGAAATGATAATGTCTGGGGTCTCTTGGGTTATGTAAAATACATCATGAAAATTAATTCCTCCTGTTTCTTTTTATTTCTTTTAATGTGGCTGCTAGAAAGTTTAAATTACACGTGTGGCTGACCGTCGTGGCTTGAATGACGTATCTATGGGACAAGGCTGAATTAGTTCAACTTCCTCATTCAACAGATGAGAAAACTGGTCACGAGAGGAGACCTGATTTAGCAGATGACACGCACTAAAAAGCACCGTCATTTCCAGTCCCTGACAATCACACACACACGCACACGCACACGCACACGCACACGCACATGCACGCCTAGGAGCCTGTGAGAGGAGCCTGTGGACTTGAGCTGCAAGCCTCAAGGGAAGTGTTCCAGGACTCAAGACATTGGCTGTGGTTTCTTGAGAGAGAAATAAAAACCTAACAAAGGTGGAGGCACTGTCTCCAAAAAGTCACCTTTAAAAAGACTGGAAACTTGGGGTGTGAGGAGACGTGAGGAGAAAGCCGGGGAACCCTAGGCCCCCCCCCCGTTCATTATATGCATAGTATCCCAGGTAGCTGACCAGTGTGCATACTAAACAGCACCTTAAAAGCACACAGCGCCCCCCTGCCAGGCAGTGAGGTAGGGCCTTGCCTGAGGCCAGCACCCGGGAGGCAGCCACTCAGGGACTGTCTGACAAGTCAATAAAGACAGGTTTCAGTGGCACTGGCTTGATCATGGCCAAGGAGTGGGCAGCGGAGGGAGAGGGAACCAGACACCAAAGGCAAATTCCTTTATTTCATAATTTTATCTGGCATCCACATTCTCCCCCACCTGCATCATCAAGGCTTTAAGAGAGGTAGGAAAGTAGACAGGGAAACATCTCCCCGTCTCTCCGCACTGGGGCAGCCTTCACGGTGCCCGTCTGGGGACAGCTCCGACGGCGGAACTGCAGAGCTGACTCTGGGCCCAGGAAGGAGGCTTTCCTTGGCTTCACCTGCCTTGGCTGGGGAGATCCGAGAGGGTGGCCAGCTCCTCCTGTCCCGGGCCTAGCTTCCCAGGGGCCCCAGGCACTGCAAGCTGTCTAGCCCTTGCCCTGGGCGCACAGGAGTGCCCGGAGCAAGGGCAGGTGTGGCTCCCTCCTGGAGGTGACAGCAGGCAGGACGGATACTGAGCGGTCCCCTCTGACTCCTTTCTTTACCCCCCCGCACCCCCCACCCGCCGCCCTGGGACGTCCTGAGCTGCTGATGCGCCGGGTGGGGCGGGTTGGGTGCCTTGGGTGGCCCCTCCCATCACCACCACCACCTATTTCAAGGGTGGCTGTGCTGCTGACGTCAGGCGGCTTTTGGCTCATTCCCTGGCACGGGGACTTTATTTTCATAACAGCAAGCGGTGCAGTGGAACTGGAATAGGCGTGTCCTCTACCCCACCCCACCCTGACCCTCCCCCGCCCCTTGTGCCTCTGCTCACCCCTTCTCTCCCTCCTCCCGCCGGCGACAGCCGCCTTTATAACTGCTCCGCGCCGGGAGGGCGGGATTGCTGCCCGCGGGCTCCGCTAGCACCCAGGGGCTCCTGTGCTGCCTCTGCGCGCGGGAAGCAGCGCCAAGTTCACTCGCCAAAGCCAAGGTACCAGGGTAAGTGAGGCGCACTGAGCACGGAACGCGCCCGGCCTCGGGATTGCAATCCTCCGGGGCGGGGGGGACGCGCGGTGGGGGTGGGAGAGCGGCGCTGGGAGGGGGGATACAAGAGGAAAGAAACCCTGATAATGGACTGCAGCTGGCTCGGAGCAAAAAACAATCCCAGGAAAGGAATTCCTGTAGTTTAATTCAATTCAGATCCCACACCCCCATCCCATTCCCAGGCTAAGAGGCAGAGAGCAAAAAGATAATCAGGATAAATAGTTTCTGCTCAGACACATTGAACAAACTGAGTAGGTGGAATCCTGGCCCGGCAGGTGAGCAGTTCTGGGGTCAGTCTAGGGGAAGAGAAAAGTAGGAGGAAGATCTTAGAGGAATGGCAGGGAATTGCGTGGGTGGGCAGGAAGCAGGAGATGGTGACCACTGCTACTTTCCCCAGGTACTGTAAAGTGTCCATTTATTCTGTCCTTCCACGACAAGTGTGCCCTTCTGAATTTGGGGAAGTAGATTCTGGAAGCCGTCCCTTCTCTTGACGTGAGTGCGGCCCTCAGCTCTGCAGCATTCCTTCCTCTGCTGTCCCTTGAATTGCTCTGGATCCCCTGGGTTGAATGTCCAGTAATAGCCCACTTTCAGGCACCAACCAGATGGGACTCGGGAATGGGCCCAAACTGTCCAAGATGGTCCCTTAAACATCAATGGGGGAAGGAAGGGGAAGCAGCTCCGGTTCAAGGAACTTGAAGGACTTTCCATTCCTGACTTCTTTCCAGACTGAGTTTTGCCTCTGAGGGTTTTGTAAACGCCACACCTGTTGAAGGGTTTGGTTGAATCGGCCAGGCCTGTGGGCTCATTCCTGAAGGGGAATACTTGAGCCACTTCAGATAGGAGGGGCCTGGGGAGGGGTGAGGATAGGGGGGGTCAGAACTCCGCCCTCCGGTCTGTGTGCTGGCTTCTCCTAGGAGAGGGAAGAAATGGGGGGGGGGCGGGGAAGGAGGGCCAGCAGAGGTGTCACCCAGGAAAGAGGCTGCTCTGGGGTGTGGAGAGGTAGGTGGGTGCTCCAAGGACAGGTGGGAATGAGCGGAACTCAGAACGAGCTAACATTCCAGGGAAGCGCTCTGAGCCTTGAGTCAGGAAGCGTGATTTCTCATCCCAGCTCTGCAGGCCATGTAGCTGTGAGGAGGCCTGGGCTGGGCTTGAGTTCCTCCTAAGGGGTCTTGGAAAGGCCCCCAGCTCCTTCCCGGGGCGAGACTCTAGCCCTTCTCTATCTGTGTGTGTCTCTTCGGGCCTCATTGGAGTCTGCTTCTTTGTATTCCACTCCTTGGTGGGCATTGAAGGTAAGAGGGCGTGAAGAAGAGTTTTGACTGTGATTTTTATTCTCATTCTGGGGGTTTGTCTTCAGGTCCACTGCTATTTAAAACTCCGCAGGCTGAGCTGAGGAAATGGGTAGGAAATGATGTGTTGGTATGACAGGGCCTTTAAAAACAATGAATCGAATAATAATTTTCCTTGAGGAGTCTCAAATTTTCTGAGTAGTTTGGTGTTTTTGCTTCTACTTATATTCCTATTTTTATTGCCTGTGGTCAGATTATATACATTTCTGTGCATTATTCCTGCACATTTCTTATTTCAGGCTTTTTTTTTTTGGTGTGATCTAGAATATGCTGTTTTTATAAACATTCCATGACCACTTCTATAAAAGAAATCATATAGAGAGGGCTGGTAAACTACATTCCTGGCAAAACACTTCCCACAGTCTGTTTTTGTAAATAAAGTTTTATTGGAACTCAGTTATGCTCATTGTCTGTGTATCATCTATGACTGCTCTCAGCTGCAAACAAATGGCCTGCAAAGCCATTTTCTAAGTTCCTTATTATCTGGTCCTTTGCTGATCACAGATATAGAGGATCTGAATTACATGATTAATAGTAGAGATCTAATAAAATATGAAGATAGGGCATATTAAAGGATCCATAGAACATTTATAAAAATTTACCATATTACTGTTTGCTTTTTCTATTTCATCTGCTGAAGACTGATAAAGAAGTATTAAAGTTTCTGTAACTATAGTATTTCTTTTGATTTCTCCTTGTATTTCTGGTAGCTTTTGTTTTAGGTATTTTGGTGCTGTATTATTCAGTGCATAAAAGTTTATGATGGTTGTATCTTCAATGTGGAGTATTCTTAATTACTATTAAAAAAGCTTTTAGGTCAATATAATAGCTTTTTGTCTTGACTAAACTTTGTGTGATATTAATAACTCAACTCTTACTTAATTTTCTTACCTTGAGCAAGCTATTATTTAACTTTGTACCTGATACATGATACTTGCTAAATAAACATATGTTATTGTTCCTTTTTTTTGCACTTATTTTCATTTTTTCCTTTCTTTTGCTTTCAACTTTTCTGACTCTTGTTGTTTTAGGTGAGGTTCTTATAGGTATAATATGGTTTAATTTAGTCTTTTCAAAATAAAAAATTACCATTTACATTTATTGTAATAAGAGTTGCTTGCTATTGTCATCTAATTTTTGGCCATATGGTCTGCTCTCTCTATCTTCCCCCACATTAGATAGTCTATATTGTATTTTTAGATACACTGAGTGTATGGTAGTACCATTCTCAGGGTTTAGAAACAAAGGCTTGTAAGGAGAGGTAAGTTTAGCTTGGGAACATAAATATGTTACCTTCATATGCTGAAATAAAATACTTGAAAGAAGGTGTCTTTGAGGGCTTTGAGGTGGTATACCAGTAGAGGCCTTCACTTTATCCACCTATTTCCTGGAAATTTCATATCTTAAAATTCTGGGCCTAAGAGATTTAGTAGTTTCACTCAAAATCTTAAGTTAAAAAAGGGGATTTCAAGTATTTTATTTTATATTTCAGTAATTTATCTAAAGTTTAGAACAGAGGAAGATGGTAATACCTCCAAAAGTGAATAAATTGGGATGAACACTGTTGTTATACTTGTTTATATCTGCCTGTGGTGGAATGATGATTTATTTTCTCCCAGTTACTAATAGAAATTCAACTCAGTGATATTCAGATGTTATTCATAAGCTGTTGCCATGATGCATCACTTTTATGTCATCAGAATACGGATGGCTTACCCAGAAGAGGGGATCCTGGACATTTCCCTGTAGACATTTTCCATTTACAGCTAATCCTTCACACTAGGGCAGAGAAATTTCTGTGGGACTCCAGCCTCATCTTAGAGCTCAGCCTAGATAAAAATATAAGGGTTAGCATCAGCACATTTCCAGCTCCCCAAATTCTTCCTCCCCATTACTCATACTTGCTCATGAATAACTTGCTTTGAGTTCTATTCACGCTCAGTTTTAGTCCAGAACGTTTGCTCAACAACCACTGTGCAGAGCACATAGGGAGATACCAACACATAGAAGACTTGCTCTATTTCCGTAAGAAGCTTGTTATCTGATAGGCGAGTTAGCACTGATATTAATGTATAATATATGACATATATATGGAAAAACTTGAGCACCGAGAAATACTTAATTGTAAAAACTATGAAGAGATCTACAAATTTAGAATGAGATGGGACTAATAATTAAAAAACCCTCACGGTAGAGGTAAGTTTGGGGTCAAGTTTATACGAAACATGGTACATGAATTGTGACTAGGAGAAGGGTCTTTTTGGCAAGGAGAAGAATGCATGGGATGAGGCAAAGAGCAACTTTGTAGAGAGGGTCTTGGATGAGCCCCAGTTCCCTTCCAGATAGAAAAGACTCTTGGAAGTTTTGCTTACCTTGCACAGATGTGGGGAGGGGAGTGAGGAAACCAGGAAAAAGTGGATGGGAGGACCAGTTGGAGAAAAGCCTTGAAGCTCACATTGAGGCTGAATCTGTTATAACAGACAAAAAGGCGCTGATATGCTTTTAATTAATATGCTTTTAATTATGCATTTAATTAATATGCTTTTAATGATTTATTTATTTTTCTTTTGCTATGCTTTTAAATTGCTAAACCCAAAGATTCCTTCCCACGCCTTCTCTTCTTTGCTGCCCTTGTATCATTTAACTCCATCGACCACTCTTTGGGAAACTGCTCCTGGACTTCTAGGAAACCAGCCGGGCTTGTTTCTTGTACTAACCCTGGCAATTTCCTTTGAACAACCTTTGCTGACTCCTGCTTCCATGAGACGGTGTCCCGGGGTTCTGTCTTTGGCTCTCTTGCTGCCGTGCAGGCTCCCTGTGTGATCTGGTCTCCTCCAAAGCCTTCCGACACCTGCTATGAGCCCGTGACCCCCCATCTGTGCTCATAGCCCAAACCTCTCCTGAGCCTCAGACTCACATGTTCAAGCATGCAGGCTCAGCACAATCTGGTGTCGTGGAGCCTGGCTTTTATTTAAAATTTTTTTGGCCGTGCCACTCGGCTTGTGGGATCTCAGTTCCCTGACCAGGGATTGAACCCGGGCTGTGGCGGTGAAAGTGCTGAGTCCTAACCACTGAGTCACCAGGGAACTCCCAGGAGCCTGGCTTCTAAGAGCCAGGTGATCTTGGGCAAGTTATTTAATGTCTCTGTTCCTCTGTTTCCTCCACTGTAAAAAGAGGGCATAATCTGGCATGAACGCACACACACCCCTCACTATATATGAGACAGAAAACCAACAAGGACCTACTGTATAGCACAGGGAATTCTACTCAATACTCTGTGATAACCTATATGAGAAAAGAATCTAAAAAAGAATGAATATGTTTATAACTGAATCACCTAGCTGTACACATGAAACTAACCCAACATTGTAAATCAACTATACTTCAATTAAAAAAAAGATCTTAGTTCCCCGACCAGGGATCGAACCCGTGCCCCCTGTGGTGGAAGCGTGGAGTCTTAACCACTGAACTGCCAGGGAAGTCCCCCCAATTCATCTTAGATTTAACAAAGTTAAACTGGATCTCTCTCCTCACGAGCCTGTATTTCTAAGCTCCATTTGGTTCTCCCTTCTTAAAATCTCCCACCATTCCCTGCCCATCTTTCAGGCCTCATCTCCCCCTGGTCTCCTCTCTAAAGTCTTTTTTTTTTTTTAACACTTTAGGTAGAGTGGGTCCCTGTTTTCCGTGTGCCCTCAGCATTCCTGCACACTCTGCAAGCCTTATTTGTATGTCAGTGTGACTCTGTTGGTGCTCCTAGGGGCAGCGGCCACACCTTCTGTCTGCGGGTCTGCATGATTTGTACACTTACCACAGCAAATGCAGGGAGATTGACCAAATGCAGGATTGCTTATTTTGGAGACTTCTTGGATGTGGTTTAAATAGAGAGAGGCTTGAACAGACTTGTGGTTGCCAAGGGGAGGGGTGTAAGGGAGGGATGGATTGGGAGTTTGGGGTTAGCAGATGCAAACTATTATACAGAGAATGGATAAACAACAGGGTCCTATTGTATAGCACAGGGAACTATATTCCATATCCTGTAATAAACCATAATGGAAAAGAATACGAAAAAGAATATATACATATGTATAACTGAATCACTTTGCTGTACACCAGGACCTAACACAGCATTGTAAATCAACTATACTTCAATTTCAAAAAAAAAAAAATAGAGTGAAGCTGGAGTCAGGGAGAAAAGCTTCAGAGAGCGTAATAGTGATTTAGAGATGAAACAAAAGATTAAATTCTAATTAAGACTACTCATAAAGGGATATTCTTCCTAACTAATTCACACTGGATGTGTAACTTCATCTCTCCAAGAGTCAGTCTTATCACCTGTAAAATGGGTTGTAGGAATATTAAATAAGAAAATAGATGTAAAAGCATGTCAATGAGTGAACACACATAGAGAAACAAACACTCAGCATCGAGCCTGGCTCATAAGAGGACTCAGTATGTGACAGTAGTTGTCATTAGTTTTAATCATACTTGTATTGTGACTATTGTTATTACTACTGATTGAATGTGGCAATTCCAAGAATAGAGAGAAAATTAAAATGCTAGAAAATTGCCAATTTGCCTGGCTTGGGATGGTGTGAAGGCCCAGCTTTAACAAACACTTGAGTTATTTGGTATCATTCCCCAGGCAGTTGTCTTAAGAGGTCAGTATCGTCCTCTTCTTTATTTCTTTTTATTAAAAATATTTTTTTATTGGATATAGTTGATTTACAGTGTTGTGTTAGTTTCAGGTGTGCAGCAAAGTGAATCAGTTATACATGTATCGTCTTCTTCTTTTTAGATGACAGAAGGAGACAGATCTCATAAGGAGGAACATAAGATCAGCTCTGGGCAAGATTCAGGGTCGCGGGTAATTCCTGCTCAGGTAATCTGGGGTGGGCCGCATACAGTCAGTTCGAAAACCTACTAGGTCTGGACGTAAGTAACTCCAGACACCTCCCCACCTCTCTGGGGAAAGAGGAGTCTCAGAGGTTGCAAAGGAGAAGCTGAGAGACCCTTCACATGCTGGAATTTGTCCCTGCATCCCAGTCAATGCTGTGTGTCAAGGCCAATCTAGGGCCAGTCCTGCTCTAGCACCCCTGTGGCTCTGTCTGGCAGGTGAGCGTTCACCTTGTGTCTTGAGCCCAGCCCCTACTCAGACCCTTCAAGCTCACCTCCAGCCCTGGTCTGGGGTTTGGTTAGGAGTTTGCAGAACATATTCTTTTAATGACAGGAAATGGGGCAGGAAGGAGGATGAGGGGGAGGGAGAAAGTGATTTGGAAATTGTCTACAAGGAGTTGCCCGGAGGGGTGAACAGAGGAACTGGACATGGGCTCAGACCCCCTCGTTCAGCACCCAGCCCCGCTTTGGAGAGGCTGGAGGTTCCAGGAGACGGTGTCCGCACACAGAGGCCGCTGAAACCCCTCTTTCCTAAAGGGGCGGAGTCACAGGGCTGGGAATTGAGCGCAGCGACTCCCTCCTTCCCTGTCCTCCCCTCCCCCTCAGCCCCGGTTTCTGGTTCTTCTTTCTCCTTTCCCTCTCCCTTTCCTCCCTCCTTCGTTTTTGTTTTTTTAACCTTTCTGTCATGCCTTGGCTCACCTGAAAAGGGCTAAAGGCAGTGCTGAGGGATGTCAGCGTCTTGGTTGTGGGTGTTGGTGGATTATTGGACGGCGGTAGTTGGCTCAGCTGCTGTAATAAGTGAAGAGGGTCTCACCCTCATGACTCAAAGTCCTTTCTCGTGTCTCAGGCCAGAGGGTGCACACGCTGAAACCTCACCATCTCCCTCCAGAGTGCAGGGTTTAGTCAATCAGGGAAGTGAGTGGGAGTGAATGACTGGATTCCAGTAAATCCCTCTGCTTACTGTCTCTGCTTGCTCAGAATCCACGCTAGAGAAGACACCTGGGGTCACTTAGACAGGAGCCCAGCCGCGGCCAGGGCTGCCCCCCGTTTGGTCTTTGTAGGAGCAAGTCCTTTCTTGGTTGGACCCTAGGTCTCTCTGCCCTTTTTTGTCTTTGCTGTGTCTCGCAACTCGTGGGATCTTAGTTCCTCGACCAGGGATTGAACCCGGGCCACGGCAGTGAGGGCGCAGAGTCCTAAGCATTGGACCACCAGGGAATTCCCATAGGTCTGTCTGCCCTTGACTCTGGTTATGAGCAGACATAACCAGACCAGAATCTGGTTATGACTCTGGTCATACGATGTCCATATGACCACCAGTTCCATTTCATTTTCTCCTTCTGCTCCAGCCCTTAGGTTCTTCTCTGAGGCTGTTGCTTTAGCTCCTGGCGGTTTCTAATCCTAAATGCTGATGCTTCCCTTTTCTTCCTCAAACCCTGCTTGCTAGAAGACCTCAGCTTCTCAGAACCCTGTCCTTCGTCCCCAGCCACCTTCCTGGTGGCTCATCTGGGCCATTCCCTATGTGACCCAGCGCCTCCTCAGTGCAGACCTGCTTGTGAGTGCGTTTGGTGAGTTTGATTTCTCTCTGACAGAATTCAAAGTGCTTAGGACACTTCAGACCCGTTGTGAAATCGCTGTCATGCTGGGGAAGGGGTGGAGGAGGGTGAATTAGGTGGAAGAGGGTGGAGGAGAGGTGAAGTAGGAAGGATAATTCCAAAAAAATTAGTCACTCAGATAAAAGATTACTTTCTCAGAAGTTTAAAAAAAAAACCGTTTGAGAGAACTGAGAACTATGAACCCTAACTGGATATTTGATAGTAAAGGGTCATCGTTAATTTTTAATTTATTTTTTTATTTATTTTGCGGTACACGGGCCTCTCACTGTTGTGGCCTCTCCCGTTGCGGAGCACAGGCTCCGGACGCGCAGGCTCAGCGGCCATGGCTCACGGGCCCAGCCGCTCCGCGGCATGTGGGATCCTCCCGGACCAGGGCACGAACCCGTGTCCCCTGCATCGGCAGGCGGACTCTCAACCGCTGCGCCACCAGGGAAGCCCCGTCGTTAATTTTTAAAGTGGGGTTAAGTTTAAAAGGGTTTTATCTTTTAGAGACACATACTGAAGCATATATGAATAGAATGATGTCTGGGATTTCTCACTAGATTAAGAACGATCTAGTGAGTGGGATGAGGATGTAGATGAAGGAAAACTGGCCAAATAGTGGTAAGTTTTGAAACCAAATGATGGGCCTTCATTATACTATTCTCTTTGTTTTTGAGTATGCTTGAAATTTTCTATAATAAAAACAAACATTAAAAAAAGTGTTTTTTAAACATCTTTTTTTTTCATGTTTTATTTTTTTATCTTTATCTTGGTAAAATTTATTCTTTTTTTAACATCTTTATTGGAGTATAATTGCTTTACAATGGTGTGTTAGTTTCTGCTTTATAACAAAGTGAGTCAGCTATACGTATACATATATCCCCATGTCCCCTCCCTCTTGCGTCTCCCTCCCACTCTCCCTATCCCACCCCTCTAGGTGGTCACAAAGCACCGAGCTGATCTCCCTGTGCTATGCAGCTGCTTCCCACTAGCTATCTACTTTACATTTGGTAGTGTATATATGTCCATGCCACTCTCTCACTTTGTCCCAGCTTACCCTTCCCCCTCCCCATGTCCTCAAGTCCTTTCTCTACGTCTGCGCCTTTATTCCTGTCCTGCCCCTAGGTTCTTCATAAGCATTTTTTTCTTTTTTTTAAATTCCATATATATGTGTTAGCATATGGCATTTGTTTTTCTCTTTCTGACTTACTTCACTCTCTATGACAGACTAATCCATCCACCTCACTACAAATAACTCAATTTCATTTCTTTTTATGACTGAGTAATATTCCATTGTATACATGTGCCCCATCTTCTTTACCCGTTCATCTGTTGATGGACACTTAGGTTGCTTCCATCTCCGGGCTATTGTAAATAGTGCTGCAATGAACATAGTGGTACATGACTCTTTCTGAATTATGGTTTTCTCAGGGTATATGCCCAGTATCGGGACTGCTGGGTCATATGGTATTTCTATTTTTAGTTTAAAAAAAGCATTTTAAAGGTAATTCAGGGACTGTTTCTCCATCTCCCTTGCACGATTGGGGGTGGGAGGTGGAGGTGAAATTGGGGGAAGTGGGGTTCTTCTCTACATACCCACTGTCAATTGCTCGTGGTGTTACTTGGAAAACTGGATTCACTTCTTAGTGAGTGTTGAACCAAAAGGCACAACCAAGCCAACGATCTGGAGAAGGAAGGATTTATTATTACTTGTAGCAGGTAAGGAGAGCACCGGCGATCTTGCCCAAAGCAGTGTCTCCCCAAATGGCAAAATTGGGGACGTTTCAAGCTAAGGCCCCATGCGTATTCATGAAGGGGCTCAGGCATCCACAGAGTCCAAGCTTTTGCTGACTGACGTCATGAGGGTCAGGAAAGGTCAACACCATCACCCCTCAGACTCCAGTTGATCTGGTGGTTGAGCACTTCAGGCTAATCTTTGAGCAGAGCTGGGAGTCTTTACAACTGATCTATTATCTTTGCTGTTGGTACTTCTCTTGCCTGAGCACGGTTGCTTATTTCTGCATTCTTTTGTTCCCTTAAGATCATTAATTGCTGGGACTTCCCTGCTGGTCCAGTGGTTAAGACTTCGTCTTCCAATGCAGTGGGTGCGGGTTTGATCCCTGGTCGGGGAGCTAAGATCCCACATGCCTCCTGGCCAGAAAACCAAAACATAAAACAGAAGCAATATGGTAACAAATTCAATAAAGACTTTAAAAAAATGGTCCACATCCAAAAGAAACAATCTTAAAAAAAAAAAAGATCATTAATTTCTGAAACCTGTTCATGGGCAAGCACTGTGACTAGGCTTAGATCACAAAACAACTTAGGCCAAAAATGGCTTCTCTTACGTCAAGAAAGCCACGCCTGGTTCTCTTTCTCCAGGGACCCCTTACCTTATGTGCTTACAGTGTCGGACCCTGGTCTGTGGGCACCAGGAGGCCTCAAGACACAAACCCTTCCTGCACAGCTGCACAGATGGGAAGGGGCTAGAGGTCCAAGTTGGGAGCAGGAAGTCTCTGCCCTACCATCCCTCTGTGCAGCACCAGGACCTTCCTTTAGGTGAAAACCTCATCAGTCTCTCAAGACTGACAGTCATCAAGTTCAGATTCCTTTATAATTATCAGGTAATTATGATAACAACTACCTGTCAACAAACAGCACTGCCCTGAGGGGTGGGGAAGGAGAGTTTCTGGGGAAGGGCAGGGAGGTGAGAGAAATACCTTTCCAGCTGGACACTGCCCTTATGATTAATCTGAGAGGGAGTGAGGTGGGGAGGTGGGGAGTGAAGAGGATGCTGGATCCTGGTCCCTTCCCCTGTGACGCTGCCCTTGAATTAGACCCAGCTCTTCCTCTTCTGCATCCTCAGCATAGACAAGGGGACGTGTCCCCTCTCCCTGTCCGGTTCCACCCAGGGCCAAGTGTATCAGACTTTGGGGGGCCTTGTATTTCAGGGGTTGCCTGTATCTGAAGTGCATTTGCCTTTCTTTTTCCTCCTGTGTCTCATTCTGCACTGCCCTGGGGAGGTGGAACGTAACCCACTCTTTGCTCTGTGCTCTGCATGCAGTCGGGATGACCAGGGTGTCATTTTCCTGGAGTGGACTGCAGGTGACAGACCCCTGGCCAGGGAAGGCCACAGGAAGGTCGTGGCAGTGGTGGCAGATTACGTCCATCTGTCCATTTCTTCTACTACAGCAACGATCATGTCTGATGTCTGTTTTCCCCTTTACCATTGAGCATCTAGAAGAGTGATTGACATGATTGACACATAGTGGTGCTGGTTGAATGAATGGCTATATTGCAAAGTGAAGCTTGCAGGGACTTCCCTGGAGGTCCAGTGGTTAAGACTTCGCGCTTCCCCTCCAGGGTACACGAGTTCGATCCCTGGTCGGGGAACTAAGATCCTGCATGCCACCCAGCGTGGCCAAAAAAAAAAAAAAAAAGTTAAGCTTGGAGAGGCAAATTTCATTACAAAGTATGGAAGATGGATTTAAGCCATCAATTATTTAAGTTATTTATTTTATTCGAACACACCACACATATACAATTCTTGCATCTACACAATAGTCATTCATATATGTCTGTACGTGTTACATGGCATATACATATACATCATTTTTTCGTAATGGCTATGGGAATAAAAAAATGCTGGGACACAGCTATCTCATTGAACTGAAGAGATGATTTTGCATCTTTATTTATTATTATCATTTTAGAATTTATTTATTTATGTTGGCTGAGCTGGGTCTTAGTTGCAGCACGTGGGATCTTTGTTGGTGGCATGGGAACTCTTAGTTGCTGCATGTGGGCTCTTAGTTGTGGCATGTAGGATCCAGTTCCTCGACCAGGGATTGAACCCTGGAGTCCTGCATTGGGAGAGTGGAGTCTTACCCACTGGACCACCAGGGAAGTCCGTATTTTGCATCTTTAGGGGAAGCAGGTGTTTGAATTCTGTCTACGTGGAGGAGGATGCTCGTTTGCTCTGCAGAGTCAGCCAGCAATTGCTCATTATGTGTCCCACCTCGCTGCGCTCCGTCTTGTGATTTGATCTTTTTTTTTTTTAAATAAATTTATTTATTTATTTTTGACCGCGTTGGGTCTTCGTTGCAGTGCACGGGCTTCTCTTGTTGCGGACCACGGGCTCTAGGCGCACGGGTTTCAGTAGCTGTGGCTTCTGGGCTCTAGAACGCAGGCTCAGTAGTTGTGGCGCATGGGATTAGTTGCTCCGCGGCATGTGGGATCTTCCCGGACCGGGGATCGAACCCATGTCCCCTGCATTGGCAGGCAGATTCTTAACCACTGTGCCAACAGGGAAATCCTTGATCTTTTTAAAGAGAATTCTTTTCCATTGTGATTTATTACAGGATATTGAATATAGTTCCCTGTGTTATGCAGTAGGACCTTGTTTATCCATTTTACATATAATAGTTTACATCAGCTAACCCAAACTCCCAATCCATCCCTCCCCCACCCCCTCCCTCTTGGCAACCACAAGTCTGTTCTTTACGTCTGTGAGTCTGTTTCTGTCTCATGGATAAGTTCATTTGTGTCATATTTTGTGATTTGGTTTTGAAGAGACAGGATGGAAGGGGAGGGGAGGGCGTTCTTTTTCGTCTTGGGTTGATCACAGCACCCCTACAGTGCTGTGAAGGGCCCGAGAAATCTTGTTTATAAGCATTTATGGGTATATGGTGCAGAAATTCTGAGCTGTTTTTTCTGCTATAAGGAAAGAGGCAGGACTCTGGGTATTTTTTGCTTTTTCCTGCTTCTCAATCCTAGCTGTCTTCTTCTTGCTGATTTCTTTACGCACATTTTCTCCCAATTTGGCACTAGGAGAGGCCAAGAGCTCTCACGTGTGCTTTTCTATGGAGGGGGTCTCAATGAGCCTTCCCTTCTTCTAACTCTGCCCCCGCTCCCCATCCCCCCAATATTTGTCTTCTAGTCAATTCAAAAGATTTCTCTGTTGAGTGAGCAATCCTATCAGAAAAAGAAACACTAGAAAACAAAAAAGATTACATGCATAAATAGTATACAACAAATCAAAAAGAATCGTGCCATAGAAACTTATAAACAGTAATATAATTCAGAAAAAAATTATAGTTTTGTTGAGAAGCTGTTAAAACCACAGCGGTCCTGAATTTCAACATCTTATCTGACACTGGCTTTGGAATTTGAGAATCATCCATTTTGAGGAAATATACAAACTCCTTTCCCTTCCCATTTCCCAACTCATCTTCCGACGTGTGCCCTGAATCCCTAGGAATTTGATTTCATGGGGTTTGGGAAATCAGCTGGGTCTAAAATTGACATGGAGCTTGTGGAAGGAAAAAAGGCAGCAGATCTGGGAGATTAAGGACAGATGTATAGGAAGTAAACTGCTCTACCTCAAGTCGATTTCTCATTGTCCCTGAGTGGGTGAGTAGATTACCTGCTTTGTGGGTCATCTATCACCTGGAAGCGCCTATCCTTCATGGGGCTGAACTAAGAGAGTAGAATTAGGACCACAAATAGCTGGTTTATGGGGCATCTGATGAGGGAAGGAAGGGGGAGGGAATATCTCAGATTGCATTCTAAGGCCAGTTAGAACTCCCTGGAGAGGTAGCACCTATAGTCGTTAAGACCAGGGATCCTCACCTAGAGCCAGGTAACCTGGATTCAAATCCTGCGTCTGCCATTTCCTGGCTGTGTGATGTTGGGCAAGTAACTTGATCTCTCCCTGCCTCAGTTTCCTCATCTGTCAAATAGGGATAATCATTTTTACCTTATAGGATTGCTATCAAATTAAACTAATAAATATATATATGAGAAGTGATTAGAAGGGTTTCTGATTCATAGTAAAAATGAGCATTAGCTATTGGTAATATTTTTTGTTGGGTCACCCACTGTTTTTGTGTCATCCAGGCCATCCCTCCTTACAGGTAGCTAATTAAGAGCTCACTCTGGGGAATTCCCTGGCGGTCCAGTGGTTAGGACTCCACACTTTCATTGCCGAGGGCATGGGTTCGATCCCTAGCTGGGGAATTAAGATCAAACAAGCCGCAACGCGTGGCCAACCCTATGACGGGGAAGACCCCTTCCATTGCTTTTCTGGATTAGCAGAGCCATCCTTACAAACCTTAATTAAGAAGGGAAAATAATATGTGACAGCAGAGCTGAAGAAGAGGACCCAGTGGCCGAGAGGGGAAGGCTGGCCTTCCGCAGAGAAACCTACAGTTCAGATAACTCCTCTTGTCCATGAGAGAATGGAACGCTTGCAAATAATATCTGAGGCTGGGCCCAAGGTGGCAAAAAACTGGAGACTGACAAATTATGTTTAAAGTGTTTACTTTTAAAATTTTTTGGCCACACTGCCCTGCTTGTGGGATCTTAGCTGCCTGACCAGGGATCTAACCCAGACCCCACCAGTGAGAGCACTGAGTGCTAACCACTGGACCGCCAGGGAATTCCCAAAGTGTTAACTTTACGGTTACATATTTCCACGTTCACCAATTCCTAAGGAAACACTAGCCAAACATATCAGGAACCCTGGCAAGTTATTTGTGACGTATTTTTTGAGATGTGACTTTGAAACACCTCATCAGAGCTCTGGGCCCTCTGGCTTCAGGGTAAATATTAATAGAGTTAAATTGCGGGGAGGAAGGTATGAGATTGTTTCTTCCCTTCATCAGCCTTTAGAATTTGCCATGAGAGGTGGAGAACAGCTAGTAGCTTGACCTAACGTTGTAAGTTCAGGGGCAAAACCCTGGCTAAATATACAAGATAGTTTCCGAATCGTTTTTGGTCCTCTGTGCCTGAGTTGGTGGGGAGATTCACCCCCACCTGCAACTTTGCTTTCTTGCAGGACGAGAATGGCCCCAGATGCCCCCGATGGTTGCCGCTCGAACCTGGACCCCAGGTACTACAGGCTCTGCGATAAGAAGGCAGCCTGGGGTATCGTCTTAGAGGCCTTGGCGTCGGTGGGCGTCGTGACCTCGCTGGCCTTCATGATCGCCCTCCTGGTTTTCATCTGCAAGGCCCAGGACTCCAACAGGCGTAAAGTGCTCCCCACCCAGTTCCTCTTCCTCCTGGGTGTGCTGGGGGTCTTTGGCCTCCCCTTCGCCTTCATCATCCACCTGGATGGCAGCACGGGGCCCACACGCTTCTTCCTCTTCGGCATCCTCTTTGCCCTCTGCTTCTCTTGCCTCCTGGTTCACGCCTTCAACCTGACGAAGCTGGTCCAAGGGAGGCAGCCCCTCTCCATGCTGGCGATGCTGGGCCTGGCCCTGGGCTTCAGTCTGGTGCAGGATGTCATTGCCATCGAGTACGTGGTCCTCACCATGAACAGGACCAACGTCGACATCTTCTCCGAGCTTTCTCCTCCTCGGCGCAACGAGGACTTTGTCATGCTGCTCATCTACGTCTTCTTCCTGATGACGCTGACCTTCGTCACGGCCTCTTTCACCTTTCGGGGATCCTTCACTGGCTGGAAGAGACACGGGACCCACATCTACCTCACTATGCTCCTCTCCATCGCCATCTGGGTGGCGTGGGTCACCCTGCTCTTTGTTCCTACCCCCGGCCCCCAGTGGGATGACACCATCCTCAGTTCAGCCTTGGTGGCCAACGGCTGGGTTTTCCTGTTGGCTTATATCGCGCCCGAGCTGCAGCTGCTCACAAAGCAACGGAACCCCATGGATTACCCTGTGGAGGACGCTTTCTGTAAACCTCAGCTCATGAAACAGAACTATGGTGTGGAGAACATAGCTTATTCTCAAGAGGGAATCACTCAAGGTACGGAGCCGGGCTGGGTAGAGAATCCCTTGTGGGAAAACGGGGGAGAATCATAAGATATTATTACTGTAAGGAACATGCAAGATTATCAGGTCATACTCCCGATAGAACAGATAAGGTCCCCAAGGCTCAGATCTTACTTAAAATCATCCAGCTAGAGGGACCTCCCTGGTGGCGCAGTGGTTAAGAATCCACCTGCCCATGCAGGGGACAGGGGTTCGAGCCCTGGTCTGGGAAGATCCCACATGCCACGGAGCAACTAAGCCCGTGTGTCACAACTACTGAACCTGCGCTCTAGAGCCCGTGAGCCACAACTACAGAAGCCCATGCACCTAGAGCCCGTGCTCCGCAACAAGAGAAGCCACCACAATAAGTCCGCACACCACAACGAAGAGTAGCCCCTGCTCGCTGCAACTAGAGAAAGCCTGCGCGCAGCAGCAAAGACCCAATGCGGCCAAAAAATAAACAAATAAAAATTTAAAAAAGAAAACATCATCCAGCTAGTTAGAGACAAGTAGAACTAGAAGCTGGCCTTGGTGGTCTTTATCTAGTATGTTCTACCCTGTAGATTTCTCTGAATCAAAACAAGATGGAGCAAAGGAATGGAAAAAGATTGATTAGATAAATTCCCAGAGACAAGTGGGCGAGATGGTGTTCTTTACACATGTCAACTAGGCAATCCTTCCAGAAATGTGCAGTGACCACAGAGCACAGAGTGGGGAGAAAGCTCTTTTATCATAAACCAGTGGGAATCTCCATAAATTTACGGAGGATTTCGATGTAGCCTGAAGAGATACATTTTGTCGCCCATCCATGGCCCACAGGAGGGAGTTTTGCTCTTGTCTGGAGTCCTGAGCAGCCAGCCTGCACTGATAGCCAGAAACTATAGATCTCTTGGGTTTACATCAGCCTCTGGGTCTAATCGGGGGAGGGGAGTGGGTGTGGGACAGGAGTGAGGGACCTCCAAGGCCAGGTTCGTAGCTCCAGCTAGTAAATTTCTTTGCTCTTGAAGCCTTCAGTGCAAAGCTTGCCGGTGTTTCTCTCTGCAGCCCTGGCCCCTCTCCTGCGCAGTGGAAAGAGTGAAGGGAGGGGGAGGGCCGGAGGGGAGATTGTACCACCCACCCCCTCCTGTGAATTCCCAATGGACACTCTCACTCTGTCACCTCATGCTTGGACTCTGTGTTATGGGTCCCTAACTAGTCTTCCTTCCCTTATTATTAATTCATTAATTTATTTAGGCTGTGCAGGGTCTTAGTTGCGGCACGTGGGATCTTTAGTTGCGGCATGCGGGATCTAGTTCCCCAACCAGGGATGGAACCTGGGCCCCCTGCATTGCGAGCTTGGGGTCTTACCCACTGGACCACCAGGGAAGTCCCTAGTCTTCCTTCCTTTAATCCTTCTTTCCCTTCATTCCATTGGCCATCGCCAGCCTCCCCTCCCTAAAATACTTCTCTGGCCACTGCCCCTTCCTGCCCACACGCCTCACTGGCGCCCCCGCACCCACTGCATTTCCTGAATCCTTGATGAGGCTTTTCACAGCCTGAACCCACCACCCCTGAAGCTGTGCTCTCAGTTCAAACAAACCAAGTCCCTGCAATTTCCTGCCTGCGTGTCTGGGCTCAAAGAGCGTCTGTCCTCCGCCTGATGCGTCCCTCCTTATTCTTGCCCTTTTGCAGAGTCCCTATTCCCCAGTCTCCCTCAGTCTTTGCTCCGTCCGCCTAACTCTAGACCTTTGAGATGACCTTAGCAGAGTCTGTCTCATCGCGTAGTTATTTGTGTAGCTGTCATATATTCCGGACACTCCAGCGGCACCCTCAGGGCAGGAATCATTCTGATTAATGCTTCTATTCCTCACAATATCTTACAGACAGAGGGTGTTTAGGTATTTATTGAGTAAACTGAACAGGTAAATTTGGTGGGAAATAAACGGATTGCTTTACGTTGTATTTATTTATTTATTTAGCCGTGCCCTGCGGCATGTGGGATCTTAGCTCCCCAACCAGGGATCGAACCCAGGCCATGACAGTGAAAGCGCCGAGTCCTAGCCACTGGACCTCCAGGGAATTCCCTAAATCGTATTCATGATGAGCGTATGTGTTTAGTTCCTGAGTTTAAATCCCTCTGATTTTGGACTTCCCTGGTGGTCCAGTGGTTAGGACTCGGTACTTCCACTGCAAGGGGCATGGCTTCCATCGCTGGTCGGGGAACTAACATCCCGCATGCTGTGTGGTGCGGCGAAAAAAAAAATCCCTCTGATTTCCCCTAAATACATAGAAAACAATTACTCACAGGTTCTATCCCTTCACAAAGAAAATCGTGACTTTTTCCCCCCCTGTTTGGGCAGGTAAGGAAGTGGGTAACTCTCCAGTGAGATTCTCTCTAGGTACACCTCCAGCCAGATCTGTGTCTGAAAAGACTGGTGTCAGATGTGCTTTTGGAGTGGTCCTAGGATGAGGAGGGCTCTGGAGAGGTTTTGGAAAGCATTTCCGTAGTGATTATACGCGGCTAGTTGTTCATTTGTTCAACCAGTTTGGGGCTGCCTGTGCCTGGGCTTGAGGACGCAGTCTCCTCCACATGAAGCTGACCGTCTCCCAGGGAGACAGAAAATGAAAGGGATAAAGCATCATGCTTTATAAATAACTCAACGGGGGCGAGCACAGGTGGGGGCTGTCAAGGAGGGAACCCTGACATTTACCTAATCTGCATTGTCTGTTTCAGGTACTGAAGAGACAGGTGACACGTTCTATGCCCCGTACTCCACCCATTTCCAGCTGCAGGTAAATGAGCTCTTTCTCTTTTTCTCATCAGCAGTGTTAGCACCCCAGGAGTATTTGTCCTTTGGGAATAGATGATGTTGCCACTCTGATGGCCCCTAGATGCCTCCTAGAAAGGATCGCGGGTCTACTTTCCTGTAATCTGCCTCGTGGGATTAGGACAGGAGACTGGAGTGCAGGGCAGGGGAGGGCTTAGAGGAAGGGAAGGAAAGTTAGACTCCTGCCCAGGTTGGAGTACAGAGTGCCGTGGAAATGGCCGGGAAGTGGAGTGGGTTGAACAATATGAGTGTTTTCTTTTCAGAATCGGAGCTCCCCAAAGGACTTCTCCATTCCGCGGGCCCAGTCCCGGGTTAGCCCTTACAGTGACTATGAAGGAAGGAAAGATGTCAGTTAACACGTCCCGAAGGGTGGGATGAACACAGCGAGTCAACAGAGCCAGCGGGGAGTTCATGGGATGCGGGCTGAGTCCTGAGTCTTCCCAGGAAGCTGTACAGAACATCACAGGAAGACCTCGCCTCCCTGCAGCCTTCAGCCATGATTCTTCTGTTCTGGGGTTAATGAGGGCCGATGGGACCGCAGATCTCAGCAGCACTGTAGTTGTTTCCTTTGTCCCATAGTTAGGCTCCTTCTCTCGAGTGGGAGTCTTGGGCAACTCAGGGTGGCCCTTAACCGTCCCTGCCATCTTACACATGACTCAGGCTCTGGTCATCTGACCACACACTGGCTCATTCAGCCTCAGAAGCCAACTTTTCCAACTGTGGGCTGATTCTGTGAGAATCGCTTGGCTCAGAGCAGAGCTCATATCTGAGCAGACCAGCAAAGGCCCGTCTCTCACATCACCCCGCCCACATCTACACTGGAAGCCAACTTACCCACACCTCCCTTCACCTCCCATCACCTCCCGGATGGCAGGCGCTAAAAGTCACCCGAAATTTGCTAACCTCTGTGATGCTGCCTAACCAGGGTTCCCAGCGCCAGTTCACTCCCAGACTCACCGTTGGTCCACAGACTCACCTCCCTGCCCCCTGTGCTTCACCGGGAGATCTCCCTCCAGCCCTCACCAGCATGGACAAGCCCAGTTTCTCTCTGCCAGGAGAATGTGGGCACTGGGTTGCTCTAAGTTCTGCTCAGTGCTCTAAGCACTGATTCTTCTCCCATCCCCTCGCTCCTCAGACCGTGTTCACTCCCCGCGTTCTGGAAGTGGGTATTGTCCACTCACGGGGGAGCGTGCCTTGTAAAATAAGTTACTCACTGTTCTTCACTGGAGATGCAATAAAGGTGTGGTGGCAGCTCTTGGACTGTTGCTGTGGCAGTGTGAGCGGTGGACACCGGACACGGGAGAGTCGCAGGCTCGCTCTCGTCTTCACGTGGGAGCTGAAGTTCAAGGTTCAGTCCCACTGGGTGTGGACTTGACCTTTCTTTCCTCCTCCTTACGTCTACGACAAGTGTGTGTTCCCCAGTTTTGGGGGTGAGCGGCAAAGGTGAGGGGGAAGCTGGGAAGGGTCATGGACCTGAGGTTTTGCTCCAGGAGACAGAGGAGTGGCAACTTCAGAATGGGGTTTGGCAGCCCGGGTCAGACAGGGAGGAGACCTCAGAGGCAGTTTCTCGTTTCATCTGAAGTTTAATTGTAGGAGGGGATAAATCCAGATCCCTAATTTGACAGAACTGGTTCATAATATCGCTCGGAAAAGACAAGGGTACCTAACAATGATCATTTGCTTAATCCCAGAAACGGCTTTGTGGGGCGGGGCAATTGAAGCTCGCTTTTGGGTGAAGAAGAAAAAAAGAAATCCCCATGCACAGAAACTGAATGACCTTTACGAGATTATAGCTGAGTTAGGGAGTTACCACCTAAGAGCCTGACGCTTGCCTTCTCATCACAAAGAAAACCCAGTTTTCTGGGGAGAGGCTGGAGAGGAATTAATGGCTTGCCGAATTAGGGATATTGACATTCCACGGACATTTAGTTGACTGTTTCCCATATGATTTCGCACTCACGTTAGCCCAGCTTTGTCTTGAAAAGGGGAATTACAAACGATGATGTGGATCCTTCCAGACCATTCAAGGCTTCCCAAAGAGGCCATAACCCAGTGAGGTTTGTTGTGAAGAGAAAACAATATCGTTTCATGGATATTATCTATCGTAGTGTGGATACTCAAGAAACACGTATTTCCTTCCCTCCTTTCTCTCCTTCTCTGTCTCTGGCCTGTCAACCAGGCAAAGGGGGCTGAGGGAGAGGTAAAGCCACAAAGTACTCTGAATTTGCTTTCTTATTAAGGAAAGAACGTGCCAGGCCTTTGTAGCCCATGATGGCCATCCTCAAGCCTCTTCAAAAACAGGAGAGGGGGGCTTCCCTGGTGGCGCAGTGGTTAAGAATCTGCCCGCCAATGCAAGGGACAGGGGTTCAAGCCCTGGCCCGGGAAGATCCCACATGCTGCGGAGCAACTAAGCCCGTGTGCCACAACTACTGAGCCTGCGCTCAAGAGCCCGCGAGCCACAACTACAGAGCCCACGTGTCACAAGTACTGAAGCCTGTGCGCCTAGAGCCTGTGTTCCACAACAAGAGAATCCACTGCAATGAGAAACCTGTGCACCACAACGAAAAGTAGCCCCTGCTCGCCGCAGCTAGAGAAAGCCTGCGCACAGCAGCGATGACCCAACACAGCCACAAAATAAATAAATTAATTAATTAAAAACAAACCATCAAACGACAGGAGAGGGCACGGCAGTGGCACCCATCGCTGGAGATTGGTTTCTCCTCCAAGAAATACAGTTTGGGGACTTCCCTGGCAGTCCCGTGGTTCAGCCTCCACGCTTCCACTGCAGGGGGTATGGGTTCGATCCCTGGTTGGGGAACTAAAATCCCATGTGCCACGTGGCATGGCCCAAAACATTAAAAAATTAAAAAAAAAGAAAGAAGTACAGTTTGGACAAGTAGATCATCACCTCACTGAGTTCTTTTACTTTCCAGGTGGCAGAAGAATGCTGCCCATGCAAATAGCACTTGTCACCCCTGTCCCCTCACCCATGCTAACCTGACTTCAGGTCTCTGTCTTCTGGACATAATGAAATGCTTTTATTAAAATAGGGACATCTCAGGGACTGGAGGTTTGGGAATCTGAGGGTCGCTATGCTACTGGAGAAGAGCGTCTCAAAGCCCTCCTGTGAGTGTCCGTCTCCACCTGGGCTGCCATAGAATGTGCATTTAGCCCAGCCTGGTCCTTGAGTGACGTCGGTTGATTGACGGCTGGAAACCAGAACCGCATCCCCTTGTAACTAAATGGGTGATAATGAAATGAAGCTCAACAACCTTCCCCTCATCTTTCACTGTCCGTTGAGAAATAGACCGAGTGTCGTCTCTGCCTCTCACTTTAGGCTGAGGCCGTCCGCAGCGGCCATCCCCCCTGGTTCCACTGGATGGCGGTGACACCTCAGGTATCGGCCCTCAGGGACTCAGCCTAAGTCCACAGCTGCTCTTCTGTGAAGAGTACGAGGCAGGGCTGCAGCTACTCAGATGGCTTGAGGCAAACGTGTCCCATTTTAAAAGGCGTGAACGTGTGAGCCGTTTGCATTCTCCCTCCCACCTTCTTTAAAGAATCCACGCTCCGTCTCCTTTCCCGGAGCTTCATTGCCCCGTGTCTCGTTTTTGTGAAACTCTCCAAGGTATTTCCAGCTCATCGGCATGCAGCCTGGCATCTTTACAGATATTGGTCTCATAGGCTGTTGTTATTAACGTCGAAGAGTATTTATGTGGTGAGAACATTGGCTTTTGTCAGGGAAAGTTTGCCAAAACCAAGAGTACGGTCTGGCCCCGGAAATGCAGCGGTGAAATCCCCTCCCCACGCATTCTGGGTTTTCTGCCGTCATTTCTAGACTTGTCAGCATCCCTGAGAACCGAACTGAGCCCCGCCAATCTTTCCCTCCTTTTCCACTTCCTCCTGTTGCTACCGGGTTTGCAGGTTTGCCACTGTTCCAGCCCCACCCTGAAACACGGGATTACTTTAGAACTGGAGGTAGCAGCTTCAGAAAAATCTTTCTCAGGTGTCGACTGCTGAGACCCCGGATCTGGGAACTCGGCCTCCAGGGTATAGCCAGCTGCCTTTGGAAATTCTGTGGTCCACCTGTGGTCATTTTCTGGCATCCCTTCCATCGGGGCAGATAATGATTTGCCTCCTTGGCTTCAAGTTTTCCAGGTATGCAGAGGAGTCTGTGTGGCAGAGGCTGGGTGCCTGACCCCGATTTCTGCAACCTCCTGATTACCACCACTTCCCTGACCCTTCAGAGTGGGACACTCCACTGCCTAAAACGGTAGCGTTTGAGAAGGTCACAGAGCTTCCGTAGTTGGTAACCACAGCCCTCATTTTACAGAGGAGGGAATTCAGTCCTGAAGGACTTAATGCAACTGGGCTCAGAATTCTGGTACTGCGCTCCTTCTACTGTCAACACTTGTGTGGTCTGTTTTAGATACTTTTTTTCCCAAAGGGGCTGTTTGAGGAAAGAATCAGAAAAAATGACTGTGGTCAGCATATATTTTAAGCTCTCCTCTCATCTTCCTTTGCCTCCCCAGATGCCTTTCCTGACCCCCCCCATTTCTCCTCCAGGCATCCCTCCCCCGGGGCATGGAAGCTGTGGGGAGAGGGTCCGGATGAGGACTGACATTTTCTGGGTCACCCCAGGTCACTCCTCTGCAACCTCCAAGCCACACGAGCCTCCTTCTGTCAAAGGAGGGGCTGCAAGGGAAGGCAAGAGTTCATCTTCCCAGTTGCTGTAATAATCCTTCCACTTCCTTGAGTCCCAGCCTGTGTCAAAAACCCATACCCAGCCCCTGTTCTTTTCCTTTGCCTGGAGCTATAGATCCCCTTGGCAATCTCTCACTCCCTATGCGATTTCTTTTTCTGTTTTTCAGATGGAAGTATAATTGACTTACAATATATTCGTCTCAGGCGTGCGACCTAGTGATTCCATATTTATATTCATTACAAAATGATCACTACCCTATGCGGTTTCTGATGGCAGATTTCAGAGGCAGTCCTTAGGAAAACTTTGCAAGGAGCTGTTGTGTGTGTAGTGGATCTCAAGCACCAGATCCAACCACGATCTTCAGCAGAAAAGAAGATGAAACTTGAATGAAATTTGGTTACCAGCTGCTTTGAGTCAGATCCCCTTCCACAATATGATCTACCAAACCTGCTGGATTTTTATCAACTCAATTTAAAAAGCTCTGAGAAACCCATGTAGCTATGCCCTGAGCTCTGGGACATGGTGGTAGAAGTTCGCACCATACCCTGTGATTATGTAAAGCTACTTCCTTTCTCTTAAGGAGGAATAATTCCAGATCAACTGTTTTTTTACCCACAAGAAATTGAAATAGTAAAAGCATACATTGTTTTAGCAGGTATCTTTAAACATTTTTTTTTAATTGGAGTATAGTTGATTTACAATGCTGTGTTAATTTCTGCTGCACAGCAACATGATTCAATTATACATCTATATATTCATCTTCATACTCTTTTCCATTATGGTTTACCACAGGATACTGAATGTGGTTCCCGGTGCTATACAGTAGGACCTTGTTGTTTATCCATTCTATATATAATAGTTTGCGTCTAGCATGATATCTTTATGAACAAGCTATCTTCATGATCATGATCATAGGTCTAATGATCATAGAGTTAGGTTGAGTCATAAGTCAAACATCCAAGAAAAGGTCATTTATTAGCTTGAGGTCTCCAGTGGTGTCCCACAGGGCTCTGTTTTTGGGTCTGTTTGGGTAACATGTTTATTGACCCCTTGGATAAAAATAAAGCATATTTCTCAAATTGTGCACATGACACAACATTAGGAAAGACTGAATAATGAAACCAGAATACAAATGTATTGCAGTAGACTGGAATAAAGATCCCAGACCAAGCATTTAGTTTAATAGATGTAAATGTATTCATGCCTCCGGAATAAATGACATAAGTATAGGTTGGAAAGGCTTGGTTCGACCGCAATTTTTATGAAAAAAGCCTGGTAGTTTTAGGTGTTTATAAGACTGATAAGGACGAAGCAGACAAAAAGGCAACTCAATCGAAGGCAGCCCTGATACCACCGTGAAATCTGGGTCAAGGCAGGTGCTCTTCCCACTGAACTCGGGGCAGGTTATACCACATCAGAATATTAAATCCATACCTGTGCATCTCACCGTAATGGAGGAGCTTCTAACGGAGGAGCTATTTTTAGAAAGACATGAGATACAGCATGGTTGATGGTGTTGGAGATATTTCATCTGGAAAGGAGAAGGCTTTGCAGGGTGTATGACCATCATCACAGCTAACATTTATCGTGTGCTTCCCCTATGCCAGGCTCCATTTAAGTGCTTTACTTGTTTCATATAATTTAATACTTACAAAAAACATACGAGTTATGAGGATCATCATCTCTCTTTATTGAACAGCTGCAGAAATGGAAGCATTAAGAGGTTAACTAGTGTCCAAGGTGACACGGTTGCCAAGTGGGAGGGCTGGGAGTCAAAGCTGGAGGGCCATCTCTGGATCTCCTATGCACAGCTCCAGCCCGCCTCACCTACCTGTAATCACGACAGCACAGCAGACAGCTCCAGGGTTAGAAATTCGAGGGAGATGGATCCCAGAAGAGCTGCCTGCAAAGGGGTGGGTTACCTCTTGCTGGAAGTGTTCAAGGTCAAGGGTGCTCTGCTGAGGGTGATGTGGGGAATTGTGTGTTAGGAATGAGGCCGGACTAGATAACCTCTGGCTCTGGACTTTTACTTGCCGCGTTGTTGTTCCTGGTGCCCTCACCTTTTAGTAAGTGTTATTATTGGGTGTCTTAATCCATCTTACAGAACCCTTCTTCAGAGCCTTGCTTTAGAATGGAAGGTGCCTTGTGGATAGAGTCTGTGCTATGTTTAATTTTGCATTACTGTGGACGTGATGATGACGATGTAGAATCCTCTGCAACGATACCTGAACTTTATAAAAACCAGTGTGCCCCTACCCCTTGCCTCGGGTACATGCACTCCATGCCCGAAATATTGCCTGATTTAGTTCTTTACTCAAAAGCTACCATGTCTTAAGTTCAAAAACTACTAGTCCATATTGTTCTTCAAGGGGGATTCATGGCCTGAGAGCGCTATGATTCGTATTGCTCAGCAAAATCAAAGAGGCTCGTGGGTTGCGCCTGTACAGCATGAGCATAGTCCTCTGAGTCATGAGCCCATGAAGTCTGTGAACACTTGGGAACCAGGATGAGGGTCAGAGGGAGCATCTGATTGTACTCAGCTAGTCGAGACAGAGAGACGGAGACAGAGACGGAGACAGAGACAGAGAGACAGGGAGAGAGAGAAGAAGAAGAAGAAGAAGAAGGGGAAGGGGAAGGGGAAGGGGAAGGGGAAGGGGAAGAAGAAGAGGAAGAAGAAGAGGAAGAAGAAGAGGAAGAAGAAGAGGAAGAAGAAGAAGGAGAAGGAGAAGGAGAAGGAGAAGGAGAAGGAGAAGGAGAAGGAGAAGGAGAAGGAGAAGGAGAAGGAGAAGGAGAAGGAGAAGGAGAAGAAGAAGAAGAAGAAGAAGAAGAAGAAGGAGAAGAAGAGGAAGGGGGAGGAGAGGGGAGGGGGAGGATCAGGGCTGTGTTGGGGAGAAAGTGTGGGAGTGGGGTGAGGAGATGGGGAGAGAGGGTGGAAAGGCAGGAGGAAGGGTTGTAACATCAACCAAATAATGGCAAAATAATGAAGAAAAAAGCATTGTAAGGTGAAAAATAAAAGTTAAGGGCTTAAGAATCAGAAATTCAGGAAAACATTAAGTTCCAGTTCCCAGAGTGTCATGAGCTGTCTGTGATATTGGGCAGATGGGTTTGACCTCATCACAGAACCGCCTATGAAGAATGGCTACTTTTCCCTCTAAGTTCCCAGAAGTTCCCTGAATCATGAAAGAGGGGGACGGTGTGAGGTGAAGCAGCCTCTGAAGGCACAGACCCCGGCATGTGGTTCTTCCGATTGCACTGACCCTCCCTCCCCCCTCCCCTCCGCACCCCCTTCAAAGGCACTGGCTGGGGCCTCTGTCCCCTCGTTTTCCTGACACACCGCACCTGGAGGCAGTGACACACCAAACCGGAACCCGTTTATTTCCCCCAGGTCACTGGGGTGTGTGCATGCGTATGTGTGTGTGTGTTGCATTTAATTTTAGGAGAAAACAAGAGGATGGGGGAAAAAGTGTTCTTGGGAATACCCTGGCGGTCCAGTGGTTAGGATGGTTAGGACTTTCACCAAGGCCTGGGTTTGATCCCTGGTCCGGGAAATAAGATCCCGCAAGCCACACGGCACGACCAAAAAAAAAAAAAAAATGGCCTTGGTTTAAAAAGAAAAAAAATTGTTCTTTATCAAGTCCACATAAGGGATAAATGGAAGAGTTTTCATGCTCTCCAAATATATTTTCCAGCAGCCTATGGGAGTCTCTGAAATCCCAGTACATGTGTGAGGTGTCCGCCTGTGTAAGCACATGTGCACTCCACCCCCCAGCCCTCCCCCCGGCAATACACATATCTACCCTTGCCTATAGCCACAGATCAGACGGAACTGTAAGGTACGGAGAGCCATTCTCACAAGTGTGACGAAACGATTATCCTTGATCCCAGTCGCTGCCTGTATGCATACATATTATCACGCCAAAGAAAACACATTTCCATTCAAATCAGTAGCAGATCAGAAGGTTGCTGAGTGCGTAGCTGAGAAGGGATGCATGCCAACCACTGTCCCTTACTCAGGGTGCATGACCCATCCCTGTGACCTTGGTCTCCACAATCTCACGTACCCTAAGGATTGGGTCACAGCCAGACGGCATTACCCCACTTCCTCCAGCTTCCCAGACCCCTGCTTTTCTCAGAGTGTCCCATCAGCCGGAAATGCATTCCAGTCTGAAAAAACCTTTCCATAGACAGTGAAGCAATTTGAGCATATAACCTAAATACCTAGTCAAGGTTAATCCCAAGTAGGTTTTCACGAGATGGTTCGGTTTGGGCCTAAAGCCTTAATTAAGTAGGGCCTTCAAATCAGTTCACCTATTGGGACACTTAGAAGTGGTACAAATAATTTAAGGCTCACAGGGGTAAATGGACACTGCTATACACTGTCCCACATAGCCAGTCTGGGTCTCTGGTCTCCCCAAACCCTGCCTGCTGCCCCAGTGCCCAGGGAATCAACATTTCGCCACCCTTGTCATCCGTTCCACTCAATGCCTCTCTCCTATCTGGTTCTGACCCTTCCGGGTAGAGTTCTTAATGTTCCCCCACCCCCACCCCCGGCCGTGCCGCGCAGCATGCGGGATCTTAGTTCCCCAACCAGGGATCGAACCCGTGTACCCTGCAGTGGAAGCGTGGAGTCTTAACCACTGGACCGCCTGGGAAGTCCCCGAGTTCCTAACGTTTCAGTCACTCATTTCTGAGACAAGTTTCTCCATCAGTTCTTCCCTCGAGGGGGCCCAGCTCTACACGCCTCTCACTGGAGTCTCCCTTCCCCCACCGCTGCAGCTCCTCCCCTTCACATTTGCATCTCAGCTCAAATGTCCTTCCTTAGTGAGGCCTCCCACCTCCATTCTATTTAATGCTGGTCTCCCCTAGCAGCTGGTCTTCTGAGTCATCAGTCTGTTTGCTTCAGAACGCTTATAATTTGCAATTATATTTCTGTGTTTTTACTTGTGTTTCTCCCACTATTCTGAATGTTTTAGAAGGACAGAAAATTGTTTTGTTTCCTCATGTAGCCCCAGGGCCTAGCACAGTGCCTGCACACATAGGAGAATTTGTTGTAGGAACCAATAAATTTTGGGGGAGAAAGGTAATTTTTTTGTTTGTCACAGGCCTATTAGGATTATGACCCCTCCCTCAGAGAGCACCGCTGTCAGATTCCCTCTAGTTTGCTCTGGTGTCTTCGGTGTCATTTATCTTTAAATAATTGTGATGAATTTCAGCTGATCAACCAGCCGATTTTTTTGTTTGTTTCTGTACAAGAACACTTAACTCCAATGTGATAAAAGCTATTCACAAGCCTGAGGCTTGGAGGAAAGAAAGGAAATTCTTTACTTTTTGGGCTGAGTGCATTTCATCACGTCCAAGTTTTATTTCCCTGAGGCTTTTCTTTGTCAAGCTTGGGAAAGCTGTTTCCTAGGAGAACTACTAAGAACAAACTTCAAATATGAGAAAAGAGAAAAGCAGCCCCGGAGGCAAAAATCAAAGAAGCATTTTAGATTGATTCCCCCTCTCCAGCCCCGCCAGGATCGATGGCAACCGTTGTTTTTTCAAGTGCATTCCTTTTCTAAACTGACTTGAACCCAATGGATGAACAAGGACCTTTCAGACTGTATAGACCCAGCTGGAAATAGATGAGAGTGTCAGCAAAGAGGCTCGGAAGGGATTTGTCTTCTTAAATTTCAAGGCAGTAAGGTGCTTCTGGCAACATTTTCTCTTAGGAAAACTGGGTGAGTGTGTCCTGGGTGGGGACTGGATGGGAGTAGGCGAGGGTCAGCAGGGATGCAGCAGGCGTGGGGTCGGCGTGAGCTGAACATTACACGGGACAAGGGGAGAGAAGAAGGTGCAAACTGGAAGCTGAATGTTCCTAGGGACAGGACTGACTCATAAAATCTTTCCATTGATTATGCCATATCAGGCCAATCACTTTCTGCCTTCTCGGGCCAAACTGGAAAAGCCCAGGCAGTCTTTGCTCCAAACCAGAGCAAAGAGGAAGCCTTCTCTCGTCAACGGAGCAGCACTTCCCAAACTCATACTATCTTAAGAGTCACATGGGAACTTGTTAAAAAGGCAGAGTCCCAGGGCCCTCTCTGGAGGTTCTGATTTAGTAGGTCCGGATCCAGGTATGAGAAGTTATATTTGTAACAAGTATCCCGGATGATTCTTCTGATTGGGCAGGTTTGGGGAAAGGCGTTGGAGAGTTAGCCACATTTGTCCTCATTTTCTAATTCACCAATCTTCCAGGCAAGCCCCAGCAGCTGCCTTCCCCACCTTTGAACTCAAACCCAGAGGAAGACTCTCAGTCTGCTCTCTTGTTTTGGAGCTATAGTGTGATTCTGCAAACAGGACTCCGGTTCCGTCTCTGGAGGGATCTTGGTGGAGACCTCCCAGTGTTAAAGGTGGAAGTGGCTATGAAAGCAACGGCATCAGGAGAGAATCCACTTAGGGATGGAGCAAGTTTCTCCACCACTAAGCATTCTGGGGCCCTTTCCTCACGCTCCCCATAAAAGCACATCTCCTCTCACAACACCCACCTCCACCTCTAAGCTCATTCCCGAAACTCTCTCTCTGTTTCTGGTGGAACTCCACGGCCTTGTATTCATCTGCGCATTTCCACTTCCAACTCAGCTGGTTCAAAACAACACATCTGCTGTCCTCTCCACTTCCAGATCTGTTTCTCCTCCTGGACCCTCCACCTGGGGTCACCTCTTTTACAAAGTGGAAGCATCATCCTCCGAGTTACCCAGGTCAGGATCCTGGCACCTTCCTCTTCCTCATTCTGTACCTTGAAGCCTAAATATCTGTTTAACTGCAGTGGTTTGCAAGCCTGGCTGCAAAACAGAATCATCTGGAAAGATTTAAACACATACCCATGCCTGGGCTCCACTCCCAGAAATTCTGATTTAAATTGGTCTGTGGTGAGTTCAGGCCGTGGAGAGCTCTTAAAACTTCCTAAGTAATTCTAACATCAGCCAGGGTTCCCTCTCCAGCCGCCGTCCCACCCTTTCCCACCAGGCAGATCTGATCCATCGGCAGGGCTGGGGCCAGGGTGGGGAGAGCGAAGCTCTTGCCTCCGGCACAAAATTCAAGGGAGCGCCAAAACCCTCAGTCATCAAGATAAATTACAATATTCTGAAAAACCAAAATTAGTGCAAAAAGTCCATGATCAACAACACAGAGACATTTTATAAAAAACAGGCTGTCACGGTTTGTTTGTTTCACGACCCTGCGTTATTTCGCAACAGGAACAATTTTTTCCAATCAGGCTGTGGTTCCCGGGGTTGGTGTGCCTGTCAGGTCCCTCCCAGGGGTTTTTGAGGGTTGACAAAGGCGTGTAAACAGATTGTGCTATGAAGGGCTCTAGATTTTTTTTTTGACTGGAGAGCTTTTGTTAACTTTTTCCATTAGGTTCAAAATGTGGGAGGATTTGTTGATAAGTGTGCTCAGGGGTACACATGCCTCGGCCCCAGCTTCCAGGCTGATCGGCCGCTCCTTTCACGTCCTTCACACCCACATCCAGATTCCTGCTTTCGGGATATAAGCCCGGTGTGAGCCGAGGAAGCCCAGTTCTCCAGCCTCATCTCTTACTGCTTTCCACTTTGTGTGTTTCTGCTCTGGCAATAATGAATGCCTTGCAGTTCTCCAATACGCCTTGGTTTTCTTTGCAGCTACGCCTTTGCACTGGCATGTTTTCTGCCCTGCAAATCTGGGTCATTGCAGTCAGTTGCATAGTCGTTGCTGCTTTCTGCACTGCGCCAAGACACCTGGCTGAGATGGTGAGTGGGGTTGGAATTCAGCCTTGCTCCGCTTACCAAGCTCCGTGCCCCTAGCATGGGCTGCATCCCTGGGGGCTGCGGGCATGTTTTCTGACTCATCCACCCAGAGGGGGCACGTGTTTCTAACTTAAACAAAGACGCCCTGTTAGCGGCTGCTCCAAGTATCATTCCCAACGTTATCTGCCCCATGAATTCCTGCCTACCTCCCATGTAAGACAGAGCTCAAGCTTTGACCTCTGCTGGGAAGTCTTTCTTGCCCTCGGTCTCTGAGACAGAGTGACTCTAAGTTACCACCTCGCCCTCTGCATGCTTTTATGACGGCAGCTGTCCCAGTGAAGTGTAATTATGTGAACAGCTGTAAAGCCACACGCCTGGCAGAGAGGTCCGGCCTGTATCAGTTAACTTCAGGATGGTTTTTCTTTAATCTAAGGATGCCTTTGTAGAACACTGGAAGAACAAGCGGTAAAGTAAAACATTCAGACAAGTACCTCCTTGTTTTACGTTAAGGTACCAGACAATTTGCTCAGTGGCTACGACAGTCAGTCAGGCTGGGCTGGGCAGGCGGAGGTAACAACCCCGAATCTGGGCGGCTTACAATAGGAAAGTTCTATTTCTTGCTCACACCGTTATGTTCATCATGGACCCCAGATGGGTGCAGCAGCCACTGTTTGAAGCTCTGCTTGCCACACGGTGGAGGAAAAAAGTTCTTGACCTTGTTGGACCAACAATTAGTTGCTTCTGCCTGGAATCAGCTTTGGAAATGACATCATTTCTGCTCCGACTTATTGGCCAGAATCAATGCGTGGTCCCACCCAACCTCAAGAGGGACAGAAAGTGTCATCCTATCATGGGCCTGGACGGCAGGAGAGTTTGGAAACATTTGACAACCAGCACTGCTGACGCCCGGAATTGACAGTTTCCATAAAATTGACTGACTTTTCTTATTTCCTAAATAAGCCATTTCTACCAGTTGCTTTGGCCTTCAGAAAAATGCATTGTCAACAGCAGGACATGGCAATAACAGCTATAGCTAAAGCACAGTCTGTTTTGGAAACCTTTCAGGGACATCTCTGTCCATAAATAAGGATTCTTTGGACGTATGTGTCTATTTTATTTTATAGTTCAGATTGTCTTGTACAAAACAGCCGAGTGATGGTGGCCCAAGGGCAGTTTTAGATTCTTAGTATCTTAAGAATAAATCAATAAATAAATGGTTGAATCCATCCAGTAGATCACATGAGATAGACAGTGGATGTGAAAACCATTTGCAAATTGTAAGATGCTAAAAACTAAGTTCTATTTAAAAATGCATTATTATTAGTCCACTGCACCAGGCAACCCAAATCTTTATGTTCTCAGATCTCCTCCTGCTATAGGTATCTTCTCATTTCTTTTCCATAGATTTTCCTTTGCTTTTAAAACAAACCCCTAATAAGAACAGAACCACAGAAAACATTCTTTCAGTCTGAATCAGCTATATATTCCAAACAAAAGTTGGAAAGCTCAGTTTTTCCAGAAACAAATTGCCCTGGGAATGAGGCCACTGAATTAGACAGTCAGGAATTTAAAAATGAGCTGAAGATGAAGTCTATACAAGTTTCTTCCGCGTGCAAATAAAGTCCAGGTGGAAACTACAGCCAAACGTTCCCTTTGTGGCATATATTTTAAAAAGCCCAGCCCCCCTCCTATACGCAGGTGGAAGACTTACAAAGCCTTCGACTCTTAATAACAAAAATTAAGGGGTGAATTTCAAAAAGGAATTTTAAAAGCGCAACGTGCTCCCTTAGTGCATTTATATCATATAAAGAACATGTTACAGTTAAGAAGCGTCAGTTCTACAAATTGAAATATATATGCAATGCCCTAATTTGTATCTTTTCTTTGTCTGTGTTTTACACCTTTTAAAATGGATAGCTTCTTCTCTATCTGCTTCACAGCATAGACTCCATTATCCTACAGTTAGTGGACAGTAATGGATGGCAACTGAAATTCCTACCAGTTTAGTTTATCTTGAATCCTGTGATGACACAGAACTTGTGACTCCACAATTTGTGACAGTAATCATATGAAAATCCTGTTGAAATGAAAAATTACGTTAATCTCCAATTAAAGAATTCATGTGTAAAAATGTGAATAAATCTCAGATCAAATATCAAACGTTTAGATGGGAATGGGTTTCTCTAAGAACATAGAAAAGTCAATATAATCCTCTAAATTTTCACATTCAAAAAAAGTCTGCCCAGAGGATTCTTTTCCAAACCCAGACTTGATTTAACCACATCCTAAATATGGTTCAAGTTCTAATAGCGCCACTATCTTTAGAAAAATCCAGGGACTTCCCTGGTGGTCCAGTGATTAAGACTCCACGCTCCCAGTGCAGGGGGCCCGGGTTTGATCCCTGGTTGAGGAACTAGATCCCACATGCTGCGTGGCGTGGCCAGAATTGGGTTCTTACTATCTAAAACCTTGGTCAAGTGGCTTAATCTCCTTGATCCTCAATTTCTTCATCTGCAAAATAACAACATGCCTTGCAAGTGTGTACCTTGCCTGCACATAAGGATTAAACAAAAAAATCCAGAAAGATAGCAGATGGTATTTCCAAAGTGTATTTGGTAGTTCTTTGAGTGATTGATGAGATCAGCAGTAGGAATTCATTCCTGAACTCACCTCTCTGATCTGACAGTTTGGCCATCCTAGCAACCCAATCCCTCTGATTTTAATGAGACATTCTTTTTTTTTTTTAATGAATTTATTTATTTAGTATTTATTTATTGGCTGCGTTGGGTCTTCGTTGGTGCACGCCGGCTTTCTCTAGTTGTGGCGAGCGAGGGCTACTCTTCGTTGCGGTGCGCGGGCTTCTCACTGTGGTGGCTTCTCTTGTTGCGGAGCACGGGCTCTAGGCGCACGGGCTTCAGTAATTGTGACTCACGGGCTCAGTAGTTGTGGCTCGCGGGCTCCGGAGTCCAGGCTCAGTAGTTGTGGCGCACCGGCTTAGTTGCTCCGCAGCATGTGGGATCTTCCCGGACCAGGGCTCGAACCCATGTCCCCTGCATTGGCAGGTGGATTCTTAATCACTGCGCCAGCAGGGAAGCCCCCTGAGACATTCTTGAAGGCTGTCCAGGAAAGGCATTCTAATAATGCTTTAAGTAATGGTGATCTTTATGCCTCCTGAGGTAGTCACTTTGAAGTCCTTTGAATAAATAAGTTCTGATATAGGTTAAAATGCAAACATAATTCTAACTAATCTATCTTTGAAGAGTAGCAAACATGATCTCTCACTGGAGACCAGCAGCTCAAAACTGGTCTGAGCCATTAAGACATTTTAAACAACTCCGGGGACTTCCCTGGTGGTCCAGTGGTTGAGAATCTGTCTTGCAATGCAGGGGACGCTGGTCTGATCTCTGGTTGGGAAACTAGGATCCCGCATGCCACGGGGCAACTAAGCCTGAGTGCCACAAGTTGAAGCTTGTGTATCACAACAACGTGAAGAGCCCTCGCGCCACAACGAAAGATCCCGCGTGCTGCAACTAAGACCCAACACAGCCAAAAAAAGTAAATAAATAAATATCTTTTAAAAAAAGACATTTTAAACAACTCCAAGAAAAAGTCTTTCTTTACTCAGGTGTCAAGCTTGACTTCTCAGAAGTTAAGGATGTTCACTCCCATTTAATGTTAACTGAGAAGCCCTTCTTTCAGATGCAAAATACAGAGGCTTTTGTACCAAGGAAGAAAAAACAAGATTTTCTAGTTTATTTCTCATGAATTGTGTACTTTTGAAATAGATGATTAGGCTTATTCAGAGAAAGATGCTACAGAAGTATCTTGTTTACCATCTGAGCTTGAAGAAAAAAAGAGACTTTTATTCTGCCATAAGTTAAGTAAGGCTTGGTGTGTGACAGCCCTGTGTCTCCATGTCATCAGAGAAAGTTTCTGGGAAAAGGTAGATTCGGAGCTGATTGTGGAAGGAGGAAAAGAATGATAAGAAGGCATGAATCTGGCCAATATGAAGTAGATATAATCCTAGGAAAAGGGAGCATTTGTTTAAAAGAAGAAAGAAGAAGGAATAATGGGTAGAGAGAATGAGGAAACTTTAACCTGACCAGACCACAGGTTGAAATAAGGCATAAGTAAAAGACGCTTTAAGCTTATGGAGAGATCATGAAATTTAATGTAGAGAGAAACAAATCTTTGATGCTCTGGATAAGGAAAAAATTCATCAAGATGAAGGATATATTAATTCTACCTGGGCAGGTATTTCATTAGCACCATGCTCTACTGAGCAAACCAGCCATGCTCTACCAGGAAGGTGTTTTATTTTATTTTATCTTATTTTATTTATTTATTGAATTTATTTATTTTGGCCACACCGCGTGGCATGCAGGATCTTAGTTCCCTGACCAGAGATTGAACCCGGGCCCCCTGCAGTGGAAGCGTGGACTCCTAACTACTGGACCACCAGGGAATTCCCTCCAGCAGGAAGGTATTTTGTAATGAATTTTTTCATTGATACCCTTTCTTTTGGTAAATGAATAAAATCAGAAAGATAAAATCGGAAGAGGATGATCTAAAATATTTAAGTGAATAAACAGCTTTTGCATTCAGTAAATGATAGATCTTCAGATACTCCATGTTGAATTGAGTAATTGAGTATAATATGCATATCATAAATAGTTTTTTAAAAATTTATTTATTTTATTTACTTATTTTTGGCTGCGTTTGGTCTTCACCGCTGTGCGCGGGCTCTCTCCAGTTGCGGCGAGCGGGGGCTACTCTCTGTTGCAGTGTGCAGTCTTCTCATTGCGGTGGCTTCTCTTGTTGCGAGTACGGGCCCCAGGCGCATGGGCTTCAGTAGTTGTGCCTCGCGGGCTCAGTAGTTGTGGCTTACGGGCTCCAGAGCGCAGGCTCAGCAGCCGTGGCACACGGGTTTAGTTGCTCCGTGGCATGTGGGATCTTCCCAGACCAGGGCTCGAACCAGTGCCCCCCCGCATTGACAGGTGGATTAGCAACCACTGTGCCACCAGGGAAGCCCCATAACTAGTTTTATCTACTCTTTTAAGTGGTTCCTCATGGATCCCAACTTAGAAGACTATTGAGGTTTTTAGCTTTACGTGAATTGCTGCATAAACTCAAAAGAAATGAAATGGTATTTTCACTAAAATATTCTATAATTTCATAAAATTATATTTTCCTGGATTAATCTCTCCGGAGTAGGTCACTCATCGTGCATGCTATACCTTCCCTAGCTGCCCAGAGGATAATTCCCTGCCCACAGCATCTCACTGACGGAGCAGACATATACAATCAAGTCTGCACCACAAGACCAAGCCACACATAGCTGAATGGACCAATGGTGGGTACGGGATCCAAGGGCATCCAATCCACAGGCTGAATGTAAATGAAGAGGCTGGCCAAGGCAAAGGAGTACCCAATCAGAGACAATGATGATCAGCTGGCCCAAGCAGACTCCCTCTCAGGAATCTGAATTATGACATATGGGGAGAGAATAAGTCAGCGGCTAGTGGGTGGATGGACATGTGAAGATACCACAAAAGGAAATAGTGAGGAAAGTATCAAAGTGGCTGAGGGGGATTGTGGGGCTGGGGCAGGAGTCAACAGGGTCCACCCAACACTTGACAGTATTCCATCTCCATGAAGCCGGCGGCTGTAGTGGGTTCCCGGAGAGAGTTTTCGCTCCCTCCTCCCACATGTAACCTTACAACTCCATTCCTGAAACAGCCGGAAGGAGATACTTTGCAACCTTACAACCCCCCAAATCTAACTAATATTAATGCACCGTCCAAAATTTGATAAAATTGTGCTATAAACCTCGGAGGCAATTTGGTACAAAGAGGTTCAATTTTACCTTTACTGATTTTAGGGAAAACATTTTGGGAAACAATATTAGCCATCCTTTGTGACTTTAATAGGTTGATGGACATTTGTCAGCTGACTTAAACACCTCTCACCTACAAAACCAAACCAAACAAAATTATGTTGAAGGGGTCATTGTCATCATTTGGGGGATAAAATCTAGGAGGATCAGCGATGAGAGTTTTCCTCCAGAGCAGATGTAAGCTTGCACGGCTTGCTGTTCTGTCTCAAATTAGGTTTCTTATGTGGTTTGTTGAATAGTATGCCACCAGTCAGAGTCTTAATGTTTAGACGTTTTCTATTCTTTTATTACCAATAAGGGCAGAAGGTCAAACTCTTTGGTCGTTCACCTAGGTGCTGGCTTGTGCTGAGAACATTGCTCAGGGCACAGATTTTTAAAAGGAGCAGGTAATCTGAGTGCAGCAGAAAAATATATGAAATCGCTGGAACACTGTGTAGAGGGTGAGCCCTCGAACAGCAGCTGGGAACCTGGATTCTAGTCGGTTCTGCCCCTAGCAAGCCATATTATCCTGGGCAAGTCCCTTTCCTTGTCTGTAAAAGGAGGTGTCACAGAGGAAGAACAGAACTAACACCATGTTGAAACTGCCTCTCTATTCTTCAGCCTGTGTATTCCATCACTTTAGCCTCGCACATCAAGAGTTAAACATTAGAGAAATGTCGCTTGTACCCAAATAGTTCATTAAGCTCGTGAAGAAAGTTTCTATACCACGGACTGGATCTGAATTAGTTATAGCTATTACTTATAGATAAGTTCTCTTTCAGCCTAGAAACCTTGCAACTAAGCAGAGGGAAGAACGGTAAAGTAAAAATAACGGCTAGCAACGTGAAGTTTTGCAGAAGCCTCGTGATCCAGCCTACGTGAGCAAGCAGAACAAAGTTATGCTTCCCTTGAAGGCCAGGCGGCCCCAAGAAGCCCGCAATCCACCTTTATCTTTTAATCTTGAACCCTCCTGCTTCCCCTTTTCCCTCAGCATAAAAGAGGCCTGAATTCTATTCTGAGTTAAGATGGTCTTTAGGACATTAGCCGTCCATCTTCTCGGTGTTTTGACTTTCCGAATAAAGTTGCCGTTCTTTGCCCCAACACTTTGTCTCTGGACTGATTGGCCTGTTGTGCTGTGAGCAGTATGTGTTTGGACTTGATAACAGAGGAAGTGGTGCTCCTGAAATTCTCTGCATTGTGTTATCTTCCCCCACGAAAAACGTAAGCCCCATCAGAGCAGCGCTGTGTGCCTTGTCTGCCTAGGACTGAGTCCGAGAACAATTCCTGTTACCTTGCAGGTGCTCGGGAAATACTCATCCGTGCTGTGCACTGGTCATTAGAAGGGCTTTTTTTCCCAATCTATGGAGTCTTAGTTTCTTTTCAAAGTGTTTTCACATAGCAGGCGCTCAACAGTCACTGGTCTGGAATATCACATTTGATTCTCAAGGGTGCACGCCTTCCTTGTTAATACAGAAATAAGGCATGGAGAAGCCTGTAGAGTGAGAGAGGAGTGGCCTGAGAGTCAGAAGACCTGGCCCAATACAAACTACCGCGTGACTTTGGACAAGTCATTCCATTTCTCCGAGGCTCTGTTTTCTCATCTGCGAGGTGGGAGGCTGAATTAGACTCTAAAAACCCTTAGGGCAACACGCCTCTGACTCTGGTTCTGTTATACCTGTTATAGCTAACAAATGGGTCTTAAGGATGTATATATCCACTGGGAAGGATGTGAAGCTGCATGAGGGATGAAGGAAAAGTAATTAGGGCAGAGGCATCGGTGCATTAGAAACATCAAGACAGGTGGACTCTCCTTTTCATGTACACCTGAAATCCTTTATGAGCATCAACTCGGGTGGCTCTTCCTTTGCTGTTTTTAGTTCATCAAAGCAGGTCATTGACCTCAGTCACATCTGCTGCCGTACTCACTGTCATGAGGGTGCTAACATCATGGGAGAAACCTGCCAGATTGCAAGCCCATGAGATGCACAATTGTGGGGATCCTGAGGGTTCTGCTATAATTTTATTGCAAATTCTGGGTCCATCATATTTAGGGGCCCTTTATAAAAATGACTAGAGGGGTAATCCAGTACTAAGCTGCTACTGACATCTATAATTTGTCATATTAGCATGACCCTAATTTCATCAAACTGAGGTCTTTCGGTCCCATTAATAAGAGGTGTCAATTTGTCCTAGCATTACTAGGGAAGGGAATCTTTCAGTTACATGAATGAAGAAAGAGGGACTCCCCTGGTGGTCCAGTGGTTAAGAATCCGCCTTCCAATGCAGGGGAGGCGGGTTCGATCCCTGGTCGGGGAACTAAGATCCCACATGCCGTGGGGCAACTAAGCCTGTGTGCCACAACTACTGAGCTCCAGCGCCGGAACAAAGATCCCGCGTGCAACTAGGACCCAACGCAGCCAAAAAAAAAGAAAGAAAAAGAATGAAGAAAGAGACACATAGTCACGGTAGGGTGGCCAGCAAGATTGTAATTATGCTTGAAGGGGCAGTGTCCTGATGAAGGGTCCAGATGGATGGAGAGGACTGTGTGGCAGGGAAGGAAGGATGAGCCGATGTTTCGCTGGCAGATGGGCTTCCCAGTGGCCCATCAGGGCTACGTTAGGATGATCTGCTGGGTTTTCACTACCCATGTTTCCTGTGGACTTTATAATTCTGCATCTTGCTGAGGGCTTACTTTAGCCCAAGGGATGAAATCCTCCTGTGTGGGATCAACAGTCTGCAAAAGAAGAAATGCCACCATCAGCTTTCTGAGGCAACATAGGGGATAATACTCTCCAAAACTATGCTTGAAATATTATCATTTCACCATCATTTAATCTTTTGATAATAAAAAAAGAAAAAAATGTTGAGCCTATCCATATCACAACTACTTTACCATCTTCCCTCCTAGCCACTAACAAGAATGTTTTTGCAGGATTACTGGAAACTGAAAATAATCCGAGAAATTCTTGGTGGGGATAGTAAAGATTTTCTCATCGTGTAAAGGCCCTCTGGAGGATTAATTACAGCGAATAATATAGCTATGTCCTGGTCTGTGTGTCATTCCAGGAAAAGGCAAATTCTCAGATAACAGACCAGAGGGTTTAACCTAGTTACAGTTGCCTAGCACAGTTCATTGAACAAACAGCCTGAGCATGGCTTTCCCTCTCGGATCTTAGTGACTTGTGATCCTTATAATAAAACAATTGTGTCCCAAAGTGGTATTTTTAGCTGTTTGGATTTGTGTGTCTTCAAGCCATCACGGCACAAATCCAAGTTACTTCCAGTCCTACTCAGCAGTGTCCCTCTGTTTTTGCAGGCAAGGATTAAAATTGGTACACCTGGGCTTCCCTGGTGGCGCAGTGGTTGAGAGTCCGGCTGCCGATGCAGGGGACGCGGGTTCGTGCCCCGGTCCGGGAGGATCCCACATGCCGCAGAGCGGCTGGGCCCGTGAGCCATGGCCGCTGAGCCTGCGTATCCGGAGCCTGTGCTCCGCAACGGGAGAGGCCACAGCAGTGAGAGGCCCACGTACCATAAAAAATAATAATAATAATTTAAAAAAATTGGTACACCCATCTGGGCGTCCAGATGATGCTGACAGACCCAGCCCAGTTCTCGGGGCAGCCTGGGCTGCTGGAGCTAGACAATGACTCCGAGAGGCAGCCAACATGGCCCAGAGGATACATTTAGACAACTGATAATAAGAACAGATCTGACACTCATACATATTTATAATCCCCTGTCGTCCCCAAGGCAAAAAGCCGTGAGCTTGCATCTCTTCACCCTCACACAAACCCTTCAAGCTGCCTTTTCTTTCAGGGACATTCACCTGCATCAGAATATAGCGCCATGGGGGATTGGGAGGGCCTCCTGCAGAGGCAAAGGCATGATTTAGCTTTACTAAGAGACTCAATGGCTTGCAAAGAGGCTCCTGACCCTTTGAAAAGGAATTCTCCACTGAGGCTGTGTGTGTGTGTGTGTGTGTGTGTGTGTGTGTGTGTGTGTTTTAATCTGTGATTTTTTTTTTTTTTTTTTTTTGCGGTACGCGGGCCTCTCACTGTTGTGGCCTCTCCCGTTGCGGAGCACAGGCTCCGGATGCGCAGGCTCAGCAGCCATGGCTCACGGGCCCAGCCGCTCCGCGGCATGTGGGATCCTCCCGGACCCGGGCACGAACCCGTGTCCTCTGCATCGGCAGGCGGACTCTCAACCACTGCGCCACCAGGGAAGCCCGTAATCTGTGACTTTAAAAAGAGTGTTTTTAAAGCTTCTGAGGAAGGTTGCCTAGGGATCACATTTGTGTGCTCAGGAGAAGCACATCTGTGTTTAGTAACTGAAGAGGCTGAAGGCTCCTCATCACTTTCTACAGAAAGAGCATTAGCGCGGGCTCAGGGTCTTTGACCTTCATGACCTTGGGCATCTCACTGTCTTCAGCAGTAAAATAAAAGGCCTTCACTACATCGTCTCTAAAGTCCCTTTAGGCTTGATACTCTGCAAGCTTTGGTCCAATTTTAAAAACTGGACATAGGGAATTCCCTGACGGTCCAGTTGTTCGGGCTCTGCACTTCCACTGCAGGGGGCATGGTTTCGACCCTTGATCTGGGAATTAAGATCCCGCAGGCTGTGCCGTGTGGCCAAAAGAAAAGAAAAGAAAAAAACTGGACATAATTTTTAAAGACCATTTTATACTGTCGTAGAATAATCACACATGGTTGTTTAATATCTGTCTCCTCAACAAGCCTGTAAGCTCTGTGAAGACAGGAGCTGTGTCTGTCTCTTAGACCAGGTCCATGCTCGATACATGGTTGTCCTTTGATGGTCTGGGACGTAGCCGTGTCATTTTGTTCCTGCTTGGTGGCTGCAGCGCTGAGAGCATGGACTGTTCTGCCCTCTCACTTGTTAGCTGCGTTACCTGCGGTCAAGTTCCTTAATGTTTTGTTGCCTCTGTTTCCTGATGGGAGTTTCATGATGATCATAATAGTCAATCTATCTCATACGGTTGCTTTGAAGATTAAATCAATATCTATAAAGCCCTTGGAATAGGACATGAAGTATAGAAAGCACCATAGTGCTTCCCTTTGTATATTATTATTGGCGGTGGTGTTGGTGGTATAGTTATAATTGATGCTCCAACATCCTTCTCCTACTGGTGTTTTTTAGAGGGATTGAATCCTGTGAAAATAAAACATTCTTCTTTCAGCAGAAATGAGCTGAATCCTTGGTTTAACTTTGTTCCTTGCAGCATAACAAGACTCCTTCCCACTCAGCCCCTTGGTAACCCGTGTTCCTCCAATACTCTCATCAGACCAGATCATATATCAGAGAAGCCTAATTCTCCAACTTGAGTTATTGTTCATGAATTTACCAGAAAGTCGAGTGTTTCTCTCTATTAATCCTGCCACCAGCTCCTGGTATGGATCGGCGTTGAGTAAGTAAGACCTTACATTGATACCTGGCGGGGGCAGGGACACTATGACCATCACTTCACTACGAGGAGCCTAAGCTCCCAGAGGTTGGGGAGCTTGGTTGGGTCTCAACGTTGGTAAGAAGCAGAGCTGAGCCTCGAAGACAGGGCATGTGAGGACAGGGTCTGCACCCTTTCTGCTGTCACCCAAGCATAATGACAAGGAGAATGTCATTATCCTTGCCTGGTCTGTCCTCACACCAAGCCCAGACCACGTCTTCTTCTGTATTTTACGCCAGTTCACTCTTTGTGACCTGAAAGAACAAACAAAAATGACACTGCCTGGGACCATCCAAATTTGGTTTCTCCTAGTAAGGTGGGCACCTTGAAGCAAAAAATGTTGAGAATTGTCCAAAAAAAGGCTATGTTTGCCAGAACTTGGTATGCCTGGTACTTGCTGTAAGGAAAACAATCTGAAGGACCTCTGTTTGCAAGAACATTTTTCTCTCGTTTTACATCATTTGATATTCATTGACCCATTTTTACATTTCATAGCCTCATTATTTCTGTCTTAATACCTTCAAAAAATCATACTAGATTTGTCTGTAGATATTTAAACACAGGATAGAAAAAATGTCCACAATTATGTGATCCTTTAAAACATACAGGGGTCTTGCTTTTAGCAAACTTGATATAACAATATTCTAATTCATCTAAAACAGATAAAGCAGACAATGATTAGAACAGGAGTTTCCCTTCATAAACAAAGATTCATAGCTGATAGTCCATATTTAAGGTCCTTGCAAATTATATCACATTTAAAATTCTCAGTTAAAAGAGCATTTGATTTTAAAAGTTCAATCAGACTACAGTTTTTTTGTTATTTTTGTTTTTTTTTTTGGCGGTACGCGGGCCTCTCACTGCTGTGGCCTCTCCCGTTGCGGAGCACAGGCTCCGGATGCGCAGGCTCAGCGGCCATGGCTCACGGGCCCAGCCGCTCCGCGGCATGTGGGATCTTCCCGGACCGGGGCACGAACCCGTGTCCCCTGCATCGGCAGGCGGATTCTCAACCATTGCGCCACCAGGGAAGCCCCAGTCTAGTTTTTAAGAAACACATTTATAACATGGGGCAAAGAATATTTATACCCATTTGTTTGGTGTTTTGTAGTAATATGCCTGATTTCATTTTCATTCTCCATCAAGATGTTTTTATATCTTCGAACTAAGTCCCTAAGCCACTTCCGAGAGATAAAGACTAATCTTTTGAAAGACTTCCAAGGAAATGAAGTCCTTAATCCGCTTTGCTCATCTATTTCAGTGTGTACCAACTCTTAGTTTCGTATTTAATCTAAATGCTTTGTGCTTCGATTTGAGTCTCTTTCCACCCTTTGTCTTTAGCTGGAGACAGAAAGCAGGACAGCAACCTCTTGGACAGAGGTATTCATACGTGTGAAATTCCCTGCTAATCCCCTCTTGTCTAACTCTTCTTTCAACTGAATAATTCTGGTCTCACAACCCAGTGGTAAATCAAATAATTATGTGACTGGAGTCATAGCTATAAATCAGAAGAGTCACATGACAGATGCACACCTCATGGACCGTTGTGTTTCAGTACAGAATTTAGAGAGAACCTGAATGTCCATGAGAAAGACACATTGAGCTTAAGAACTACCATCTCAGTATCACTGTCCTAACCTTTCCAGTAGGTCTGATGTTATAACTCCTTCATCATCTCTGTGGTTTTCCACCCAGCCTCTCCCACACTTCTCATCAGTGGATCTCAGTGCTGGAAAGGGTATTCTTGTCAGAGACTGACAGGTGCTGAGAACAATGGCCTGATTGTTCCAGCTGACCACTTGTCTGTTTACACAGCACTACGATTGTTTCTCGGGCAAACAAAAACAGACAGCCTTGAGCTGCGTTCCCACTGTCAGCTCACGACCTACAGCAACACTTAGGATTTTTTTTTGTTACGGTTATTATACTGTACTGGTCTGACTCTTATTTATTTTGTATCTCTTTGTATGTTTTTCCTAGCTAGGTGTCATCCTGTACTTTTTCTTGCGTTTTAATCTTTCTTCTAATTTTTGATATTTGTACTTTTTCTAGGTGACCTAAATTCTGATTTCCTTCTCTAAGCGTAAGTTTCTGGTTATTCTGCCTAGTTTTGGAGAGCAATCTATATGTTCTTTTCTACACTATCGATTTTCTTTCTGCCACAAAATATTGAGCTACGTTGACAATGACCATCACTGGCAGAAATGGATTTTCTAACCATGCTCCAGTAATAAGGATAGTTATAAGGAAACACTGTGCTTTTGAAAGCTCTTGCTTTTCCACTAAGACACTTCTTAGAACACTTTAAACACCTGCCTAGTCTTTTGGGCGTATGGAAAATTGATCATTACAAGTCCCAGTGTGTTTTGGGTATTATGAAACTCTAAGAACTTTCTCTCTCTCTCTCTGACTTTTGTTTCCTGGAAACATAACAGCAACAAAGCAAACAGAAGTTTTATCCTATTTTTCGGTGAGAACTATAAGAAGTAGTTTCAAGAAAGATAGACCCGGGCTTCCCTGGTGGCGCAGTGGTTGAGAGTCCGCCTGCCGATGCAGGGGACACGGGTTCGTGCCCCGGTCCGGGAAGATCCCACATGCCGCGGAGCGGCTGGGCCCGTGAGCCATGGCCGCTGAGCCTGTGCGTCCGGAGCCTGTGCTCCGCAACGAGAGAGACCATGGCAATGAGAGGCCTGCGTACCACAAAAAAAAAAAAAAAAAAAAAAGAAAGATAGACTCTGCAATTCTGCCCCACATCATCAAAAGCAATGAAAAACTCTTGAAAGAAGGATGTATAGTGTCAATTTCCAACTCGTGGTCAACTGAACTGAAAAGAATTCATGGATGCTTCCATCTGAACAGGATTGAATTTGAGGATGTAATTAGCCATAGATTACAGCTCAGAAAAGTGTCTGATTTAAAAGGAAACCTTCTATTCATGTTTTTGAGCATAATGTGTGCTACACAATATATAAAATAACATCATCTTTGCACATTAGCAATACACTGTGAGAAATCAGATGCCTAGTAAGACACAAAATTTGATGTAAAACTGTGATGCTGGGTTATGAATATTAGGCCAGATATTTCAGAAAGGGATTAATGAGTTTTGACGTATTTCCAGATAACTGAAATTAGCCACTAATTCCCCCCGTTTGTTGGGGTCCAAGCCTCCTTGTTATCATGGATAATATATTTTATTCTTTAACAGTATATAGTCAGGTGGCTTGGTCTTATATAAGGATACAAATCCGACCCAGAAATTATTATGAAAATGCCACATAAGCAAGTTCTTTATTTCTATTAATGATGACACATCTGAGACTCTTGCTCAGAATTCTGACTTCATGGCTTCTCCTCTCACTTCGTGTAAACCTCGAAGGCTTTCAAGGAGTGAATGATTTACAGAGTAGGAATCCAGAAGTTGTTGGGCTTTGAGACTCTAATGAGGTGATGAGTCGTACAGATCAGTCTGTTATGATATCTGGGCAAGTCGGCTTTGAGACTTAAATTTGAAAAATGTCAGTCACTGGTGCCAGGGTTGCTCTTGCACTTGATGGCCAGAACATCTGCACTTAGCATGATGTGTCATGCAATGGCATGGCCCACGCCTAGTCTGGGACTGGTGAACTCATTTTATAGTGGGTGCCTTTCTTTATCCAGCATGAATACTCAGAGCCACACCCTTTCTATTTAGGGCCTTTGAGGCATTTCTGTCTTGGCCTCTCCCCATTAATCTCTGTATTTCGGAGGAACTGATTATTCAGAAAAGTTTAACCTTGACTCTGAGTGTCCCCGTATGCAGACTTGAGCTATGTCGTCACCCACCTAAATTCTGACCATTCCCTTTTCTTTCCTCTTGCCCTGTTTTTTCTCCTGCTTCTCTTACGGGAGAGCCTCCCCGAGCTCCCCAGGAAAGTACCTCTTGAGAGTTGCTGATTCTCCACTCTGAAGCTGCATTCCTAAGCTGGGAGTGGGCAGGTATTGCCTTGCAGAGGGCAATCCTGCTGACACGATCTCTAGAGAAAGCACAGCTCTGGTATGATGTACAGCAGCAGGAAAACCCACGCATGGGTGACCAGGGCGATGCAGAGGATAGGGTCGTCCCATTGGGTTGCCTCTCATGAGCATGGAGATCCACACCACCCAGATGATGATGGAGATGAGCGCGGTGAGGAAGACGAGCCTTCCGCGCCGCTTCCAATCCTCACATGGCCCACAGAAGGTGGCTTTGGAGACGAAGAACGTGAGGGCCAGCAGGAAGAGAACGTAAACCAGGAGGACCGCGAAGTCCACGTTGAGTTGACAGGGTGTCATATCCATAAACATCGTACCTCTGGTCACGATGAGAGTCACATACTCAGTGGCGATGATCGTCTGCCACAGGCTGACACCAATAGCAGTGCACAGAATCGTCGTCCAAGAGGAGGACACTTGACCCCAGACCAGCTCCACCAGGTTGGAGGCATGAGTCAAGAGGCAAGAGAAACAGACAGCAAAGAGGACCCCAAAGAGAAAGTAGTGGAGGGGGGCAGTCTGCTGGTTGAGCTGGATGAGGAAGGCAAAAGCAAGGCTGAGGAGCCCCAGCCCACCCAGGAGGAAGAGGAACTGGGTGGGGAGGACATTCCACTGGCTGCGGTCTTGAACCCTTCTCATGAGGAAGAGAAATGCCAGGGTGGCAAAACTGTAACTGCTAGGCCAATTGAGGCCAGGACTCCAGAACAATGCCCCATGCTCCCACGGTGTCACAGAGGAAGTAACAGTCCCCAGTGGACTCTTCGCAGTCCTCATTCATGGGGACTTGTAGGTGGACCTCACGAGAATGGTCTTTTGTTCCCGTGCAAAAAAAAAAAAAAAAAAAGGAGCAAACATAACTTCATAACTTTACCTGCACCCTCAAGAACCCCTGTTGGGTAGTCTTGGGCAGGACACTATACTATCCCTGATTCCCACATGAAGACACCTGGACCTACTGAATGAAATAGCTCAAAACTATCAACCCCTCCAAACTAGCCCAGCTCTATCCTGCTGGGAAAGGAGAACCATCTTCACTTAGGGGCTCCAGAAAACTCATGAATTTTCATGTCATAATTTCCACCAAGGCTTTTTGAGGGCTAAGGCAGGATCTTTTTCATAAAAATCGGGCATGTGACGACGTTCGCATGATGGTTAGGACTCCAGTTATAGCAGGCTGCAGAACAAGGGTTGTCAACATGAATGGACCATTTGATCATTCAAGACATGAGGCACTGCTCGAAGGAGACAGGCAGATGATTTTCCCCAGTCATTTTAATGACTCTTCCTTCTTTTAATTCAAGTCAATCCAAGACAGCGCATTACAGTTAAATACCCACTGTTGGTCTGTCGAAGAATTTTACAAAAAGGTCTCTGCCTTCGATTAACTTTTTGGAGAGTTTAGCAGCAAACTCTATGCCTTGCCTGGGGTTGTCTAGAAAAACATCACATATATTCATTTGGAAACAAGTACCTTGCAGCTGAATACCCCTAGCTCTACTCCCCTTCAGCTATTCCCAAGCCAGCTACCTGGAGTGACCCAGGCTGACAGCTGAGGGCATGGCCCCTTCAGTCCCACTTACCTCCTCTGTGTGCACGCTGGAGGCTGAGACTGTAGTGGCTGCGAGGTTGTAACTGCCAATGAGTAAGAAGAAGACAACCTCAGCGTCTTTAATCTCTCCCCAAACGGGCAGAAGGATGGAGGCCCGCACTCGGGTTCCTGCAGGGCCTAAAAGGGGTGTGGCTTTAGGAAAGACCGCCCCCTCCCCACAGCCTCCGATGTGACCTGGAGGCTGCGAGAGGCCCCCTGTTGGGCTCACGTGAGGACACTTCGTTCTTCTTCTGACCTGCTCCCTAAAAAGCCATCTGCAGTCTTCCCCACATCTTGATCATAAGACCCGAAAAAGCATCCATCCCAGAGGAATAAGACGTTTACTGGGCCATAAAGAAGGGTTACACACATGAAAAGGGTCAGTGGTTGGCATCAGTGTGAATTAGGGGAAATTTGTCTTCTCTGCTCTGCCCGTTTCTTTTCCTCTCCTGTGGAGGTGCTTCCTCAGGCTTCGGCTGCCCATCAAGTGGGGTCCCTACCTGGAGCAGCTCTTCCGGGATTGCCAAAGCCTTTGGTAGAATTTCCCGCTCTCCTTGCTCTCCTCACCCCCATCAGAACGTACTCTTTCTGGGTCTCATTCCACTGGGGCTTTCCCAGGGCCCAAGAGAGAAGAACTTGCAGTTAAAAGTTCCAGCTGATATTGGTATAACATATTCTTTTTCTCTGTGGTGATGTATAATAGAGCACGCAGTACAGGGTCCAGGCTATACTGACTGCAGGCCACCCCCCAAGCTCCCCTTCAAATTTACTTAACTCCTTGGTTCTTTTCCTGGATATTTGCCTTTTAAAAAAATGTTTGGAGGTTTTCCTTGCTTTCATTTTTTAAATGAACTATTATTTTAATTTTATTTTTTAAAATTTTTTATCGGGGTATAGTTGATTTACAATGTTGTGTTAGTTTGTGCCGTACGGCAAAGTGAATCAGTTATACATATACATATATCCACTCTTTTTTTAGATTCCTTTCCCGTATAGGCTATTACAGAGTATTGAGTAGAGTTCCCTGTGCTAGACATTAGGTCCCTATTAGTTATCCACAATTAATTTTTAAAAATTGAAGTATAGTTGATTTACAATGTTATGTTAGATTCTGGTATACAGCAAAGTGGTTCAGAGATATGTATATCTTTGCTGTTTATATATGTTCTTTTTCATGTTCTTTTCTGTTACGGTTTATTACAGGATATTGAATATATGGATATTTGCATTTGACAGAGGACTCCTGAAGACCCCAACCAGTGCTTGTTAGTGTGGTTTCAAGTGTCCCTGTGAACGGGCCCCTCCCTCCCCCATCCAACCGTATCTCCTTCAGGTCTGCTGACCCTGTGTTTTATTCAGGTTGGTTTTCTCTCTCCCACCTGCTTGCCTTCTCTTAGGGGTTGTCCCTGTCCTGAACTACCTTTTGCTTTCCTCCCACTTATCCTCTGTGCTCAATTCCCATTGATCCTGCTTCCTACCCAAATATACTTTCCCTACATCTGAGGTCTAGTTCATCTTACCTCCTCTGTGAGCTTCCCTGATCACTCTGGCCCTCACTGATCACTCCTGCCAGGAACTCTACAACATGTAGGGTCTGTGTTGTCCAAAATTATGGAAATAGTATTTTCTTCCCATTTTATTTGTATTAATCAATTTATTAATAACTATAAGCAATAAATGAATTTAAATAATACATCTATTAATTACTTTTATTTGTAGTGGTCTCATCCCCTTGATTAGACTTGTAGTTGCTTGGAGGTTAGGCTCCACATTTTATGTCCCCATAGCACCTGGCCCTGTGGGGAGCACCTCCTAGGTGATGGATGGGTTGATTAATTGAAGGATTCTAATGATAGAATTCCAGGCCATGTGAAGGTACTTTTTAGCAGTGTGGTTTTCCAACCAATGCTTTTAAATGGAAACCACCTGCAAGTAAATCAGAATCTTAAACCCTGGACAAAATCATTCTGCAGTGGTGTTCTATCATATAAAGGCTCTTTAACTTTATTTTTTATTTTTTAAAACTTATTTATTTATGACTGCATTAGGTCTTTGTTGCTGTGCGCAGGCTTTCTCTAGTTGAGGTGAGCGGGGGCTACTCTTCTTTGTGGTGCGCGGGCTTCTCATTGCGGTGGCTTCTCTTGTTGTGGAGCACGGGCTCTAGGCACGCGGGCTTCAGTAGTTGTGGCACCTGGGCTCAGCAGTTGTGGCTTGAGGGCTCTAGAGCGCAGGCTCAGTAGTTGTGGCGCACGGGCTTAGTTGCTCCACAGCATGTGGGATCTTCCTGGACCAGGGCTCAAACCTGTGTCCCCTGCATTGGCAGGCGGATTCTTAACCACTGCGCCACCAGGGAAGTCCCAAGATTCCCTAACTTTAAAAAGCTTTTTTTTTCCTCTGAGAGAAGATGATTCGAGGGAGAAGAGTCCTCCCCTTTACTTGCTTTGGGCATAATCACGGTCTGTCCGAAGCTGTAAAAGCTAATCTAAAGTTAAGCGTAAAGGAATTTTCCAGATGCTAAAATGTGACATCCAGGAGGATTCACCCAAAAGACCCCGTGAGCTGTGAAATTGCTGTTAGGAGAGCAACAGGAAGATTTCCCATTTAATTCTTCCAAGAGGACTATTTTGGTGACCCTGTCTCTCCTCCCACCCAGTTCTGACTGGCCTTTAGTCATGGCATTCCTCACTGTTGTGAGGTTTGAGTTACTGGTGTGCTAGTCTGCTAAGGAGATTCCTCCTGACCCCCTGATGGCTTGAGGCAGGTGAATTAATGGGTTAAAGACAACAAAGCCCTATGAGCACCTTAGATAAAAGAACTGTCACAGGTACTAATTATTGTTATTTTAAAATCTGGAGTCACAGAATTAGCCTATCTGCTCTGGGCCCTAAGGAAATGAGAGCTTCCTTTGCCTACACACATCCAAATTACTCACACCTCCTTACTTTTGTCTTTTATGTGGTGACAACACCACACCAAACAGCTCAGATATGGCTTTGATAAATCAAATTATACTGATTACAACCAGTCCACTGAAAAGGGAGATAAAACAGTCAAGAGGCCAAACGCCTTTTGCCAAACATCTATTTGCATTGTTTCCTTCTCCCAGAAACAGAGCTGGAGGCAATGTTAGAGGTGACCTAGTCTAACCCTTTCATTAATAATAATAATAAGGAAGCCACCATTATAACATGAGGAGTTTAGCAATAGGAAGCAGAGGCCCAGAGTGATGAAGGGACGCGCCCACGGTGTGGAAGGTTAGAGGGAGACAACCGGCGTTGTCTGACTCCTGGTCCCATTCTTGCTGCTGTACCAGGTTGCTTTCCTGACACTTCTCACCTCGTGAGGACAGGCCCTAAGAGAGATAAGCCCTTAGATGTGATAAGTTGGTCATGACATGAAAGAAAAAAAAAAGATTAGGAGAGGGCATCACATACCCTTCATCCCCAAACAGCTGTCATGGCAACCATGTGAGGACCAGCTAGCTGTGTGAGATGGGGTGAGTTAGCTGGGAACATCATTCACTCTTTTGCTCACTGGCCTCTCCAGGGCTGGCTTCATGGGGGTGCCACCAGTGCCACTGTTCAGGGCCCAACGCACAGAAGTGTCCTGTATTTGGAATCTAATGCTTTGCTGTCACTGTTTTGAAATTCTTATTAATTTAATCTTTGAATTTGTGTTGTATCAGTGAAGTCAGATGGGACAATGAAGCAGGCACTGGGGGCTTGGGGCCTCGGCTCACACATGACCTGCCTGCCACGGTGTCTATGTCTCATCGCCTCCCTGCCTCTCTGGGACAGGTTCTCAGCCACCCCTCCACGCCACCCCAGGTGCACTGGGTCACCTGGTTTCCCCATTTCTGCCCCTGTCTCTCGACTGCTGCCACATTCCACTGGGCGCACCTGTCTGACGTGGGTTGGGGTGATGGGCCCTTGGAAATGGGGGATTGACTTATGTCCAAGCAGGGTCCTACATTTTCATTGTGCACTGGGCCCTGCAAATTATGTAGCTGGCCCTGGGCATCTCCTTCAGTTTTCTGGTATATGATGGCTAACTTGATCAATTTCCTATCAGGACGTTAATGTTGTACAGTTTAATTGTATATTATAATGTGCAGTTAGTTGTGAAGAACCGCAGTGTTTTATTTGGGTCAGGAAATTGTGAAGACTCTCGACTGAGTATTATTTAATTAGTATTCAGAGTATTTTGGGGGAAGAAAGTTATCTGACATTTTTTCCCCAGTTGGTGGCTATTATAACTTTTTTTTTTTTTTTTTTGGCTACATTGGGTCTTCGTTGCTGCGCGCGGGCTTTCTCTAGTTGCGGCGAGCAGGGGCTACTCTTCATTGTGGTGCACAGGCTTCTCATTGCGGCGGCTTCTCTTGTTGTGAAGCACGGGCTCTAGGCACATGGGCTCAGTAGTTGTGGCTTGCAGACTCTAGAGCGGAGGCTCGGTAGTTGTGGCTCATGGGCTTAGTTGCTCCGCAGCATGTGGGACCTTCCCAGACCAGGGACCAAACCCGTGTCTCCAGCATAGGCAGGCAAATTCTTAACCACTGCACCACCATGGAAGTCCCTATTATAACATTTTAATTGAACTAATATACATCGCTCTTATACTGGGTTGTTTTATCATTATTAGTAGAAGGAAGATGATGGGAAAAATGTAGAGGTATGTTCAAGTTCAACTTCTCGATCTGGAAGTGTAAACATGACAATATTGAGAAAAATACTAACCAATAAAAATTTTTATTTTATTTGAGCTGCATTCTGAAAAGGACGAAGTAGATGCAAAGTCTTATAATGAACATTATTTAAGTGTGATTTAATAAAATATGCAAAGCTTAACAAAAATGAGAGACAACATATAATTTGTGATGAAATTTTTACAAACGAAAACTTAAAATCTTCAAAATTAAAAACACACCCGAGAAAATAACATGGTAACCTGTCAATAAGTCCCTCATGTTTCCGAAGGGAAAATACATAAATTTATCAATGATTTCTAAGTTGTCATCTGCTATGAATGAAAGAGACTTCTAATAATCTATTTAACAACACATTAAGTGGCAAAAAGGAAAACGGGTCACACAACTGCTAACAATTATTCTTCCAGTATGTATGGAATAGGACATATGACTTTTGAGGGTAAAATGATACATCAGCTGACAAGTTGAAAATTAAACCTCTTAGTATCTCAGAATATCTCACCAAATCCGTACTACTGCAGAACATAGGGAAGCAACGCTTTAATGCAGTTATAGTCTGATACAGAGTTTGTGATTCAGCTTGATAGAAACACTGATATAAATTTCCAACACTTTCAATTAGATCGGATATGAGTGGCAAAAGGATTTTTTTCTTTTTTAAAAAATATATTTATTGGAGTATAATTGCTTTACCATGTTGTGTTAGTTTCTTCTGTACAACAAAGTGAATCAGCTATACATATATATATATCCCCATATCCCCTCCCTCTTGAGCCTCCCTCCCACCCTCCCTATCCCACCCCTCTAGGTGGTCACAAAGCACCGAGCTGATCTCTCTGTGCTATGCGGCTGCTTCCCACTAGCTATCTATTTTACATTTGGTAGTGTACATATGTCAGCGCTACTCTCTCACTTCGTCCCAGCTTACCCTTCCTTCTCCCCGTGTCCTCAAGTCCGTTCTCTACGTCTGAGTATTTCTGCCTTGCCACTAGGTTCATCAGTACCGTTTTTTTTTAGATTCCATATATGCGCTTTAGCATATGGTATTTGTTTTTCTCTTTCTGACTTACTTCACTCCGTATGACAGACTCTAGGTCCATCCACCTCATTACAAATAACACAATTTTGTTCCTACAAAAGGATTTTTTTTGTGGTGTTTAATTTCACTCGCAACTGGATTAGATATGATCTCTGAGTTGGAAAAAAAAATATATATATATTTAAAATAAATAAATTTATTTATTTATTTATGGCTGCGTTGGGTCTTCATTGCTGTGTGCGGGCTTTCTCTAGCTGCAGCGAGTGGGGGCTACTCTTTGTTGCAGTGCGCGGGCTTCTCATTGTGGTGGCTTCTCTTATTGCGGAGCATGGGCTCTAGGTGCGCGGGCTTCAGTAGTTGTGGCTCGCAGGCTCAGTAGTTGTGGCTCACGGGCTTCAGTAATTGTGGCACGCGGGCTCTAGAGCGCAGGCTCGGTAGTTGTGGAGCACGGGCTTAGTTGCTCTGTGGCATGTGGGATCTTGCCGGACCAGGGATCGAACCCGTGTCCCCAGCATTGGCAGGCAGATTCTTAACCACTGAGCCACCAGGGAAGCCTGAAAATATATTGTTAATTCAGCTGTCTAAACTGGAAAACTGTAGAAGAATTACAAGCTTAGACAACAAATATGACCACAAAAAAGGACTAACAACCATGGTTTATTCATCATGAAGCTTTGGCACCTAAAGAAATTTTACTTGAACCTCACAAATTTATTGAAATCAAATGAAATGCCAGTGAGCAAAACCTTTAGACATATTTTGTTCAGATGTTGGAGCTGGCTATATCCACTTACGTACACGGTGGAATTCCTGGTTGCCAGAAGGTAAAATACTAAGCTAAGCATAATACATACACTCAGAAATAAGATGTAGATTTCTTGGATTGAAAAACTGTCTCATTTGGCAGATATATTTGGACATGGTATTCGGATAATAAAAGTGCATGTTTAACTGATTTTGGGACATTCTTAAGTACAATTTTGGAGGAAAATCATGATATATTTTAACATGTCAAACACATTCAAGGATTCCAAAAGACGTGGTGGTTTTAAAAGATGGCTGTAATTCATCAAGAGATGGGGTCGAATTCCCCTCCACTTGAAGCCCTGGCTGGCCTTAGTGATTCTCTTGTAACCAATAAAATGGGGTGGAGGTGATGATGTGCAAATTCTACCAAGGCTGGGTCAAAAATGCCTTGCAGCTTCAGTTTTGGTCCCTTGGAATGCTTGGTCTCTGGCTGCTTTCTCCTGAGACACAGTTGCTTTGTTCTTAGAATCCCAAGCCACACAAGAGACCACATGTAGGTTCTGTGGTCAATGGCACCAGCTGAGTCCAGCCTTCCAGCCATCGTGGCCAAAGCACCAGGCATGGGAATGGAAAAGCCAGTTGGGAAATGGATCCTCTTGTTCCAGCGGTTCAGTTAAACCTTCACTGAACAGGATTTATGTACATGTCAAATGCAAGACTTACTTGCATTGCTATGAGTTTTCTACAAGTTAAAGTTTATTTCTATAGAGTTCTAAAATAGCCTAGTCGAAGCCAAAGGCACACATCTTTATAGGATCAGATAATCTCAGAGGCACCAGCATTCCATCAAAAGGATGTTCATTCCAAAGTCTTTAAATTTTTCTTATAAAGAAGGTAATTCTAGCTGCTGTATGTTCCCAACATAATTGTAACACAGAGAATGGAAGGTTATAAAGTTAGAGATATGCATTGTTGTTACATTTTGCTTTTCTCTCAAGGTCACAATCATTACTTTTTCGAGGAAAATATGAAGCTTGAAAGAAAAATGTTTGAATAAAAGATCCATTTGAGGGACTTCCCTGGGTGCAGTGGTTAAGACTCCGCACTCCCAATGCAGGGGGCCCAGGTTCGATCCCTGGCCAGGGAACTAGATCGCACATGCATGTCGCAACTAAGAGTTCGCAATGCACAACTAAGGAGCCTGAATGCTGCAACTAAGGCCCGGCACAACCAAATAAATAAATAAATATTTTAAAAAAAGATACATTTGCTTTTCAAAACTGTGATCAATAATTGAATTAAACTTGAACAATGAAGAGAATAAATGATTGCATTTAATTCTTATACTGAAGAATGATAAAAAGACATTATGTTTATCATGAGGATTAAGATTAAAGAAAAATTTCCAGTGCTAACTAGGGAGTATTACTATATTACTAATCATAACAACCTATCTGGGTGCATTTTTAGGGTTTTCAATTTTGGTTGGATTTAAAAAGGGAAAGAACCAGGTCCAATAGTGTACCAGATGTACACACTGCTTTCTCCTCTGGTAGTCCATAGAATGAATTTACAAGCAGGTAAGCACGTCTGTTCACTAAATAAAAATCATGTCTAAATTTTTATTTCTGTGTTGTTATTTAAAGTTTTTATATTCTATATAAGTAAAATACTATGCAATGTTGTCTCTGCTATGCTTTTTAAAATGACTTTTATTTATTTATTTATTTATTTTGGCCATGCTGCACAGCGTGTGGGATCTTAATTCCTCCACCAGGGATTGAACCCACGCCTCCTGCAGTGGAAGCACGGAGTCTCAACCACAGGCCCACCAGGGAAGTCCCTAACAGACTTTTTAGAAAAAGCAGTTTTAGGGCTGGGCTTCCCTGGTGGCGCAGTGGTTGAGGGTCCGCCTGCCGATTCAGGGGACACGGGTTCGTGCCCCGGTCCGGGAAGATCCCACATGCCGCGGAGCGGCTGGGCCCGTGAGCCATGGCCGCTGAGCCTGCGCGTCCGGAGCCTGTGCTCCGCAACGGGAGAGGCCACGGCAGTGAGAGGCCCGCGTACCGCAAAAATAAAATAAAATAAAAGCAGTTTTAGGTTTACAGAAAAATGGAGTGTAAAATCCAGAGTTCCCATTCTCCCCCTTCCCCGCCTCCTACTCCAGTTTCCCCTGTTATTAACACCTTGAAATAGTATATGGTACGTTTGTTGCTATTGCTGAAGTAATATCGATACATTATTATTACCTGAATTCTATTGTTTCTGACTTTTACATTTGTTCTTTGTGTTGTAAATTCTATGGATTTTGACAAATGTATCCATCATCACAGGATCATATGTATCGTTTCACTGCTCGAAAAATCCCCTGTGCTCCACCTCTTCATCCCCCCCTCTCTCCCCTACTCTGCTTTCACTTTACCATTGGTAGCAATGGGAAATACCTTTTCATAAAACGTGTGTTACGTGTGTGTGTGAGCGCTCGTTCTGGATTGAAAGGTAAAATGTATTTCTGATGCTGGGTTGGGATGAAAAAGAAGCTTGAAAAATACTAGTCTCATCAAATGAGCACTTGCTCACCCTCTGACTTGAGTTGGATGTTCGCTATGATCTTGGGCAAGTGTCTTGATCTCTTTAAGCTTAATAAATGTTTCCTCTTCCCTGTGGGTATATTTACATAACGGAAAAACTGATTTTTGTGATCATTTGGTCTGGGCTGAGTTAAAGAGTTTTGAAAGCAACATGATCGTATAAACCACACCAAAAGTTAAGTAAGACTGCTTAGACTAAGAGTACTATGAATTTTAAAGGACTTTTATACCTTAATTATCAGCGTGCAAAGCATTATGTTAAATTCGAATGTTAGGTCTTACACATTAAAGTAGCCCATTTATTTACTCCTAGAACCTTTCCCTAGAAATATGTTGTTGGCATTAACTCACTCATGGGCTTGTTCATTCTTCTAATGACTTTTTAAAAAATTTTATTTATTTATTTTTGGCTGCGTTGAGTCTTCGTTGCTGCACGCGGGCTTTCTCTAGTTGTGTTGACCGGGGGCTACTCTTCATTGTGGGCTCAGTAGTTGCAGCTCGTGGGCTCTAGAGTGCAGGCTCAGTAGTTGTGGTGCACAGGCTTAGTTGCTCCGTGGCATGTGGGATCTTCCCGGACCGGGGCTCGAACCCACGTCCTCTGTATTGGCAGGCGCCACCAGGGAAGTCCTTTCTAATGACTTTTTATGAGCATCTATTTTGTGCCAGCCATCGTGCCTGTGCTTGAGCTATTGTTACCAGGTCCAAGCTCATACTGCTCGCCGCATGACAGGCCAATAAATTGAGAGACGAGATGTTGGGGCAAGTAATAGCGACTTTATCTGGAAATCAGCAGACCAAGAAGATGGCGGACAAGTGTCCCAAAGAACCATCTTCCCTGAGTTAGAATTCAGGCTTTATACAAAAAGGGTGGAGGTAAAGTCCTGGTGCCTGCCAGACTCTTCCTGCAGCCATTCAGATGTGGGCCTGGTTAGTATGTTTCTTGCAAGCTAAACAAAGGTATCTTAGCTTAAAGTTCATTACCTGGGAGGCAGGGTTCCAAGAGATGGGCCATTTTATGTAATTTAAGCTTATAGGCAACATCCCTTTAGTGATTAACTTGTAATAGAACATAAAGGTTCTTCCCTATTACAATATCACATCACATGAGGCTTAGGGCCCATCACCTGTATTCAAGTTGCTTACAGACTGGGGGTGAGTAGAGGGTAAGCAGGTAATGAAAACAGCAAATATTCTGTGTGTACACCAGTGAGGGGGTCAGAGAAGACGTTTCAAGAGGGACAGATGTCTAAGCTGAGGGAAGCTATGTGAAATGAGGGGTAAGAGAGCTCCAGACAGAGGAAACAGCCCCCATCATGACCAACACGAGCCATGGCGAGTAGGTGAGTGTGGAGGAAGCACCAATGGGTGAGAGAGAAGGAGACAGAGGGTCCCAGGCCTTTATTTTAAGGAGTATAGATGCTATTCGGAGAGTAATTTTATGAATTGTGTTTAAGCTTTATATTGCATTGCATTTAATATATTTATTTATATATATATTTATTTACACATCACTGTGGAGCATCTCTATTTCTTTTGCCGACCTGTGGCTATAGTGATGAACAAAAGAGACATGTTTCTTGTGCTCAATGAGCTTACAGTTTGGTGGGAGAGCAGCCAATAAAACAGCAAAAAAAAAAAAAAGTATATGTATATATATATTTATATATAAATATTTACTGATTGTGGAAAGTACTATAAAAGATGCTGTGATGGGGAACTATGGACTGGGGTGCCTCTGTTAGGGTGGGTTGGGGGGGCCTCTCTGAGAAGCAGAGACCTGGAGGATGGGGAAGAACCAGCCATGCCCATGCAGAGTGGGAGAAAGAGCGTTCCAGGCAGAGGTCAAGATGGGCAGGAGCCTGGAGGTGCCAAAGAGCGTGGAAATTTGAGAAATTGCGAGAAGCCCATTGTCTGCATCACGGAGGGTTTAGCAAAGGAGGAGAGTGGAGATGGAAGTGGGCATCAGATGGTACAGGCACTTGCGACCCAGGGAATGGAGTCTGATGTCACAGGAAACCACTAAAGGGCATTAAGTAGGGAAGATGAATTGTACTGTGAAAAAAATCACTCTGGCTGCAGACTGTGTAACCTCATAAGAAACACGAGGCATTTGAGAATGGATCGGGGATCAGGATAGGAGGCAGGAGGCTGTCTCAAGAGTCCAGGTGAGCTGTGATGGCGGCTGTGAGTTTCCTAGGGTTGCGTGGGGGTGATAGAGCCAGTAAGATTCAAGAGACACTTTGGAAGTGGACTCTCTGGCTGGTGGTTGGGAGACGGAGAATGAAGGAAAACTGGGCTCCTGATACCCATAAACCTGTTCCACCAGCAGCCTTCCAGCGTTTATCGTAAACCCATCCTTCCAGTGGCTCAAATCAGAAGTCTTGGACTCATGTTGACTTTTCTCTTTCATGCCACATGTATAGATCCTGTTGGTTCTATCTTGAAAATACATACAGACTCTGATCACTTCTCACCACTTTGATGTCACCAGCCGGGCCTGAGTCACTGCCATCTCTTGTCTGATGGCTGCAGTGGCCTCCTAACTGGCCGTCTGCTTCCACTTTTGTCTCCCAACTGCAACCCTGACCCTAGACCTCTTCCAGTGTATAATCAATACAGCAGCAAGTTGAGTTTGATTATGTCAGCCCTCTGCTTAAAATCTGGTAGCAGGCTTCTCTATTTTATAAGAGGAAAAGCCAGTCTTTTAAGTGGCCTTCAAGGGAGTTCTCTGGCGGGCCCGGTGGTCAGGATTCGGCGCTCTCATTGCCATGGGCCTGGGTTCAATCCCTGGTCTGGGAACAACTTTTTTGGCACGGTGCAGCCAAAAAAAAAAAAAAAAAAAAAAAAAGAAGAAGAAGAAGTAGCCTTTTAAGGCCTTAAATGACCAGGCCCTTCTCATTACCTTTCTGCCCTTAGCCTTTGCTTATGCCATTTCAGCCTCTCTGACCTGTTCCATAATCACACAGGCTCGCCTTTCTTAGGGTCTTTGCACTGGCTGTTTCCTCTGCCTAGAATGTACTTCCTTCCCCCACAGGGCTGCCTTCAAGGCTTTGTTCCCTACGAGGCCTCCCCTGACCACACCCGTCAAAGTTTCACACCACCATCTCCATCCTGTACTCTCTAACGCTGCCCAATTTCTTACCCCGCTCTACTTTTCTTTTTTAATTTTTTAAATTTATTTTTATATTTATTTTTGGTTGTGCTGGGTCTTCGTTTCTGTGCGAGGGCTTTCTCTAGTTGCGGCAAGCGGGGGCCACTCTTCATCACGGTGCGCGGGCCTCTCACTATCGCGGCCTCTCGTTGCAAAGCACAGGCTCCAGACGCGCAGGCTCAGTAGCTGTGGCTCACGGGCCCAGTTGCTCCGCGGCATGCGGGATCTTCCCGGACCGGGGCACGAACCCGTGTCCCCTGCATTAGCAGGCAGATTCTCAACCACTGCGCCACCAGGGAAGCCCCTCGCTCTACTTTTTAATTTTCCACAGCCTTTATTGCTTTCTAAAATATAACGTAACAGAGAATTGTTCACTCTCTCTATTCCCTACCCTACAACGGCAAGGGTCTTTGTTTTGTTCACTGATAAATCTAATTGCCCAGAACAGTGCTTGGCCTATGGCAGGGGCTCGGGAAATACCTGTGAAATGAATGAATAATGAGAAGGAATTCAGAAGGTGTTTAGCCAGAGGGTGGAGCCAAATATCACAAACAATAAGCACAGGCTAAAGCAGGGCGAAGGGGGAGGACTTAGAGGCGGAGTCAGCAAAAGGCGTGCGCGCGTGCGCTCTCCCAGAGGCCCACTCCTGACCGGGCACGGCTGGAGGCACGGAGGCTGGCTTCGTGCTGCAGGAGAGGGTCCCCACTCCTCCACACCCGCCCCTCCATCTCCTGGAAGAGACGCTGGGAGGCCAAGACATCAAGGTGAAATGGGGGCTTTCCCGGGGAGGAGGGCGGGGAATGGCCCTGTTGGCAGGAGGAATGTTCTGACCTCAGATGATAGCTGCGTGGGGAGGGGAAACTGCCTGAGGACCGTCCAGGAAATAAGGAAGATTTGTCTCTTAGGATGAGTTCCTGTTTTTGTTTTTTTTGTTTTTTTGCGGTACGCGGGCCTCTCACCGTTGCGGCCTCTCCCGTTGTGGAGCACAAGCTCCGGACGCGCAGGCTCAGCGGCCATGGCTCACGGGCCCAGCCGCTCCGCGGCATGTGGGATCTGCCCGCACCGGGGCACGAACCCGTGTCCCCTGCATTGGCTGGCAGACTCTCAACCACTGCGCCACCAGGGAAGCCCCGGTTTTTTTTATTTTTATTTTTTTACTTATTTTTTTTTGGCTGTGTTGAGTCTTCGTTGCTGCGCGTGGGCTTTTCTCTAGTTGCAGCGAGCGGGGGCTACTCTTCGTTGCGGTGCTCGGGCTTCTCATTGCGGTGGCTTCTCTTGTTGTGGAGAACGGGCTCTAGGTGCGTGGGCTTCAGTAGTTGTGGCATGTGGGCTCAGTAGTTGTGGCTCGTGGGCCCTAGAGCACGGGCTCAGTAGTTGTGGCGCATGGGCTTAGTTGCTCCGTGGCATGTGGGATCTTCCTGGACCAGGGCTCGAACCCATGTCCCCTGCATTGGCAGGCGGATTCTTAACCACTGTGCCACCAGGGAAGCCCTGATTTCTGGTTTTTTGACTTGAGCAAGTTCATGAATGGTGGTGCTATTTAGAGAGTTGAGGAAGATGGAGGGAGGAAAAGGTTTGGGGGGATGGAAGAGTCTGAACCGAGACTTTCTGTTCTGGGCATGTTGAGTCTGAGAAATCTGTGAATTACTTGTGTGGATACATCAAACAGTTCGTTGGATCTGTGCATCTGGAGCTTATAGATTTATTTCTGCCTTTCTGTACTTTTTTTATGTCCAACTTCCTGTTGGCATTGTAGATATACACCAAGCTGGATAGCACACAGGTGGACCGCCTATCCCTCTCCATCCTCATTTCCCAGCTTGCTTTCAGCAGTTGCAAGAATTGGGAAATACAATCATTCATGTATCCATCCCACAATCATACACTGAGCTTTCACTGGGAGCTGAGAGAACAAAAATGAATACTACTAAGTATCAGCTCTCAGGAAAATCACATTGAGTTGGTGAGACTTGCTGACAAATACTTGAGATTTATGTACTCTGAGATGTGCGTAACTTAAAGAATAAATTAATACTTCCACCTCCTGCCAGAAAGAGACCCTCAAAAGAGAATGGATCTTAGCGGTGCCTTATGAGACCTTACAAGTGGTTATTTCAAAGTTTTTATGCTTTTTGTCACAAAACATGCAGGACAAAACTTGAGGGACAGTTCAGAGTATGTCTGAGCAATGAACCCATTTCTTATTTCTGCATGCCTGAGGGTCACATTTTGAAAGGAGATGGGATGCATTTAAAAAATCAAGTCAGGAAAAGAGATGGGCTGGAAATGAACGCTTGGGAGTCACCGGGACATGGATGGTCAGAGAACCAGTGGGTGTGATCTGCATCGTCACAGATGGGCTCATCTTGGGAGAGTGTGCAGAGTGATGTGATGCGGTAATAAGAGGACAGAGTATGTCATCCTCCCTTCCCCCACCTTGGAGAACGCCAACATTTAAGGGCTGGGCGGGAGACAGAAGCCAATGAGGGAAGTAAGGAAGTGGTCAGAGGTGGGTGCACCTGGAGATTGACAGGTTACAGGTGCCAAAGGAGGAACTCAAGGGGGAAGGAGAGGTGTCAGTGTCAGCTGGTACAGAGGAGCATTCAACCCAGTGGGGATCAAAATGTGCCTGCTGGACTTTGTGGATGCAGATCAGTTTCAGAGGAAGTACCTGTCTATGAATGGAGCGAAGGAGAAGAACATTCTGTGCGTGGAGTGACTTGTTAGGCAATTTGTGGGGGAAATGAGAGCCCTGACATGGTGCCTGGAAAGCCAGATGGGACTGAGGCAAGGTTTTCGTCTGTTCACATTGGAGCGTGCGAGTGAGCATGATTATGTGGTAGGAGGAAAGCGCCACGGAAGAGGGAGAGACTGAAGTCATAAGGACAGAGTAAAACAGACGGGAATTCCGAGGGAAGGGAGAGACCTGGCTCCCAGCGCAAGTGACAGGATTCGCCTTGGCTGGCAGGTGGGACACCTCATCCTCGAGAGAGAGGCAAGGAGGCAAGGAAGGTGTACTCCACTGCGTACCAAGCTGCTTCTAAGAATGAAACCGACTCCCCAAACCCTCCTTCCTCCACGGAGCCCTTGCAGATGCGTCCAAGTGCTGAAGGATCCTCCGGATTCTTAGAGTGGCTGAGGCTCTGCTGGGCTCTGCCTCTGGTTTAGGAGACCCCGTTCCTTTGTGGGTCTGCTCACACGGCAAATACCCTGCGTGAGTCCACAGCGTGGCAGCTCGGAGGAAAGGACTCTGGGAGTGGAGACAACATGATTACATACACGCATTATATGTTCAGAGGCACATATGCCGTGGGGTGGGGGAGAGGGAATTGGATGAAGGTGGTCAAAAGGTAGAAACTTCCAGTTATAAGTAAGTCCTGGGGATGTCATGCACAACAGGATAAATATAATTCTCACTGATGTCTGTCACACAGGAGAGATGTTAAGAGAGTAAACCTGAAGTTTTCTCATCACAAGGAAAAAATATATTTTTTTATTTCTTCAACGTTGGTTCTTTTTTTTTTTGGCCGTGCCACACGGCTTGTGGGATGTTCCCCGACCAGGGATTGAACCTGGGCCCCGGAGGTGAAAGCCCAGAGTCCTAACCACTAGTCCACCAGGGAGCTCCCATTTAACGTTGTTTCTATATAAGATGATGGATGTTCGCTAAACTTATTGTAATAATCATTTCATGATGTATGGAAGTCATTATGCTGTACACTTTAAAGTTCTACAGGGCTGTATATTAATTATATCTCACTGAAACCTGAAGAAAAAAGAGTCCATATTTTGTAGACATTATTTAAGGTGGGACAATGGTCCTGTGTTAGTACACCAGAACTTCTTTTAGCTCACTTTTTTTTTTTTCGGTACGCGGGGCTCTCACTGCTGTGGCCTCTCCCGTTGCAGAGAACAGGCTCCGGACACGCAGGCTCAGCGGCCATGGCTCACGGGCCCAGCTGCTCCGCGGCATGTGGGATCTCCCCGGACCGGGGCACGAACCCGTGTCCCCTGCATCGGCAGGCGGACTCTCAACCAGTGCGCCACCAGGGAAGCCCTCACTTTTAATCTATAGAGGGAGAGAAGACAGACAGGGCTGCTGCTGTGACAGGGAGCAAATAGGTTGCTGCTGGGTCTCCGTGCTGTTTCTGGAGTTGTAAGTTCTTGGAGTTTGTTTATCTACATTCCAGGCGGCGGCATATGCCCAGGGACATAGGGATTCTATCACTGCCCCTGCGGCTGAACCTCAGAATAAATGATACAGGGGAGACGGAGCACCCACCCAGTGCACTCACTTGTAGAGTCGCATTCTGCCTCATTTCCTGTCTTGCCAGACAAGGAAAACAGACATTGAACTGAGTGTTTAGTAGTGTTTGCTCTTGGAGTTAAACTGCCTGTGTTCCAGTTCTGGTTCAGTTGGGTACCATCTGTGTAGCCTGGAGCGTGTTAATGAACCTCTCTGAGCTGCTCCAGCTCATCTGTAAATGGGGAGAGATGACAGTGCCTGTGGCTGCCTCATAGGACTGTGGTGTCTCATAAATAAGGTAATTCGTGGAATGAGTTTGCACAGTGAATGCGTAATAAATGTGAGCTATCAATAACTCTTATTTTTAAAAATTCAAATGGATCTACATTAAGAAGGCTGAGCGTCTACTGTACACATAGCCTTATGCTGGGGGTGACGTGGGGACTCTAAATCACTAGGAAGAGGGGTGTAAATGAAGGGATCGGGGAAGAATTCAAAGACTCTTGAGCTGGGACTCGAGGGATGGGTAGAGGATGGATAGGAGACGTGGGGGGGGATTCTAGGTGTGGGAACAGAGCGAGTAAAGGCGAGTCAAGTGGGGGACAGTGCAGGGGAACCAGCATTTATTCTCATTCTGCTGGAGGGTAAGGAACCCAAGAGAGAGGAAGAGGCATGGTATGAGAAGCGGCTGTGTGGGGCAGCTCATAAACTGACTTTTTGATGAGGGTCTGATTAATTCATTGCCAGGGAAAAGGTAATTCAAGTTTTACCTGATGCTCGATCACGCGATAGCTCTACACAGCCCACGCCAACTCCTGCCACACCTTCAGTCGACTCTGGCCATTTTCACCTTACATGGATTGGTTCTTTTTTCTTTTTAAGATATTTTTGATGTGGACCATTTTTAAAGTCTTTACTGAATTTGTTACAATACTGCTTCTGTTTTATGTTTTGGTTTTCTGGCCACGAGGCAGGTGGGATCTTAGCTTCCCGATCAGGGATCGAACCCGCACCCCCTACATTGGAAGGTGAAGTCTTAACCACTGGACCACCAGGAAAGTCCCCATGGATTTGTTCTTTTTTTTTTTTTTTTTTTTTTTTTTTTGCGGTACTCGGGCCTCTCACTGTTGTGGCCTCTCCCGTTGCGGAGCACAGGCTCCGGACGCGCAGGCTCAGCGGCCATGGCTCACGGGCCTAGCTGTTCCGCGGCATCTGGGATCTTCCCGGACCGGGGCACGAACCCGTGTCCCCTGCATCGGCAGGCGGACTCCCATCCACTGTACCACCAGGGAAGTCCCCGTGGATTGGTTCTTGCTTCTGCATTTGTAGATACTGCTTGAGACTATCCCCTAATTCCTAGAGAATGCTGGTTGTTATAGAAACCAAATACTTTAAAGGAAAAACCTAGAGTTTGTCAAGGATATAAATTCAAAGGCAAAACCCATGGCACTCGACCAAATCAATACCCATCCGCGTGGCATGCTATGAAGCTCTAATTACTGTGCTCAAGATCAATGTAACATTACTCAAGAGTGGAGAAGCCAAATGTAAATGAAGGAGGTCTTCCTTAAACAGGTGATGACCAACTCCCTGAGCTCAGCTAAGAGTCCCACGGTATTTATACACAATCACCTGACGGCCTGTAAGCGCTCACGTAAGCAGGAAAGTGTAGAATTGTGTTGTGGTACATGCAGGACAAAATTTATGAGGTGGTGCTCACAGAACATACAAGGGACATTTAAAAAAATTTTTTAATTTTATCAACATTTTAAAAATTGAAGTATAGTTGATTTACAGTGTTGTGTTAATTTCTGCTGTACAGCAAAGTGATTCAGTTATACATATATGTATTCTTTTTTTAATATTCTTTTCCATTATAGTTTATCATAGGATATTGAATATAGTTCCCTGTGCTATACAGTAGGACCTTGTTGTTTATCCATCCTATATATAATCGCTTACATCTGCTAACTCCAGCCTCCCACTCCATTCCTCCCCCAAACCCCGTCCCCCTTGGCAACCACCAGTCTGTTCTCCATGTCAGTGATTCTGTTTCCGTTTTGTAGAAAGGTTCATTTGTGTCATATTTTAGATTCCACGTATAAGTGATATCATATGACATTTGCCTTTCTCTTTCTGACTTACTTCACTTCGTATGATAATCTCTAGTCGCATCCATGTTGCTGCAAATGGCATTATTTCGTTCTTTTTTACGGCTGAGTAGTATTCCATTGTATACACGTACACAATGAGTTGCATACAAGAATACTAATGGCACAGGAAGATGGCCTGTGGCGGAAGGCAGAGCATCCTTATACGTGCAGCTCCAGGGAGGCTGCCGCCTTGAGGCTGTGATTCCGAGCATTACACCTAGAGCACAGTTTGAATATTTGCTAATATCTCTACTGTTTACTGTTTTCAAACTTAATTATACAACAATCTAAAATACCGGCCATAAGTTCTACTCCTCTAGGGAGAGGAGGAGAGGGATGGGGCCAGAGGGTCTTTTCATTGACCTCTATTTTAGGAAAGATACAGACAAGAAAGTGGGTTGGAGTTGGGAAAAAAGATTGCTTTAGGGACTTCCCTGGCGGTTCAGCGGTTGAAGACTTTGCCTTCCAACGCAGGGGGTGTGGGTTCAATCCCTTGTCAGGGAGCTAAGATCCCACATACCTTGGGGCCAAAACACCAAAGCATGAAACAGAAGCAGTATTGTAACAAATTCATAAAAAGACTTTGAAAATGGTCCACATCAAAAAAAAAATCTTTAAAAAAAAAATAGATTGCTTCATTAGTCCATAGATCGGCAACTAGCAACCCTGGTCTCTGTTGTTCTATTTTTCATTATTTAATCCAGAATGAGGATAAACAACTTATTTCCTTGGCTCCTGTCTCTCTCTTTTCTTAATTCACTGTTTGATGCCATCCCGTCAGTCACCTGTGTCCTCACTGTGGGGCAGGAGCCTGAAAGCCCTCCCTTTTCCACCCGATGATGCTCCACTGTTTGGGGTTTTTAGGGATAGACGAGAGCGAAGGAGCAGGAGACACTGGAAGAGAGGCAGCAAAGTGCTCCCGAGCCATTTGCATGGGCTCAGAAGTGAAAATGCAGAATTAAAACCTTTAAGATCCTCTGCAACCTGGCTTCAACCCATCTCTCCAGCTGTCTCTCACTTCTCACCTTCCCTAACTCTTGATTCCAGATGTACACACCTAGTCATCATCCCTTTGCAGAAAACCCTGGAGATTAGCTACCCCAAAGCCATTCTGAAAATCATTCTCCTCTGCTGCTCCCCACCATAGAGGCTGGAAAGCCAAACACACACACTTTCCCCATCTCCGTGGCAGGTATGGGTGGCTCCAAGTGTCAGTTCTGGTCCATTAGATGTAGGTGGAAATCTGCTAGGGCAACTTCTGGGAAAGCTTTTGTTTCCTCATAAAACGGGACAGATGCAGCTAATACAGCCTTTCCTTCGCTCCCCTTTTCCAACCCGGAACATGGATGAGATGGCAGGAGCTTGCAGCCATCTTGTAATCATGAGGGAAAGAGCAAGGCGAGTACAGAGACGTAAGCACTGAGCCACTGACCTATCTCTAGATGTCCTGCTCCATGAGAAAATAGAATTTTATTAGCTTAAGCTACTGCTGGTTTAGTTTTCTGTTACTTACAGCTTAATTCATTCTTAAACGATGGATGACCCTGAACTGAGTGCTGGGGATATAATGGAGAACAAAGCAGGTGCGGACCTCTTTCCTATCAAACATATTATCAAGTGTGAGAGATGGAAAAAAAGGAAATGAGTAAGTCCAAACATTACAAATGTTGGGACTCTCAGCTCCTCATGTGCATGGGGGTCATGACAGCACCTCCCTCATAAAGTGTGCATGGAAGGCACCCAGCATGGCCTCTGACAGCAGTCAAGGCCGGTAGCCACTGTGATTTCCCAATGATCTTCAGAAAGGGGGAAGCCCATCCCCTAGAAGAGACCACTGTTTTGAAAGGCGGCCAGGAAAGGTGAAGACATAGCTCTCATTCCTCTTTAGCAAACCCCATGGAGAGCTGTTGACAGGGCTGGCCCTGTGCACCCTGGGAGGATGGCACGCCCTCCCAGTGCCGTGACCCACTGGCTCTCATCCTTACTGGCTCCCCCAGGCACTTGGTTCCAGCTTAGCTACTTTCCCCACCGCCCCTCACAGCCTCGAGTCCCCTTTCCTTCTCTTCTGGCCAAGATGCACATTGATTCTTTCACTTCTATCCTCTTCAGTTAATGAAACTGGACCCCAGCTTTTCTGACCTCATCTCATCATCCTGCATAAACCCTCTGGGCAGGTCTTCCCGTCTCCACGGTTATGCATCTGGGGTAGTGAGTTTTCTTCTTGGTCTATCTTTGTGGTCCCTGGAACCCTTTGTGGCCCACAGCTGCAAACAGTTTCCTCAACTTCAGAGCATGGAATCGCTGTGACACGGTCACGGTAAGTGTCTGTGGTTTAGCATGTGGTGCGTGTCCTCCTTCCCTGGGATCTTTGGGCTTCTATTCTGAAGGACTTTGGAACTGTAAACACAGGATTCCTGCGACAGTAAACACCATCAGTAGTATCTATACACCTGTGGAATCTTGGAAAATAACTACACTTAGGATTCGTCTCAGCTGTTTAAGTCAAAGATCTTTATTTCCAGTTTCTTTTTAAAGAAAGCTCTTATAAGAATCAGAGATGAAAGATCACACGTAAATCACACTTCTTCCTCAATAACAAAAATACGGTTTCCATAATTTTTAAAAATCAGTTTTTAGGGATCCAGAGAGCTGGGAAAATGCTGCTGGGTTTTTCTGGTCTCCCACGGAATTTTCTAAGTCATTTAGAAGGACGCATATGTATCGTGGGTGCCTTATTTCCCTCCACGAGAACAAGAGCCTCAGGATCTGGAACGTGCTTATTTCAGGAAATTGGCAGTGACTGATTGGCTCTGAAGGAAAGTCGGCCCTACTGGAGCTGCACAGGGAGCTTCATTTCCTCCTGGAGGAAGTGGGCACAGACGCAAGCATCCAGGGAGCTCTAGTTCAGCCAATTATTCATTGCTCTTCACCAGCCAGACCTCGTTGCGACGTCCGTAGGGCTTCATGGGAGGGTCATACCCAGTGCAGAAGTAGAAGTCACTCCGGCAGGTGGCTGTACCCTCCAGGGTGGTGCGCAGCTCGGCGGCATGAGCTACGTAGTCAGTTGCCTTGGCATAACCGCCAAACTGCCTGAGGACACAAAGCAAGTCACTGGTTCAGAAAGGACAGGGTCTCAGAGAGAGGGGGGGACGTCAAAAGAGTCACTCACTACTCTTATTACGACAAGCATGCTCTAGTTGTTAAGACTTCAGATCTGCCCCTTCCTACAGGGGTGGAACGAATCTCACCGAGCGTGAGCCTCGTTTGTAAAACAGGGATATGTTTCCTTTTTCTTCCAGTAGGTTACGAGCATTAACTACAATCACGGATGTAAAAAACTCTTAACGCAGGGCCTGAACCACACTACATTCGGCCCTCTGCATCGGGGGGTTCTGTACCCGCAGATTCAACCAACTGCAGATTGAAAATATTTGGGGGAAAAAAAAAACGTTCCAGAAAGTTCCAAAAAGCCAAACTTTAAATTTGCCACGTGCCATCAACTATTTACGTAGCATTTACAGTAATAGGTATTATAAGTCATCTAGAGATGATTCAAAGTAGGTGGAAGGACGTATGTAGATTATATGCGAATACGACACCACTTTAGATGAGGGACTCCGGCATCCTTGGATTTTGGTATCTGTGAGGGTCCTGGAACCAGTCTGGAACCAGTACTGTAGTTGGTACAGTAGGCGAGCTTCCCTTCCCTTTCTGAAATTTCCTGAGCAGATGGGAGGCTGACTTTTCCCAAAGCCATGTCTTTACCCTTTTCTCTAGCTTCCTCTGCTGCCCCAGTCGGCTCTCTTCCCTGCCTCTCTGTCGCCAGCTGGCGGGGAGGAGAACCGAGGGAGTTAGGGTGGAGCTGGAGCTCATGTTTCTCCCACTGCAGAGCAGTTCTAAGGACAAGTAGCAGCTTTGTTAAAAAACAGAGCTACCTTGTGACCACCTAGAGGGGTGGGGTAGGGAGGGTGGGAGGGAGACTCAAGAGGGAGGAGATATGGGGATATATGTATACGTACAGGTGATTCACTTTGTTATACAGCAGAAACTAACACACCATTGTAAAGCAATTATACTCCAATAAAGATGTTAAAAAACAAACAAACAAACAAAAGAAAACAGAGCTACCAAAGGCAGGGCCCCTAGGCAAGCTTTAAGCATGCCTGCCCCAAATAAGGAAATCACTTCAGGGCTTCCCTGGTGGCGCAGTGGTTGAGAGTCCGCCTGCCGATGCAGGGGACACGGGTCCGGGAAGATCCCGCATGCCGCGGAGCGGCTGGGCCCGTGAGCCGTGGCCGCTGAGCCTGTGCGTCTGAAGCCTGTGCTCCGCAATGGGAGAGACCACAGCAGTGAGAGGCCCGCGTACCGCAAAAGAGAAATCACTTCTAATAGATCCCTTCTCCTGCTCAAATCAGGAAAGCCTTCTTTTTCTAGTAAGTAAAGATGATTTTTCCAAATCAGGCTTTTCTCTTGATGGCAGAAGGTGGAGATAGACAAGCAATAAAGTTTGTCTTTTCACGACCGTTATTCTCTCCTTACGTCACCTGCCTTCGCTCCAAAATTCGTCCTGTGACCTACCCTAAATACACCACTCTAAATCTGGGGCTGCATTACAATCTTTACTAGTGTCAAACACATCCCCATTTCTAACGAGCTTGATGACTCAAAGGTCTGAATCTGCGCCCAGCCAAGATTGGGCCAAATGCATTATTCTGGGTGGGGTTCTCTGACTCACGCTTTGCTCTTTTATAACTCGCTAAGCATTCAGCACATTGATTACAGGGTTACTGCTTTGAAAATACCCAGGATTTCATCTCTAAGGAGTTGGTTGTTCTAATGTCTAGACAATAGCTACAGCACATGGACAGGGCTGAGACCAATTTGGGAGACAGGGGGCTTGGTCCTTCAAGTCTACTGAAGAAAGATTATAAGGCAGATGGAGAAAGGTGAGTTCTAGCTTCATTGAGGCTCAAATGAGATAAAACTGGATTAGGAGGCAGAGGATGAATATTAAGGAAGGATTGTTCTGACAATAAAAGCCTGTAAGACACTGGGCTTATTTTTGAAGAATGTCTATAGATTGAGGACCGCCCGTCTGAAACGAATCAGATGCTGGATGGGGGTGGGGTGATCAGGTGTTAAATGCCTCTGCAGCCCCCTCTCAAGATGTGATACTAAGCTGTTTTCTGTGTAAATCGATGATGTTGGCTCTTTAAGCTACTGGTTTCTACAAACATCCAAAGGAGTGGTCCTCAAATACCTTCATTCATCAGTTGAGAGGCAAAATGGCTAGTTGTGTGCTCACATCCTACCTCTGCCACCGTCTAGCTCATGGTCTTGGGCAAATGCTTGCATTTCTCTAACCTTCAGGTCCTTCATCTGTTCAGTAGGAATGGGGGCATCAATTTCAGAAGGCTGTTGTAAAGATCAAAAAAGAGAAAACAACGGCAAACTCCTCACTCAGCCTCCTGCCCATCACGTGGGAAGCACAGCAAACAGTAGCTATTGTTGTTACTTTGCAGTTTGCTCAGAACAGTCTCCAGTTCCCTGATGCCCGAGGTGAGAGACATAATGGTGATGTAAAGTAACTAGCAAGAGAGCTTAATGATGAAGAACTGTTGTTAACTCAGTTAACAACCTCATCTTCTCAAAGAGGCCTTCCCTAAAAATGCTTTCGATCTTGTAACCCCACTCCCCTTCCCCATTCCTCCTTTCCCCTCCCTTCTTTCTTTCCTCCCTCCCTCCCTTCCTCCCTTCCTTCCTTCCTTCCTTCCTTCCTTCCTTCTTTCCTCCCTCCCTCCCTTTCTTCCTTCTTTCCTCCCTCCCTCCCTCCCTCCCTTCTTTCTTTCCTCCCTCCGTCCTTTCCTATCCTTTTCTTTCTTCAGAACTTCTCACCTTCTAACATACTATATAAAAGTTATTCATTGTTTATGGTCTGAGGCCCCTGGTAGAATACAGGCCCCACGAGGGCAGGGATCTTTGTCACTCTTTGGCCACTGGTGTATTCTGAGCACCTAACACACATATTAGACCTCTTGGCTAAATGAACCGTCTGGGAGAAATGATGGAAGTCGCTGTCTTCAGGTTGATAGGCCTACAGATGAGGGCGAAGTCTGTTGGCCTCCATCTTCACTCACTCACAGAATAAAATCTGAAGCACCTACTAAGGGCACAGTGATGGGGATTCAAACAAAGTGGATGGACTGGGGCCGTGTTGGAAAGGGCCTTGAAGGGCACGCTAAGGACTCTGAGCCTGACCTTAGATGCAAAGATGGACTCGGGAAGGGGTTTTAAAGTTAAGGGACTGCCGTGATCGGACTGTAGTTTGGAGAGACCCCTCTGGGGTGGGGGGGTGGAGAGATGAGGGGAAGGGAGTCACCGGAGGCCAGGAACAGCTGACAGAGAGATGACGAAGGCCTGGACAAAGGCAAATGTGGGAGGTGAGCGTGGGGCGGGGAGAGGCCAGGGCGGGGGTGGGGTGGAGGGAGTCAAGGATTCTCCAGGGCTTCCAGTTAAGTCTCTGAGTGGAAACCGACACCACCAACCAGAAGAGGGAATCGGGGCGGGTGGGTTTTTCATCTGGTTTGGGGCATATTGCTGTGAGGGTGCCTCGATGAAACGAATTCGTGCAACAATTATCGAGCCCCTAAGTGTGTGCTGGGCACTGAAATCTCCCTAGACTTGGGCAGGAACTGGAGTCAGAGATACGACCGGGGAAAGAGACGGGTCTAGCGACAGAAACTTGGGCGTCACCTGTGAGTAGGTGCTGGCTCTGGTCAGAGCGAAGAGGGCGATGGGGCCCAGGTGGTAAGCGTACAGAAAGTCAGCAGGCTGTTTTCAGAGATCCTAGTCCCCCGCTGCTGGGAGGAGGATGAAGACTCAGCAAAGGCCGCTGAGAAGGACCCACCTGAGTCCAAGGAGACCCGGCAGAGAGTGATGCGGAGAACGTCATCGTTCAGGGATTCTTAAATCCATTACCAGAAAAAAGAAAAAAAAACCTTGACTTTTTCTATTTTTTCCCAGGCTGACTAAGATGCTTATAACGAGGATGAAAATTTCCCTATTGCTTCATCAAGGAAGCATTCTACTGGGAAACGAGCAAAGCTGGATGAGCTGCGGAACAGATCCGCGTGTGCTCCCCGCTGCCAGTCTAACCAGCTGACCCGAACCCCCATCACAGAACCGCACAAACGAGCCAGAAAGCCAAACCCTCCCAGGCGCAGAGCCCTAAGATGTGAAGGAGGCCCGGCTCCGGCTGCCTCGTTCCCCAGGGCTCAGCTTCCACGCAGCACTCGGAGGATAACCACGCTGTACCCCCAGCTCTCCAAGTCCACGGGCACATCTGAGTGTGAGTTAAGGAGTGCTTGTAAAGCGCTCTGAGCTTCTCAAAGGAAAGAAACAGGAAGCGAGCCTGTTAACCAGTGTCCAAGTCTCCCTCTTCAAAGCCGCTCACCACCAGGGCTCTGTAGTCAGAGCTCAGTATTCCCAAGAATTTGGTTACCATGGGAACCAAGGAAGGACACACATGCCCTGGATTCCAGAAATACAAAAGGAACTGTCTATGTCATGAAGAACCTAGGGGTAAGACAGGAATAAAGACACAGACCTACTAGAGAATGGACTTGAGGATATGGGCAGGGGGAAGGCTAAGCTGGGACAAAGTGAGAGAGTGGCATGGACATATATACACTACCAAACGTAAAATAGCTAGCTAGTGGGAAGCAGCCGCATAGCACAGGGAGATCAGCTCGGTGCTTTGTGACCACCTAGAGGGGTGGGATAGGGAGGGTGGGAGGGAGACGCAAGAGGGAGGAGATATGGGGACATATGTATATGTATAACTGATTCACTTTGTTATAAAGCAGAAACTAACACACCATTGTAAAGCAATTATACTCCAATAAAGATGAAAAAAAAAAGGAACTGTCTAAACAGGTCTGGAAGAGTTGGGGTGTGGGGGGGATGATGCAGGTGTCATTGAGGCGGGTGAACGGATGGAGACTTTGGTCCCAGGTCCGAAAAATCAGAACGTGTTATCTTTCAGGGAGTGCTTGGAGCAGGCAGGCAGCGAGGAAGAGGAGAGATGGAATGGCTCTGAGCCTGACCATCCGACGTGGCCTGGAACTTTCACAGTCAACAGGTCAGCACGGATCTGTGGAGAGTCTGCCACGCACACAGCCCTGTGCTAAGCAGGAGAAGCGTAAGCCGAAGAGCTGATAATTCCACATCAACAGGAAAGAAGCTTAACACCGTGTGGCATTTCATTCAGTCAGATTGAACCAGGCTTATCGAGTTGAGCATCGCTCAAGCGGGAAGCACACGCTCTCGAGAGCCCGTAAAGACGACGGGAAAGACTTTCTACCCGGGCGAGGTCTCACTGTAGTGGCCAGGACAGAGACACACATAAAGATTAGGCAGGGCAGGAGAAAACACCAGAACGGAGGTACACACAACGCTCTGGGGGCAGGGAACAGGGACGGATTGGTTCTGACTTAGAACATGAAGGGGAGGATGCTACGGACGTGATATCAAGCTGCTATCTATCTCTTGAGCGTCTCTTCTGATGGCGGCAATGAACAACATGACAAAAATTCCTGCCCTCACAGAGCTTGCAATGAGCAGAGGTTGGGGAAGGGCTGAGAGGAACTGGGCGAGTGAGTGAAGGTCTGGGAGTGGATATCGCATGTGTGTGTGTTTGAGGCGGGGCTTGGGAGGTGTGGGTGGGATGCTCTGAGGCTAGGCGGACCCCTGGAGTGGGGCTGTGTTGTGGAGGACAGTACACGCCACAACAAGGCATTTTACTAGGCTTCACTGCCCGGCCAAACATTTGGGGACCCAACCCAAAGTCCACCCATCCCCCTTCGTATTTTATTACTAGCTTGGCCTTGGTCCCAAACCTCGGATGTGCCTCGGGCAGAGCCCAACAGCAGGGGGCAGTAGTGCGATCGGTCCTGTGCTTTAGGGCTGGCGGAGACAAAAGGACCTCTCAGCAGAGGCAGAGCTGGAGGGACGAGAAACGCTAAGGAGGCCTCGGCAACGGTTCAGGCAAGAGGTGATGAGGGCCGTGGCCGTGCGGATCGAGGGGAAGGCACAGCCAGGAGGTGACCAGGACTCGGCCAACACTGACGCTGAAGATGAAGGAGTCAGGATGGATGTGAACGGGATGCGTAGGATGGAGGGGCCTCTGGGAAGACAGAACACTGGGGGTCAGATGTGGGAAGGAATGTGAGTTCCATTCGGACATGCTGATTTGGGAGCCGCCGAGGAGGTTTACACGGCGATGCTGCCCAGGGAGCTTGTGATAAAAGGCAGCAGCACTACCGTGTTGATCTGGGTTCACCCACCTGGAAATAGTGACTGAAGCCCCTTCCAAGTACTAGACTAAAGGGACAACTGAGCAGCTGTGGGGGGAGTGAGCGGTGATGGATTAGGTTTTAGTTACAGAATCTTATCACTGGCGGGGCGCTCAGAGGGGAAGGGGCTTAAATAGCAGAGGTACGCAATAAACGTTTGTCAAATGCAGCCAAACTTGCCACTTGGGACAAACGTTGCGTGCGTAATTGTCGCACATCCGTTCAGATGGTACCTGAATTCCTCCAGGGCTAGGGCTTCAGCGCCTCATCATCTGTCCATTTTACTCTGAGACAGATTATGCCAGAAGGTATGTATACATGTATTTACTTATTTATTTTATTCTACTTTTTGTTTTGGTTGTGCCGCATGGCATGTGGGATCTTAGTTCCCCGACCAGGGATCAAACCTGAGCCCTCTGCATGGGAAGTGTGGAGTCTTAACCACTGGACTGCCAGGGAAGTCCCGAATGTATTTATTTATTTATTTTAATTTTTTTTTTAGATGTTGGGGGTAGGAGTTTATTAATTAATTAATTTTTGCTGTGTTGGGTCTTCATTTCTGTGCGAGGGCTTTCTCTAGTTGTGGCAAGCGGGGACCACTCTTCATCGCGGTGCGCGGGCCTCTCACTATCGCGGCCTCTCTTGTTGTGGAGCACGGGCTCCAGACGCGCCGGCTCAGTAGTTGTGGCTCACGGGCCTAGTTGCTCCGCGGCATGTGGGATCCTCCCAGACCAGGGCTCGAACCCGTGTCCCCTGCATTAGTAGGCAGATTCTCAACCACTGCACCACCAGGGAAGCCCCCGAATGTATTTATTTTTGAGTAGAAATAGGCTTCCCTATAATTTTAGTTCAGATACCACTTCTTATCTCTGGAACGACGCTGTCCTGAAATATCTCGAGGCATTTGCTTTTTGTCTGTTTTCTGCACTATAATGTTTCTCCCACCTCAAGGGGCAGACGCTTTGCTCGTTCCCTGCTATATTTCCAGCACCTAAAACGCTTCCTGGCACAGAGTAAGTGAATGATGAAGATGTGATTTTTTTTGAATGAATGAATGAATGAATGCGTAAGTGGCCTCGCCTTTGTCTTCACAGTGAGTCTGAGGAATGGTAAGACGTTTAAGGGAGCTGGATGGAGGTCAGGCAGGAGACTTACTGATGGAAGGGTGGCAGCTGCAGCTGAAGCTATCGGGAGGGGCCGAGATCTTGAGGGAGGAGAGCAGGAGGCAAGGTCCAAGACTTTCATTCATTTACTTATTCACCAACTTTTCTGTTTTTAATTAAAAAAATTTTTTTAAAGAGCCCTCAAATCCCCCTTTTTGTTTTGTTTTATTTTAGTTTTACTTTTTTTGGCCGCGTGGCTTGTGGAATCTTAGTTCCCAGACGAGGGATTGAACCTGCGCCCTCGGCAGTGAAAGCGCAGAGTCCCAATCACTGGCTCGCCAGGGAATTCATTCCCTTATTTACCAACTTTTTTGTTTTGGGGTTTTTTTTTTTGCGGTATGCGGGCCTCTCACCGCTGCGGCCTCCCCCGTTGCGGAGCACAGGCTCCGGACGCGCAGGCTTAGCGGCCATGGCTCACGGGCCCAGCCGCTACTCTTACCCCCATCTCACGGATAAGGACACTGAGTCACACAGAGGCTCGGTGAGATGCCAAAGGTCCTCTGGCCATTAAGCGGTAGACCTGACCTTGGAGCACAGGTCACCCCGACAACGAGCTCCTTGTTTCCAACTCTTTCCTTTATACCCAGACATTTCATTAAGATCATGAAAGTCTTGTTAACACCATCGAACCTCTCCTGCTGTTGGTCTCTGTTGAACTGCATTGAGGAGGCTGAGCTCTAACCTAAGTGGCCTTTATAGAGCACAGAGGGAGGACAGTAGTCTGGAATGAGGCCACTCATCGAAGCGTGAGGACAACTCTGTTGCCTCTTGTGAATACTGAAGAAACTCTGATCACGTTAATTTTTCATAGCCTTCTATTCATTTAAACAGTATTGGTAATACATACTGCTAGTCAATGGACATCCCTTCACAAGGTCATAAAAAAGGAAGACTGAGTTAAGGATGCGCTGTGTATTTGAAACAGTATTTGTGCCTTCTATTATGTCATCAACTCTGCCTTCCACAGAAAGGTACTTTTAAATGCACACTTGACTGTGCAGTGACACCTAGTGGCTAGTTGAGGAATGAACAGATGCTAACAGGATCAGATGCTAACAGGTTAAAAAAAATTCATTGAGCCATGCTAGATGCCGTCTTTGTCACTCTCCTCTCTGTTTAGGTTGCAGTAAAGGAAACTTCGACAGACCTGGCTTGAATAGTAGCTTTTAAAGAGATTCCCTTTCCCACCATAAGGAACCAGGGTTCCTTGGAGAAATGGCTAATTCCAGCTCTAGAGCAAGAAATGTCAGGATGCGCTTGAAATATCCTGTCCTACCAGAAACCAAGGAAGTTACTGAAGATTACCAGGGTCATGTCAAAAGGACCAAGAAAGCAACTTGAAGAGGTTCCCACTGGCCAAAGATGGGACAGTTTGAGCATCAGTGAGAATAATAACCGCAAAGAAGTGAAACACATCAATTATGTTTGAATTCATACGTTTCTATCGGTACTCAAACACCAGAGATCAACACTGCCTCCCCTTTGGAGGATGTTAAGAAATGAAATCATTATTCTGAAAACTGATAAAGAGAAGGTATCAAGCTAAAGAGAAGGTATCTGGCCTTTTTTCTACAACTTTATCTCAGGGAAACCACATAGTAGATGAAAGGAAGTTTCTCTTTACCAAAGTACTCCGGCTAATAAATGAAGAAGGAAAAACAGAGAATATTATCATTTGACAACCTCTAAGGAAACATGGCATCTGGGAAATGGTGATCTAAGGTCACTAATATCACAGAACCAGAGGCAAGCATGAGCCCCTGATGGAGATACACAACACCATCTTTGAAATATCCTTGCCCCGAACTCAAACTTGAATCTGATTATGCCTCTAGTTCTGACTACTAATTTCAGGCAGTACAGGGACAGAGAAACATGTTAAAATGCCACAGTAAGGAAACCAGCAAAATTCAGACTGTGGGAAACACTAGGATAAATGATCCATAAACGGCAAGGAAAAATGAAAACGTGTGGTGGTGAGAAAATCAACATAAATAAAAGCTTCAAAGATGTACCAACCAATTGCAATGGCTGCATCTTATTTGGAGCCAGATTCAGACAAACTGTAGGAACAAATTATGAGCTAGTAGGAGAAAACTGAACACTGGATATTTAAAATTATTATAACAGTAATGAATTGTTAAAATTTTAGGAATAATAAGATATTATTTTTCTATTTTTAAAAAGTCTTCAGTAGTCACAATAAAATATTCATGAATGAAATAATATAATGCCTGGAATTTGCCTAAAAATAATTTAGGGTCGGGACCAGGTTGAAGTTGTGAGGATACACATGACACAAAATTGGCCTTGAGGTAATTATCATTTAAGATGAATGATGGGTACCTAGGGTTTCATTTTCTTATTCTATCTTTCTATAGGTTTGAAGATTTCCCTACTAAAAAGTTAAAGGCAAAAGAAAAAAATGGGACCAAGTTATTATTATCCTGGGTTTGGAAAGAGAAATGATTAGAAACTAGTCCGTTCTGCTTGAAGTCTTATGTGACCTGATTTAATCATGTCAACCTCATTTCTTATGAAATAAGAAGGGGCAAAGAGAAAGAATTACTGAAACCTACTACAGGTCATAAACATTAAGCAGTTTATAAATAGCATCTCAGTAAATACTGAAAGATAGTCTCTAACAATAATACTATGAGGTAGATTATATTATCAGCACTTACAAGATGGGAGAACCAAGTCTTATAGAGGCTGAGTAACTTCCCAAGCATCATCCAGGATTCAAACTAAAATATACTTGTTCATCATATTACACCAGGCTGCCTCCCAAGACGCAGGAAAGAGGATGGAGAGGATAGAGTGGGAACTAGGAGAGGACAGAGTGGGAACTAGGATGAGACAGCTGAGATGCCTGGGGCTCAAGATTTAAGGAGGTACTCACTCTCAGGGCCAACCCTACATACACTTGGACAACTGTGAGACTGAGTGTCTCCTTAAACTTTGCACAACAGGTGCACCTGCTTCCTCACCCTAGTCCCAGCCCTGGGAAAAGATAGTCTAGGTATTCTTTAAATAGAGTTTGCTTTCTCTGCAGCCTCTGCAGTGAAGGCTGGAAAGTCTGAATGAGGGCTGGAGCAGAAGAGGTGGAGGCTCCTGTCACACAGGAGGATTTTAACAACTGGGGAGTCACTGATTATCTAGAAGAGACCTGGCTTCTGAAGGGAGGTTGAGGCCTAAAGAATAAAATCATGCAACCACTTGTACCTGCTTTTCTCTAAAGTCAAGGGAACTGGACCCCAAGTAAAGCCCTGGAAACAGGACTAGAATAATAGGAGACACACGTGCTCTGCTGAAAGGCCCACAGACCATGAATAACTAAGGCAGTAGCAGTCCGGCTCTGGCAAATGCTCCCTGCCCTTCTGGCATTCAAGGGGACTGTGGGGTGAAAACGAAGTATCTCTAGCCCTTTATGCTCCCCAGATATTCATGACCCCAAACTACAGACTGACTTAGATATTCCCTGAATCTCCCAGAACCCTGCTGTGGCTAATGTAGATGTTCAGCTTAAGCTGAGGGGATATTCTCTATATCCAAATCAGTTTGGCAACTGGCAAAGGTGTTTACTTAGATAGAGTGCAAATGTTTGTGTGCTGTAGGCTGAAGAAATTTAAGAAGAAAGTCAGTACTCAGTATTTCTTAATTCATCAATAATATGAATTTAGAAAGAGAAATTAAGACATAATCCCGGGCTTTCCTGGTGGTGCAGTGGGACACGGGTTCGTGTTGCGGTCTGGGAAGATCCCACATGCCGCAGAGCGGCTGGGCCCGTGAGCCATGGCCGCTGAGCCTGCGCGTCCGGAGCCTGTGCTCCGCAGCGGGAGAGGCCACAACAATGAGAGGCCTGCGTACAGCAAAAAAAAAAAAAAAAAAAAAAAAAAGAAAGAATCCCATTTACAATTGCATCATAAAGAACAAAATACCTAGGAATAAATTTAACCAAGGAGGTGAAAGATCTTCACACTGAAAACTATGAAGACATTAATGGAAAATCTGGAGAAGACACAAATAAATGGAAAGATATTCCACGCTCATGGATTAGAAGAATTAATATTGTTCAAATGTTCATATTACCCAAAGCAATCTGTAGATTTAATGCAACCCTTATTAAAATTTCAATGGAATTTTTTACAGAAATAGAAAAACAATGTTAAAATTTGTATGGAACCACAAAAGACCCTGAATAGCCAAAGAAATCTGGAGAAAGAAGAACAAAGCTGAAGGCATCACATTTCCTGATTTCAAACTATATTACAAAGCTATCATAATCAAAACAATATGGTATTGGCATAAAAACAGATACAAAGATCAATGGACCAGAACAGAGAGTCCAGAGATAAACCCAGGCATACATGGTCAACTAATTTACAACAAAGCAGCCAAGAATGTACCATAGGGAAAGGACAGTCTCTTCAGTAGATGGTGTTGGGAAAACTGGATAGCCACATGCAAAAGATTGAAACTGGACTACTATCTTACACCATACACAAAAATCAACTCAAAATGGATGAAAAACTTGAACATAAGACCTGAAACTGTAAAATTCCTAGAAGAAACCATAGAGGGTAACCTCCCTGACATTGGTCTTGGCAATGATTTTTTTTGTATTTGACTCTGAAAACACAGGCAACAGAAGCAAAAATAAACAAGTGGGACTACATAAAGCTAAAAACCATCTGCACAGAAAAAGGAAACCATCCACAAAATAAAAAGGCAACATATTAAATGAGAGAAATTATTTGCACATCGTATATATGTAATGGGTTAATATCCAAAATATATAAAAAAATAATATAATTCGAGAGTAAAAAAACCCAAACAATCAGATTAAAAAGTGGGCAGAGGATCTGAATAGAGATTTTTCCAAAAAAGATATACAAATGGCCAAGAGGTACATGAAAAGGTGCTCAACACCACTAATCAGCAGGGAAATGAAAATCGAAGCCACATGAGATGTCACCTCACACTTGTTAGAATGGCTATTATGAAAAAGACAAGAAATGACAAGTGCTGGCAAGGATGAGGAGAAAACGGAATCCTTATGCACCGCTGGCGGGAATGTATATTGGTGCAGCCACTATGCAAAACAGTATGGAAGTTCCTCACAAAATTAAAAATAGAACTACCATATGATCTAGCAATTCCACTTATGAGTATATATCTGAAGGAAATGAAATCACTAGCTTGAAGAGGTATCAGCACCCGTATGTTCACTGCAGCATTATTTACCATAGCCAAGGTGTAGAAATGACGTAAGGGTCCATAGACAGATGAATGGATAAAGAAGATGTGGTACATACATACAATGGAATATCACTTAGCCATAAAAAGAAGGAAATCTTGCCATTTGCAGCAACATGGCTGGACTGTGAAAGCACCATGTTAAATGGAATAAGTCAGAGAAAGGGAAATACTGTATAATCTCACTCATATGTGGAATTAAAAAAAACAACAACTGAACTCACAGATACAGAGAACAGATTGGTGATTGCCGGAGGGTGGGGAGGTGGAGGGTGGGAGATCTAGCTAAAGGTGGTCAAAAGGTAGAAACATCCAGCTATAAGATAAATTAGTTCTGGGGATGTAATGTACAGCAGTGACCACAGTTAACAATATTGTACATTGTATCATATATTTGAAAGTTACTAAGAGAGTGGATCTTAAAATTTCTCATGGGGATTTCCCTGGTAGCGCAGTGGTTAAGAATCCACCTGCCAATGCAGGGGACACGGGTTCGAGCCCTGGTCAGGGAAGATCCCACATGTCAGGGAGCAACTAAGCCCATGCGCCACAACTACTGAGCCTGTGCTCTAGAGCCCATGCTCTGCAACAAGAGAAGCCACCGCAGTGAGAAGCCTGCGCATCGCAATGAAGAGTAGCCCCTGCTCGTCGCAACTAGAGAAAGCCTGCGTGCAGCAACGAAGACCTAATGCAGCCAAATAAATAAATAAATTTGTAAAAAAAAAAAAAATTTCTCATCTCAGGAAAAAAATTTGTAACTTTGTTTAAGGAACGATGTTAACTAAATGGTGGTAATCATTTCATAAGATAAACATATATCAAAGCATTATGTTGTATTTTACACTAATGCAATATTATATGTCAATTCCATCTCAAAACTGGAAAAAGAAAATGCAAATGCTCACTGCAGATGATTCAAGTGCTACCCGTGTATGCCTAAAGAATAGTTTCCTTACGTGGAATAGACAGTGATGCCTTCCCTGTCTTCGATCTTAATGCTGTCATCGCTGGGAGCTGGTGGGTCGCTTTGAAACTCATTTGGAATCCGGAACCAGACTTTTAATTTCTTCTGTAGGGACCCATCGGCACTGGGGAATACGGCAAAGGAAATAGGAACTGTCATCCCCATCCCGATTCCTGAAAACACAAAACCCCACAGATGGATGTGGGTGTTAGAGACAGAACCTGCTCAGGCCCATGGACCATCTGCTGGTCTCATTCTTCTTCCAAGACAATACTTGTTGTTCTTGAAATTCATAATAAGTATTTCAGGCATTAAAACATATCATCAGACACGGACAAAACGCCTCTTATTTGTATATATTGGAGGTAAGAGCATAGTGATTCAACTCGTCTGGAAAAAATTATTTGGTAATATATATTTAAGACTGTAAATATATCAGTATCTAATTACTTCCTATCTAATTGTTGATTTTAATGAAATAATCCAAGATACGGAAAAGGCTATAGGTAATAGGATTTTCCTTGCAGCAGAATTTATAATTGTGAAAAATTGGGATTCATATAAATGTTCAAAATAGGAATATGTCTAAGTAAGTGATAGGCACATGATGCAATTTGATTTATCTATTAATAGTTATGCTTAGGACTATTTAGCTACAGTGTAAAATAATTATGAAATAAGTGACAGAAGCAGGATGTATTGCACAAACACTATGATTACATTTTAAAAACCTATTAAAAAGCCCTAAAAAATACATTTGAAGACGACAATGATTATATTAGAAAAGATGGATTAGGGGTACTGTTTTGTTATTTTCAAAATTTTTTAATGAGTTTATAATTTTTAGACATATTTTCTTCTAAAGAAAATGTTATGACAGTGCTAAGAAGGAAAAGATTTCTTCTTGACCTCCTACTGGTCAACTTATGTCCAAAGCCTGATTACTTTGGTTCTAGTAAGTGTTACTAAGGTTAATACTAGTTTCTAACTTTCTCAATTATCAACTTGAGATATATCCTAAAAATTCAACACATTGTCTCTTTTTTCACCTTGTGTTTTGACCCATTTTGGGTTTGCACTGATTCCAAAGTGCAGGACAAATTAGAGACCTAAAGAGTTCAATTCGTATTTAAATATGGTTTACATACTAATAGGCACACTGAAACTTCAGGCCTCTCATTTTAAAAACAGGGAGGCAGCCAGCACAGACTGCCAAGTCTTTTTATTTATTTATTTGTTTGTTTTTATTATTTTTAGGCCATGCCACACGGCTTGTAGGATCTTAGTTCCCCGACCAGGGATCGAACCTGGGCCCCCGGCAGTGAGAGTGCTGAGTCCTAACCACTGGACCGTCAGGGAATTCCCCTGGACTGCCAAGACTTTAAGAGGGGAGCAGCCTAAGAATTCTCAGGCTCTTTATTTGCCGGAACAGAGCCAGGGACCCTCCATAATCATCACTCACTGGCCCTCGGTATCCCCACACAATCTGAGCTACCAGGGGGCTGACTCTGGAGATTTCCAGCGTGGGGGCAGAGGTCTCATGTCAGAAGCTGGCCTTGTTCTGTGGCCTGGCTTATCGTGGGCACACCTTACCCAGTCCACTAACCCAAAGACATGATAAGCACTGTAGGGTTAAAAAATAACAAAGAAACAAACAATCAGCGTTGTGTCTCCACACCTGGAAGAGAAGCATGAACTCAGTGCTACTGAGCGGGGATCCCACAAAGTCGGGGGAGACTGGCATGAAGTCAGTGGGTCTCCCCAGAGCCTCCCTGCCCACGGAGCACAGCAAGTTCACGTGCCACTGAAACAGGTAGTGACAGGTGCCTTGTGGTCCCTCCCTGTGTTTTCCATTGATGACGTGAGACTATGCAGCCCTGGCCTATGAGACCAGAGCCAATCCTTCAGGGATACTCACCCTTGTCATTGGAGCCTCCCACATACTTCACGACTTTGGGCATTGCTTCCCGTAGAGCCTCATCCACAGGCTTATCAGTCACTTCCACTGTGGCAAACTTCCCACCTTCACAGGCCCTCTCCTCATAGGAGACCTCTCCCTAGAGGCAGAGAATATGCAGCACTTAAGAGATAGAAAGTAGCAACCTGTGATGACTCTAGAAACAGTGAAAGTCCAGTTACCAGAGGCACACACTGCTAAGGAACCTTCCATAAAGAGCCCAACGATGGTGACAGGGAAGAGACAGGCCAGAGAATGAAGGGCCACGACAAACAGATTCTGAGATTTCTTACAGATGTAGAGACAGCAGAAAAAACTTCATATAATCAATATTCACAGAGAAATAATAGAAGATATTACAACCCAAACCACCGAGAACATCCCCAGTATGCTATAAAAATAGACTGTTCTGAGATCAAAGAGCTCTGGGAAATTAAAAATATAACAGGAAAAATTCAGTGGAAAGGCTGGAAGAGAAAATTGAAGGAAATATTCTAGAAAGTCAAGTAAAAAGGCAAAGAAGTAGAAAATAGAAAAGAAAATCAAAGGATCAAGCCAAGAGATCCAACCTCTGAATAATAGGAGACCCAGGAAAAGAGAAGAGAAAATTGCGAAGGAGGAAACAAAGAAATACAGCAACCATCCCACAAAACTCTATGGCCCCAAGATTAGCCTCAATCTAGTAGAAGGGCTGCAATTCAAGAAGAATCAGAGTAGTTCTTTTCACACTGTACTCCCAGATGCAATTCCTCTTCCCAATCTGCCCCTCAATGACCAGCTGCACTGTCACTTCCCCCCCAAACCCTTCCTCCTTGGCAGTGATCCCCTCTCTGTGTTGAGTCTCTGCCCTAAGGTCATTACCCTTTCCCTATAGACCCACACAGCTCTCTTTCACCCCTCTTCCTCTTCTTCACCATTTGATGTCTCATATGAAAAAATTTTGTATTCCTGAACATACTGTAAGGCAGCACTTTCAAACTTTAAAAAAAAACCACAATCCATAACAAGAAATACATTTTTACACCACACCCTATCATGAACATACACGTTTGAAGCAAAGTTTCACAAAATAACACTTTACCTGTATGGACCGGATGCATGATTATACATGTCTTTTCTTTTAAATTGAAGTATAGTTGATTTACAATGTTGTGTTAGTACAACAAAGTGGTTTATATATATATATATATATATATATATATATATATATATATATATATGTATATATATATATATATATATATATATATATATATTCTTTTTCAGATTCTGTTCCCTTATAAGTTATTACAAAATATTGGGTATAGTTCCCTGTGCTATATAGTAGGTCCTTGTTGGTTATCTATTTAATACATATAGTAGTGTGTATATGTTAATCCCAAACTCCTAATTTATCCCTCCCCCCACCTTACCCTTTGGTAATCATAAGTTTGTTTTCCATGCCCATGGATCTATTTCTGTTTCGTATATAAGTTCATGTGTATCATTTTTTTAAAGATTCCACATATAAGCGATGTCATATGATGTATATCTTTGTCTGACTTACTTCACTTAGTATGATAATCTCTAGGTCCATTCACGTTGCTGCAAATGGCATTGTTTCATTCTTTTTTATGGCTGAGTAATGTTCCATTGTGTATAGACACTACACCTCATTTATCCATTCAGCTGTCGATGGACATTTAGGTTGCTTCCATGTCTCGGCTATTGTAAATAGTGCTGCAGTGAACATTGGGGTGCATGTATCTTTTCGAATTATGTTTTTTTCTGGATATATGCCCAGCAGTAGGATTTCAGGATCACATAGTAGCTCTATCTTTAGTTTTTAAAGGAACCTCCATACTGTTCTCCATAGCGACATGCCTTTTCTTTCTATCCTGTTTATTTCTATTCTGCTCCACTCAAGTGAATTTTAGTCTAGTCCACTAAAAGAAAAAAAACCTTGATCTATATTAATTTTACTATCTGGTAACGGAACACCAGTACAGTTTGAAAAATCTGCTAGGTCTTTGTGGACAGAAACTATATCCCAGAGCTTTACATGTTAGATGCTCAAAAGATATTTATTGATTGATTAAGGAGGTGCCTCTCTTACTAATGATTGTAAAAAATAGACACATGATAGAGGACCTGGCTGCCCTGGGCTGGTCAAACAGGCCTTCCTACAACATCTTAGACTGAAGATTCAACTTCCAAGGGGATATAATGACTCTCTAGAGGAGGGTAGGACTGTGAGTGGCCTATACAGTCTGAAAAAGTACACTTACTATTATAATCTTATACCTAGAATGCAAAAACACCTATTGTTTTTGTAATGCAAAATTGAAGGCGAGTAGTGAGAAAGGGTCAGGGAAATCTGAACATAAACGCTGAGTGCCAATTTCATATACTTCCCTCCACATGGGGCAGGGGAAATTGCACCAGACCAAGAATCAAGAGGCCACAAACTGGCCTCGACTTTGGGGCACTGTGCCTACTAATTCTGAGGACTGCTGTGAGGCCCTCCCCTTAGTGAGTCTGCCACTTCCAAAGAGCCTTCGGTAGCAAACTGTGTTATGTAAACTCGGGGTATTTTGCTCTTCCTGGCTCCTTCTGTCATAGCAGAGACCAGACCCAGCCTTCTTTGGAGGTCCCACTAAGTCTTGCCACTTAAAATGTTTTAAATTCCAGAAATGTCACTCTGTGAGTCACAGAATTTCAGCCTGAAAGAGGTTTCAAGGTTCACCCAATCAAACTCATTTTACCAAAGAGGAAATGAAGAACCAGAGAGACTGAGTTGCCCAAGACCACACAGCTGCTGAGTGGTGAAGCTGGAACCAGAATTCAAATCCCCAAACTCTGGTCTAATGCTTGCCACAAGGCTCTATGCTCCACAGGGGATGAATTGGGTATTTTTTAACCTCTTTCTGTAGCTACTGAGGTAGTTATTTCTGACAGACATTTGTAGGTTCGCATCACACTCAGAACAGGGCCATCAAAAGTCATTCAGTGCAGCTCCTTCTCTTACAAATGAAGAAACCAATGACCAATTCTCACGGGAGAAAGAGCTGGCTGGCTCTCTCCTTTGTTTTCTTTCCTTCCTTTATTCATTCAACCAACAACTAAAGAGATGAAAGACATGGTCCCTGACATCAGGAGGCATGGTCTAATAGAAGTAGCCAGGAAAACAGGTTATAACCTGATGATATGTTTAAGGGGAGAGGCGCTCCAGGGCAGTGTGGGAGCATGGGAGAGGACCACCTAGGTTAGTTTGGGGGACATGGGTGTCTGTTTACAAGTTTGGGGAGGCCAAGCTGAATCTGAGGTGCTTACAGAGCATCCAACTGGACATTCAGTCACCGATGCATTGATTCATCGAATAAACATCTACTGAAAACCTCTGCCAGGCGCTACAGAGTTGGAGATTAATATGATTCGGGCAGTCTCATTGGATGGTGAGAAGAATTACATAATCATTATATGATGTAGCAAATGCTCTGATAGTTCAGGGAGGGCAATTTCAGGTAGCGGGCACCCTAGGAGTAAAAGCAAAGAGCTGAAGAACTTTATGATGATGGTGAAAAATATAAGTAATTCACTGCCACTGGAGCAAGAACGGCCCAGCAGGGCATGGCAAGAAAGGAGGCCAGAGACTCTGGCAGGACCCGGATTTCCGAACGTCTGAAGGCTCTCACAGGGAGTTGGATTTTGGAACCATTAGTCCAATGATGGTGATCTGACAGCAAGTTCGTTTCATCTACCCCAAATTAGTTCAACCTACTTTTGTAATCTAAATATAGGGTTTTGCAGGTGTGTCTGAGTCTTGAGTGAGCATGTTCTCAGCTTGTTCCCCGAGGCAGAAAAGTCCACGGCCAGAAAGGAACGGCTGCAGAGAAAGGAATCCAGTTTGATTCGCGGAGCCCAGCCCCCATGATAAGTCTACCATCCTTTAAGGCTGAGCTTAACTCTACCTCTTCTTCCTGAATGATCTTGCCTTCCCATGAACTTCAAAGACAGGTGACACTAGAGCTGGAAGGGCGCTTACAAATCCACTGGTTTATCTGTCTCCTGTTACAGATGAGCAAACTGTCCATTGTACAGTTGGACACATGGGTCTGGACTCAGCAGGGGCCTGGCTCAGTTAGGATGCATCAGCATAAAGGGCAACCAAAGCTGTGAATGAGGCTGTGTTGCCCAGGGAACATACACAGAGCATTCTATATAAATTAATCACGTTAATTAATCCCCCGCCTAAACGCTGTCATTCACCAAGTTCTTATCTGTGATGGTCCAGGCACCACTGAGCTTCTTCCTACTTTGCCGGCCATACCCAGAGCACCTCCTCACTGGCCTTCTGCTATTTGCTTCAACGCCACGGTCATTCCTGCCTCAGGGCCTCCGTACCTGCCTCTTCCTCTGTCTGGGGGATTCCTTTCCTGTCTCTGCCCAATGAATCCTCACTCACCCAACAGGTCGCAACCTAAAAGTCACTTCCTCAGAGAGGATCCCAGTTTAAAACAGGTTCCCCATGATATTTTTATAGGCCCTTGTATTTTCACAACATAGTATATTGTAATTATAATTACAATGGAATTATAGTGGAATATAATTACAATGGAAATTGTAATGGAATAATAGTGTGTTTAGTCTCCAACTGCAATCGTAAGCCCCATGGGGTCATGGCCTGTCTGTATTGTGTACCGCTGTATCTCCCAGCATCTAAGACCACGTCTTACACATATATATAGTAGGCCCTCTATAAGGATTTGTGGGAAAGGAGGCCGTGGAGTGAAGCCTGGCTTTACTCTAATGAAAAGGAATATGGTAGCCATAGCTGGCTGGAGAGATGAGAACCTAGCCTAACTATATATATCCATCCTGGAGGAAGGTTGTGCCGCATTGTCTGAAGGTGGTTCTCCAACAGGTACTGCCTGTTTTCACAGCATCTATGTCTGTAACTTCTCATTTGAACCACTGCATCACTATGAAAATTTAGCTTAGAGATGGATATTATCCAACTATTCTGATTTTCCAGGGAGCTGAATTTAAATAGAGCTCTATTTCTGCAGAAAACAAAGCGCCTAAGTTAACACTGTTAGCACATGTGATTCTTCAAATTTAACATCTTGAGTGCATTTCCTTGTTACGTGTAACAAAATAATGGCATAATGGCCTTCCCTCACCCCACGTTCAGCTAGCTTGTGCTCCCACGTCAGTAACTAGATGAGGATTTCAGCCAGTGGCCACAAATAGAAGTTTTCAACATTCAGTTGGAACCCTGGTCAAGTTCAAGTCCCAGACAGAGATGTTGCAAGAATGTCTCGCAAGGTCCTCTGCGAGGGTGTTTTTTTTCTCTTGCCACCTGCTGTGGTTGGTATACATGCTGATTTTGGAAGCCAGCTTTCTCACTATAAGAAAACAACAATAATTATTATAATAATGATCAGCCTAACTGAGTACTTTCTATGTGTCACGTATTATTTTAAACAACCCTGTGAAGAAGTAAGTGTTTTTATCTTCATTTTCGGATGAAAACAAGAGGTTAAGTAACGTGCCCCAGATACAGTGGCAAGAGGTGGGGTAAGGATTCCAAGCCAGGCAGTGGGGTCCTAATCAATGTGCACAGGCTGGAAACAAATCCCATAAAGATGTCCACTACTACTATCAGTCCTGCTCTCAGTACCCACAAGACCCACCCAACCCCACACAGAGAGCTGTGCATCTTCCTCCCTCCCCAAGAAATGCAGAAGGACCTGATAAGGTCTGCAGCAGCCTGGGCCTCCCCACCAGGTGCCTGGAATCGGCCCTGAACATCTGGTTGAGTCTGACTTTGAGCTACGTGGGGCACCCTGTGTAATATATTCATTCACCCAGGAAAGTGAATAATGGTTTCTGACCCAGACTCTTTCCAGGAAGAGACAGATCATTTCAGAAAGAGGCTCTCTTCACAATAACAACACCCTGAATTTGTATATTTTTTAAAAAAAAGATTACAAGAATCTTCGACTGTTTAATTAATTGTCACATAAGGCACTGTCATTCTCATCTAACAGCTGAGGAATTTCAGGGTTCAGAGTGGTTGAGAGGTTAAGTAACTTAACCCAAATTACCTGGAAAACTAAGGGCAAGTTAACAATCAAGTGCTAGGTATTTTGTTGAACAATTTGTAATTGGTTTTCTCCTTTAAATTTCAAAACAATGTTATAAGACGTGGATTATTATTTTCTCTCATGATTAGCATCAGAGAGGTTAAGTGAGCTGTGACCACGAAGCTAGTAAGAGTGGAGCTGAAATGAGTTCCAACATAACGATATTACTACATGTGTAGGGTGTATTAGCTTACACATCATTTTCATGTTTCTTAAACAATTTAATATTTCTAGCAACTCTGGGAGTGGATGGGGAAGGTATTTTGATACCCTTTCTACAGGTGCAGGAACTGAGGTTCATTCAGGTTAAACGATCTGCTTCAGCCTGGCAACAATATCCCGTATGGTTCCATATTCTTATCAGATGTTGAGGGAAGATGCCGATCGGGGAGCTGCATTTATCCCTGGAGACGCCAAATCAGTGGCAGGTGACACTGTACTATAAGGGGCTAACAGAAAACCAAATGACTGGAGTATTCTGAACAGAGGCACCTTGATTCAGAGAACTGATTTCACAGATCATAAAAGAGCTGAGATGCCCAGCAGGGACAGTGAAGCAACCCTGAGGTTAGTAAGCGCCCTACAGAGGTAGAGGGACGGTCATCTTTTACCTGAGTTCAGATACCTGGATCACTTGGTGAGAACCAAAACCATGGTGGCCTGGCTAGCAAGAACTGGAGCCCCGGAGAAGCTCCTGCTTCCAGAGACCTGACAGGGAGGAGAAGGCGAGGGAGAAATACCCTGGCCTCTCCCTTCTTCCAGCCCTCCTATCTCCCCCTAGTGCCTCCCACTGGGAGCCCAGACCCTCAGCCTGCACTGCAAATAACTGTTAACACCAAAGACAAAGTGAGCCCAATTCTACTACAGAAAGGAAAGTTCTCTGCAAGCTGTGGGTAACACGTGGATTCCTCAATTGCAAAGGCCAACGAGGACCCTGGAGATCCTCGGGCCGTGTCCACAGACTGGTATGCACACAGGCGACATCCTACCACAGACAGATCCTACTGCCTACCTGACCCGCAGGGTTTACAAACATTTGTAACAGTTAAAACTGACACAGGGCTTCCCTTGTGGCGCAGTGGTTGAGGGTCCGCCTGCCGATGCAGGGGACACGGGTTCGTGCCCCGGTCCAGGAAGATCCCACATGCCACGGAGCAGCTGGGCCCGTGAGCCATGGCCGCTGAGCCTGCGCCTCCGGAGCCTGTGCTCCGCAGCGGGAGAGGCCACGGCAGTGAGAGGCCTGTGTACCACAAAAAAAAAAAAACAAAAAAAAACCACCTGACACAGTTGTCCTACTTAAAACCGTAGCCTCACCCCTAACACTCTCTAGTCCCTCCTCCCCTTCCCTGCTTTATTTATTTTATTTTTTAATTTTTAAAATTTTTATTTATTTATTTATTTTTGCGGTACGCGGGCCTCTCACCATTGTGGCCTCTTCCCTTGCGGAGCACAGGCTCCGGACGCGCAGGCTCAGTGGCCATGGCTCAAGGGCCCAGCCGCTCCGCGGCATGTGGGATCTTCCCGGACTGGGGCACGAACCCGTGTCCCCTGCATCGGCAAGCGGACTCTCAACCACTGCGCCACCAGGGAAGCCCCCCTGCTTTATTTTTGATCACAGCACTGATCACCACCTGATACATGAAATATTTGACTTACTTGTTCACTAGTCACTAAAAGAGAAGTTCCATGAGGACAGGGATTTTTGCCAGTTTTGTCCACTGCTTTATCCCCATTGCCTATAAGAGTACCTGGCCCACTCAACAGTTATTTGTTGAATGAATAAATTTTAAATTTAGAGATTTCACATGAAGAGTCTGGATTGCTGGTTTTCCTTAAAAACCCAGCAACCCTGGTTCACATCATTGCATGACAACTGCCTGGAATTACCCTTTGCAGATGGGGACTTGAGTTCTCTGTCTCCAACTTGCCTCAGTTCGCACCCTGCCTTCTAGTTTGTCACTCATTTTCATTATGTGCCTGGCTGCTTGTAGGCACCTGAATAGGTCACCTTTGATCAGGGCTAAAGTGCTTATTCTACGTAAGGCTAAGGAAACAGATATAGACAGATGAAGTAACAGGCCTCTGGCTATAGCTGCTTGAAGAGTCCAGACTCTAGTTGAGGGCTTTTGTGTGATGATCAATGTAATGGGTACCTGACTTTGGCCCCCCAGACAACACGGTCCTTTAACAGACGAAGCACTGGGCAGGGAGCTGAGTATACAGCCGCGAGGTGCGCAAAGTACCTGTCCACAGGAGATTATCATCTAGTGGCAGATTTGTTTTCAGGGGGCAGTCCAATTTGCCTGGGTGAGCACTAATGTTAATTTGGGGGAAAACTGCAATGATGCCCTCCTCACTCATCCTGTATTCTAGGAGTCCAACTCCCATAGGCCAACAAGCCATTTGACAGCTCTGGGCCTTTGCACGGGCTCTTCTTGTTTCTGTGCATTCCTGCACATCCCGGAGGCCTAGCTGACGGCACCTTCTCTGCGCAGGCCCCACTATCACCCGTTGGCTGAACGGACTGCTCCTTCGCCTGCGCTCCCGGACTTGAACAGTTACCTCCTTCGCAGAGCAGATCTTGTTCTTTTATATTCAGTTCTCCACCAAGGACAGTTTGGGAGTTTCTCAAGGACAAGCACTTTTCCAGTCTTTCCTGCAACCGAAGGCCTCTCAGCGAACAAATATTCATAAAGTTTGGAATGTTTAAATGGACGAATGCACTCAAGAGGCGCAGTCCATCTCGGTAAGCTGGGGTTCTCCCCTCAAACCCATCCTGCCTCACTGTCTCCCCTCTTCCCAGCAGAGCCCTTCGCCCCGCTGCACCCGACCTCCTACTCCCCTCCTTCCCAGTCCAAGCGCTGGGCATCGGAGGGCCGTGGCCACGGCAGACACCAGAACGCACAATCCCGGGCACGTTCCTGCCCCACCTGTCCACGCTCCAGCCGCGAACAGGGTGCGGTGGGCGCGGCCGCCCTTCGGGTCCCCGGCAGCCCTGTGGGCCTACCTTGCCCCCTTTGCTCAGGATCTGCCAAGGCCAAGTCTCTACGCTCCCAAACAGCGAGTTCTTGATCATGCCCAACATGGTGTCGCCGCGGCGCTCTGGATGCACGGGTAGAAGCTGGGTGGCTGCTGCGGCTGGCGTCAGCTGGTCTACCCGGAGTGGGTGGGGGGGAGGGCGGGGCGTGACGGATGGGCGTGGCGATCGGGGAGGGTGTAGCGTGTCGAATGGGCGAGGCGAGCGCGGGGTGCGTGGGCGGGGCGCCTCGGGCTCCGCCCCTCGGAACGCGCTCGGGGAGGTGGGACTCGGCGGGAGGGGCGGAGCATGGGCCGCGCTCTGCCTCCTCGCGGCCGCCCGCCGGGGGCGCGGATCGGTGGGAAAGCCGGTCGACCTCTGCTCGCCCTGCCTCCCGTACTGACTCTGACCTCTTCCCTGGCGGCCTGAAACAGATGCGCCCCGGTGTGGGATTTAGGCAGCGGTGGTGAACACCCCTCTGCCAACCCTCCCAGACTGTCCCCCGCCGTGTCCTCTCTCAGGTACCTGGGCGCTAAACTGCAGAACTTTCGGATTCCTCGAGTGCTTTGCCGGGCCTCCACCCTCAGGCCCTGTCCCCAGGCAGGTGTTATATCAGGTTCACAGGCTTTGTAGCCGCCGCCCTTAGGGACCCCTGGCGCTGCATCTCCACCGACAGATGTCCTATTTGCCCTCCGCCCCTGCCACCTCTCATCCAGACGATTGAAAAAGCATCTTAACAAGTTTTCTACTTAGCACTTTCTCCAGCCCGTTTTAATCACAGATTCTACGTTAATTTCCCAAATCATAGCTTTGCTCATTCACTTCTTCTGTTCAAAATCTTCTAACCAATTTTATTACCATTTATTGTCTGCTCTCCCTGCCAAATACTTTACAAATATTCCCTCTCCTCCTCACAGCACAAAAGTAAGTATTTTATAGTCATTTTACAAAGGAGGAACCGAAACTCAACATAATTATGACTTTCCCAGTAAAGTGACTTTAAAAGAATAAAGTGACTTTCCCAAGGTCAAAAACCAGTGTGAGGTTTGGTCAGGATTTGAGTCTGTGACTGTGGTTCAGCTGTGGCCCCCCTGTCACCCAGACTTTTACAGATCTCCATACACCCTCTGAATTCTGCCACGCTGCCGCCTCCATCAGGACGTCCTCCCCTTCTAAGTCACCCCTTGAAATTCGACTTCTCTGAAAATACAACTTTCACTGTGTTTCCAGGAACAATGCGCTCTTTCTGTCTGAACTCATTGTACCATTTTGTTCATTCAAATGTTCTGTCCACATGAGGGTTCTTTTTGCACATTTCCCCACTGGTTACACTGTCATCTGAATTTGTTAAACTAATTGTTAGCCTAATTTGTGCAGGCTGCTCTGACCCAACGCTGAGGAGCCTCTTGCTGTGCCTGCCTCTTGGGAAAGAAGACCTTGAACCTGAGCCAGACAGTAGGAATCAATAATGGTGATACTGATGACCTCCAGTTTTGTGGTAACAGATATTAACTTTATTACCTACGGATAAAACGATTTACTTTTTGGCAAATATTTGTTGATTGCTGTTAAAGAAATGGCCATTTAATTATTTTATATTTTCTTGGCTCTTATATAAGAGGCTATTGATTATAAGAGGCATGTTATTTTATGTGCTATTAAGATAGCAAACAACTGCTAACAAGTAAACTGTGGTGTTCAATTGATTTTACAGCATCCAGAGATATTAAAATATGAAGTAGCATGCAGCTTACAATTCATGGGAAACTATGTTGCTTTGTAAGAGTCCCTGAGTATTTTTGCTGCTCATAGGTATGTCCCTTTATTACAGACGAAGCTCTTAAAAGGGCAAAGATCTATTTTTCTTTAGCCTTTTCCTCTCTTACCACACCCGGGTATTGCTTAACAACTGTTGAATGATTAACAAAACTGTTCTTGATATTAGAGCTAATCATCTATTTTAGTTACTAAACTAGGTACAATGAAATGGGGCCTAATTCTCCCTGGCGTCACGTAGCAAAAGCATTTGGAAATCAGAGGACATCTGGTCAGAAGGTTACAGCCCTCAGTATCTACACCTGCAAAGTTGGGGTAATAATGTCACCTCACAGTACTGCAGAGTGGATTAAAAGAGCCTGTCATGCACTTAGAAGCACTGTGTACACTGTTAAGGGCTAGACTCTCTCCCTCCCCTGGTTGGGTTGGTTCTGCTACCAAGAACTGAACCCAGCTACTTCAAGAGCATGGGATAAATGCAGCATTTTAAAGCACAGATTATTAGGTATTTTCCTTTATCTAAAGACTTTGATGTGGTATGAGACACTTTCCTTTGCAATTTATTAGGTGTTATGATTGAATAATGTTCAGTGTGTGTGTGTGTGTGTGTGTGTGCGCGCGCACGCGCGTGTGTGCTGTAGGCACATGTATGTATGTATCTGTAGACAGATGTGTGTATTTTTGCAATAGTTTTAATAAAAATATTATTACGATGAAGCAGAATTTGGTAGGAGAGAAATAATAATAACTTATACTTATTGAGGGCTGGGTATGAGCTGGTAAGCATCATAAGTGCTCTATTTGCTTTATCACATTTAACCTTCACAGTAAGCCTAGGAGGAAGGTACTATTATTTCCCCAACATTGCAGATTAGGAAATTGGGGCTTAGAAAGGGTAGGTTATCTACCTAAGAGCAGGCAGCTAGTAACAAGCCTGTGCTTTGACTCAACGCTTCTCTCACTGCCTAGGGCTATCAGGCAGTGTGACAATTATAACTTAGTTTTCCCCAAGAGAAAATGTGCCGCCGCTCTGCGTGTGCTGGTCAACCAAGTTCCTGAGCCTCAAGAGCTGAGGCTGAGAATTAGGCTCAGGACTGTGGTGTCCCAAGAGAGAGATGCAGGTTGGAGAAATCGATATGAAAGTCATCAGCATCTTTGCCTAGTCCCCGGCACCTCGGAAGTGATGAAATTGCCCAGGTAGAGTATGTAGAATAGGAAAACAGAGCCTAGGACGGGGCACTGAGGAATGTCAGCATTCAAGGGGACAGGCAGCGGGGCACAATTGCACTAAGGAGGAGGAGGAAAAGTGGTGACACAAGGAGGGGGGAAATCCAGGGAGCCACTGAGCCAAGTCAAGAGAAGAGGATGTTCCAAGGAGGAGTGATGGACAGTGTCAAATGCCGCCAAGAACTCAAGTGAGGAAAGGACTGGGAAGTGGTTACTGGATGTAGCAATGAGAACGCCTCTGACCTTGGCCAGAACAGTCACGGTGCAGGCTGGTGGATGCGGACCCCAGGAGTGAGTGGATGGTAAAGAAGTGGACTCAACACAGTTTGGCTGTTAAAAGGAGGAGGGAAACACACAGCAGCTCAATGAAGAGGTAGGGCCAAGACACTTTTTTTTTTTGCGGTACGCGGGCCTCTCACTGTTGTGGCCTCTCCCGTTGCGGAGCACAGGCTCCGGATGCGCAGGCTCAGTGGCCATGGCTCACGGGCCCAGCCGCTCCGCGGCATGTGGGATCTTCCCAGACCGGGGCATGAACCCGTGTCCCCTGCATCGGCAGGCGGACTCTCAACCACTGCGCCACCAGGGAAGCCCCAAGATACTTTTTAAAAAATTTCTTAACATGGGAAATACTGATTTAATTTTTTTTTTTTTTTTTTTTTTTTTGCGGTACGCGGGCCTCTCACTGTTGTGGCCTCTCCCGTTGCGGAGCACAGGCTCCGGATGCGCAGGCTCAGCGGCCATGGCTCACAGGCCCAGCCGCTCCGCGGCATGTGGGATCTTTCCGGACCGGGGCACGAACCTGTGTCCCCTGCATCGGCAGGCAGACCCTCAACCACTGTGCCACCAGGGAAGCCCAAGCTTTAATTTTGAAAGGAAGGAGCTAGGAAGAAGGAAGATGTTAAAGATTCAGGGACAAGATGCTTGACTGAGTGATATTCCTGAGAAATTAAAAACAAATGTGCATCAGAACATGGGAGGTTGGATATAGCTTTCATTATAAAAAGAAGACATACAGATGGCTAAAAAGCACATGAAAAGATGCTCAACATCACTAATTAGTAGAGAAATGCAAGTCAAAACTACAGTGAGGTATCACCTCACACCAGTCAGAATGGCGATCATCAAACAATCTACAAACAATAAATGCTGGAGAGGGTGTGGAGAAAAGGGAACCCTGTTGGTACAGCCGCCATGGAGAACAGTATAGTGGTTCCTTAAAAAACTAAAAATAGAGCTCCATATGACCCTGCAACTCCACTCCTGGGCATATACACAGAAAAAAACATAATTCAAAAAGATACATGCACCCCAATGTTCATTGCAGCACTATTTACAATAGCCAAGACATGTATACAACCTAAGTGTCCATCAGCAGAGGAGTGGATAGAGAAGATATGGTACATATATACAATGGAATGTTACTCAGCCATAAAAAAAGAACAAAGTAATGCCATTTGCAGCAACATGGATGGACCTAGAGATTGTCATACTGAGTGAAGTGAGATAGAGAAAGATAAATATCGTGTGATGTCACTTATATGTGGAATCAAAAAAAAGTGTACAAATGAACTTATTTATAAAACAGGAATAGAGTTACAGATGTTGAAAACAAACTTACGGTTACCAGGGGGTAAGGGGGGTGGAGGGTTTAATTGGGAGATTGGGATGGACATATACACACTACTATATATGTAAAATAGATACCTAACAAGGACCTACTGTATAGCACAGGGAACTCTACTCAATACTCTGTAATGGCCTGTATGGGAAAAGAGTCTAAAAAGAGTGGATAGATGTATATGTATGACTAAATCACTTTGCTGTATACCTGAAACTAACACAACATTGTAAATCAACTATACTCCAATAAAAATTAATTTAAAAAAAAGGAGGGAAAGAGGCACAGATGCGTATAGGTGTACAGACTTTTGTAGGTTGGAAGTGGGAGGTTTTGGGAGCTCATGTTGGAAGCCTTTCATTTTCTCTGTGAAATAGGTTATGATGATGACGGAACAGGTAGGAGGAGGATAGGACAGGTACTGGCTGTTCTTCCCATATTAGCAAGGCACAGGCTAATCCAACAATAATTGGCAGTAAGGCAACAGAATACGGTTGTCCTAATACTAAGAAGGCCAGAATTTATTGTCAAGGTAATGGGATCCATCCCACTAAGATGTTTACATTTTACATGGCTAAATCATTGGTATTCCTGCCTCACATTAGCAGAGAGTGTCTTCTGGTGCAACCAGGACTCTTGGAGAGCGCCGGTCCGAGTGTGAAACCCAGGGAGGGAGTTCCCGCCTCATTACCCTCTGTCCTCCATCTGCACGAAGCCTACCTTCCCAGTTGGTCAGCGTTGCTTATGCAGCATGGGCTTTGTACCTGGTGTTGATTATGGACATGTTCCAGCCTTCAGGAGACACCCCCTCCCTGCCCATCACAGTAGTGCTGGTCTCACCTCTGTGTCCTCTTAGAGAACAGTGTGTGATCAGTACCACAGACATCCATTCTCCAGGGAATCACCTCCTTTCACTTTTCCTTCCAAATTACAAGATGAAAGTCATCTCCTTTCATTTTCAATGCTTCTTCAGGTCTGATTTGTTTAGTCTTAAATTCATTTCACATGTTTGTTTGCTTGTTTATTTTAAAAATTGAAGTATAGTGGATTTACGATGTATTAGTTTCAGGTGTACAACAAAATGTTATACATATGTATATGTCTATTCATTTTTAGATTCTTTTCCATTATAGGTTATTACAAGATATTGAATATAGTTCCTTGTGCTATACAGTAGGTCCTTGTTGTTTATCTATTTTATATATAGTGTGTGTATCTGCTTTTATAACACTGTAAAATAGTGTTTGGTACACACTATTTTATATATAGTGTGTAACAAACTCCTAATTTATGCCTCCCCCAACCTTACCCTTTAGTACCATAAGTTTGTTTTCTATCTCTGTGAGTCTGTTTCTGTTTTGGAAATTAGTTCATTTGTATCATTTTTTTTAGATTCTACATATAAGTTAAATCATATGATATTTGTCTTTCTCTGTCTGACTTACTTCACTTAGTATGATAATCTCTGGGTCCATCCATGTTGCTGCAGATGGCATTATTTCATTTTTTTAATGGCTGAGTAGTATTCCATTGTGTATATATACCACATCTTCTTTATCAGTTCATCTATTGGAAGCAACTTAGGTTGCTTCCATGTCTTGGCTATTGTAAATAGTGCTGCTATAAACATTGGGGTGTATGTATCTTTTCAAGTTAGAGTTTTCATCTTTTCTGGGTATATGCCCAGGAGTGGGATTGCTGGATCATATAGTAGCTCTATTTTTAGTTCCTTAAGGAACCTTCATACTGTTCTCCATAGTGGCTGCACTAATTTACATTCCCACCAGCAGCGTTTAAGAGGGCTCCCTTTTCTTCACACCCTCTCCAGCGTTTATTATTTGTAGACTTTTTGATGATGGCCATTCTGACCGCTGTGAGGTGATACCTCACTGTAGTTTTGATTTGCATTTCTCTAATAATTCGCAATATTAAGCACCTTTTCATGTGCCTGTTGGCCATCTGTAGACACGTTTATTTAATACCTGCTATGTTCTCAGGTAGGCTCTGGGGTTATAAACTGTAGCAATGAGCAAAACAGACAAAAATCCTTGCTTTCTTGGAGTTTACATTTCAGTGCAGGAGACAGGCAGTACATAAGTGCACTAATAAATATATAATAGGTCAGGAGGTGTGGCTAGAGACACAGGTGCGCCAGCATATGCCGCTTTAGGTGGAGAGGTGACACCTGAACCCAGACCTGAAGAAATGAGGGCGTAATCAAGGAGATAGCTGGGGGAGAAGTTTTCAAGTCAGTGAGAAGTGCATGTGCAAGGTCTTGTGGCGGGAGGATACTGGTATGTTGAGGAAAGTGGGGAGGCTGGTGTGGCTGACGTGACAGAGAGGGAGAAGGTAGTAGCAAGGATGGCTAAGCCTGGACCCTGGAGCCTAGCTGCCCGGGAGCCAAGCCCCAGTTCTACTGCTTATGAATTGGGAGTCCTTGGGCGAGTTGCTTGCCTTCTCTGTGCCTCAGTGTTGTCATCTGTAAATGAGGATAATGACAATATCTTCCCCATAGGCTTGTTACGAGGATGGATACTTGTAAAGCCCGGTGCCTGGCCATCGTAAGTCAAGGAAGATCTGTATGTATCTGTGTATCTCATGTGGGTTCATTTCTCCAGAGAGCCCTGGCTAATACAGATGGGGTGCAGGGCGGATCTTGTAGGACCTTGTGGGTGTGAAAGGAAATAAACATGGAGTCGGTATTGCTAAGAGAGCTCTCTCTCTAAAATGGAGCCAGGAGGCCATAGAGGAAGTATGACTTATGCACGTCAGCCTGGATGGAATCTGGCCTTTTGACCACTTATTGTCCCCATGCAGGCATCCAGAACATCTGTAAAATGTTCCAGAAGCTCAAGATACCTATCAGGCCCTTACCCTAAAGTAACTTGTGACAGTCTACCTGCTTGTTAGACCCGTACCCTAAAACAGCGCGTGGCAGCCTACCCCTTAGGACAAATATTTCTTTTTTTATGTCAGGCTATAGCTTTGTGGCTTAATAGCCCCCCGCCTCGTCTCTTCCCTGGAACACTCTTTCAGTTTTACCCTAATCTGTGTCTCCTGAATTGCAATTCTTAAGACCCCAGATAAACGCTTTTCTTATTTGCAGCTTTCTGTGGGTTTTGGTTTGTTCGCTTCGTGTTTTTTTTTTTTTCCACATAGGTCATTCATAAGGACTTTGGCTTTATTCTGAGCAAGATAGGAAACCACTGGAGGGTTTAAAAGGGCCTCCGTTACCCCCTAGGCAGTAGGGGCAAGGGCAGAAGCAGAGAGACCAGGAAGCCGGCCCTCGGGTGATGCAGTGAGAGACACTGATGCCCAGACAAGGGTGGGGTCTGTGGGGACGGTGAGGAGTGGCTTTGCTCTGGGTGGAACGGCTAATAGGATATTTGCTGGTGAAATGGGCTGTCAGGTGTTGCGGGTGACTCCAAGGTGTTTGACCTGAGCACCTGGAAGAATGAAGAACTTTAAAAATCCAGCAGGTGGGACAGCAGCAGGGGTGATCTTTACAGCCCTTCCTCAGCAGTGGGTGCCGATGCTGTCTGTCCGTCTGCCTCTCCTGAATTCTTCTTTGCCTCACATATTCACCTCTGGGTTGCAATTGTTCAAATAAGGACAAATAGATCTCCCCCAAATAGCCATTAGTTTTTAGCTACAGTACAGTCTAACTGGACATTTTTTTCCCCCCAAAAGAGATGGTCTGCAGAGCCAGCCTCGGCTCACACACCGACCATGCATTTTCTCAGTGCTCGGACCTCCGGTTCCTGGGAGTCGCAGATCTTCAAACACTGTCGTTTCCCACCACAGTTTCTGCTTCACGTTTGCTAATCTAAGTTGCCCATTTGAGCAGTTTTCCCCAACATAACAGTCTGCACCAGGAGGGCATTTGAGCCTCTAAGGTAACACACACACACACACACACACACACACACACACACACACACACACACACACACGTTTGCAGTGTTTGTAGTGAGTCTTTCAGTATGTACCTTTCCTGATAATGGTATTTAAATATTTTACAGTCAGATTTCAGCCAGCATTCAGTCTCTTCTCCACACCAGCAGTCATAGCAAGGGGCACTTTGTCGTGAGTAGCTCAGCCCTGAGGTCATGACCGAGAAGGCCGCTTCCTCCCTGCCACTCCCCCTCCACGTTACATCTTTGCCCCCTGAGTCGGTGGCCTGGACACTTCGTGCCGTGAGCAGGCTCAGCCCAGGACTTTGGCTGACTCGTGTTCTGGAAGTCTGCCCAAGTTCTAGTCCTCCCTCAGGGGTGACATTTCTGAGTCTGGACAGAACACAGCACAGCCACGACCTACTGCAGAGGGAGACGATGTGCGTACCTGGTTGGAAGTGAGGACCCAACAATTCGAGAAAAGTCGGTGAGCTCGATGTGCCAGGTGCTGGAGTAGAATCACCACCCTGCATGTGCGTCCAGGAAGCTTCTCGATCACGGAATTTCATGCTTGTAAGAATTGGTGAGGATTTATGTTCCCTCGTCATAGACTGAAGGAGACACGAGACATGGCAACCAAATGCATTGTAAATACTGTCTTTGGACCCTGATTTAAACAAAAAGTTTGAACATTTTTCCAAATAACCCAAAAAATGAAACCCAGGAGTTATTGTCTGTTTTGCTGGGTATAAATTAATGTGTTTATGTTTAAAGGGTTCCTTTGATGAGGAGTAAGATATCTACATGCTCTCAAAGTATCATTCCACAAAGAGTAACAATGCAGTGGAGAAACTAACAATACCTTCCCCCAAATAATCACAATTAACATTACCAACAAGGGATAGCGTGCCTCTGGATTGATGCTCTGAGAACACAAAATCACCCATGGGGCTTTCCAGCCATAGATTTGTAACCTGAATCTAACCATAAAGACATCAGAAAAACCCACATAGAAGCAATGAGCTTACTTACAAAACAAACAGTTACAGTTGTATCAATAGAAAACAAACTTATGGTTACCAAGGGGGAAAGGGGCAGGGGGAGGGATAAATTGGGAGATTGGGATTGACATATACACATTACTGTATATAAAATAGATAACTAATAAGGACCTGCTGTACAGCTCAGGGAACTCTATTTAATACTCTGTAATGGCCTATATGGGAAAAGAATCTAAAATAGAGTGGATAGATGTATACGTAAAAAGAAATTTAATAAATCCAATCTGAGATAAGCTAAAAAAAGCAAATTCTATGAAATTACTGACCTGTATTCTTTTAAAATGCCAATATCTTAAAAAACAAGTGAAGGCTGAGGAATTGATTCAGGGGCAAGGAGACGTGACAACTAAATGCTGTCTGTGATTTTGGACTGGACCTTGGACCAGAAAAAATGCTGTAAAGAACCTAGTGGAATAGTTGTTTGCCTTGGAATAAGGACTGTGGATTAGAGAAACGTATCAGTGTTAAAGTTCCTCATCTTGATTACTGTATTGTGGTTGTGTAAGAGAATATCCTTGTTCTTAGGAAATACACACAGAAGTATTAAGGGGTAAGAGGCCATGATACATGTAACCTACGATGCAATGGTGGAGAGGTGAGTTATAGCACGTATATACACACGCAGCCGCCTTCTTTTATCTAATATTTTAGTATCCTCCTCCCAGTTTACTGTACTCCACCCGTACTGATCTTTGCACTCCTCAGGAACGTAAGCATGCTGGAGATCAGAGCTTTGGCACTCACTCTTCCTCTGCTTGGAATGTTCTTCCCCCAGAAATTCACGCGGTTAGCTCCTCGTCATTCAGGTCTCAGGTCACCTCTTCAGAGAGACTTTCCTTGACTCCCCAACCTAAAGTGTTCCGTCTCCCCCAGAGCACTTATTACTACCTGAAAATATATAATTTATTTCTATGCTGTTTTCTTTTGTTTGCCCCCTTCCACTAGAATGTACACATCATGGGAGGAGGGACCTTGATCAGGACTCTGTCCCTGGTAACTAGAATAGCGCCAGAAACATAAGTTCTCGGTATATGCTCGTTGAATGAATGGAGGCGGGACAGGATGGGATGGTGTGGGAGAAGCAGGACGCTAGGAGGAAAGTTAGCACCATGAACATGGTTCTTGGAGAGACTCGTGTGTGTGTGTGTGTGTGTGTGTGTGTGTGTGTGTGTGTGGTGTGCGTGCCAGTGTCTACCACTCCATCCTACGCCAAGTACCTTTTTTAGAAGGGAGAAGGAAAAACGTTGTGCACAATTCTTATGTGAATCTTAAAGGTTGATCGTCATCAGCAATTTTGGAGAAAAAGAGGAATCCAAAGAGAGGAGCTCTATTGACATGTCTGTAACTTAATTGTCACATCAGCTATTTCTTTCTGATGACACAGTCTATATTAAAATTGCAGTCAGAATGGAGAAGGGATCTAGTTCTCATTTACATCTGCCTGGATGGATCGTCCTTTATTTTGGAAAACTCCCCTTCCATCTTATCCTATTGAGGACAAGGTTATAATTTCCCCATTCTGAGGGACCAGAGCCTGGATGTCATCTTTGGTTCTCCTCATCCTCATTTCCTTGTGTTTCCACTTTTATAATAATTTAATATGTGGACCTGTGAGGTGGATTTATATTACTCACAGCGTGCTCCTTGCATCTCCTGTATCACTTGGGAAACCTGTTAATAATGCAGATTCCTTGGCCCCAAATCAGAATCTCTGCGAGGGGACAACAGGGAAACTAACTTTTAAAATTCCATATATTTTTGGAGTAAAACATATATTTCAAAAATTAAAAACATACTGAAGGATGTGTAGTAAAGAATTTCCGTCTAGCCTCTGTTTTCCAACCACCCATTTCCCTTTCTCAGAGGTATGTCTTGTTATGTTAGTTTCATATATATTTTTCCGAAGATTTTTTTGTACACAGACAAGCAAATACATGCATATTTTCTTCTCCCCTCTCCCTATTACACAGATGGTAGCCTACTATACTCATGGTTTCTGTACATTGTTTTCTTTCTGTGTGCCTATATATCTTAGAAATTATTCCATATTGGTATATGAGAACTGTCCTCACTTTTGCTGCAGCTGTACAGATTCTCATGTGTGGATGTACCATACCTTACTGAACAAGTAGTCAATCAATGGACATTTACATTGTTTTCAATCTTTTGATAGTAAGAACAATGCTGTAATGAATAACCTACTACATATATCATTTCCCTTGTTTACAAGTTCATATAACTAAAAATTTCCTGGGCTAAAGGATAGGTACATTTTAAGTTTTGATAGATCTTGCTAAATTATCTTCCATATAGGTTGTTGAATTGACCAATGAAGCCATCTGGGCCTTGTGATTTATTTTTTGGAAGGCTACTAATTATTGATTCAGTTTCTTTGAGATAGGACTATTCAGGCTATTTATTTTTTCTTGTGTGAGCTTTGGTAGTCTGTGTCTTTCAAGGCATTGGTCCATTTCACCTAAATTATCAAATTTGTTGGCACACAGTTGTTCATAGTCTTCCTTTGTTATCCTTTTAATGTCTATGGAATCAATAGTGATGAGCTCTCTTTCATTTCTTTTTTTAAAAAATTTTTATTGGGGCTTCCCTGGTGGCGCAGTGGTTGAGAGTCCGCCTGCCGATGCAGGGGACATGGGTTCGTGCCCCGGTCCGGGAGGATCCCACATGCCGCAGAGCGGCTGGGCCCGTGAGCCATGGCCACTGAGCCTGTGCGTCCGGAGCCTGTGCTCCGCTACGGGAGAGGCCACAACAGTGAGAGGCCCGCGTACCGCCAAAAAAAAAAAAAAAAAAAATTTTATTGAAGTGTAATTTATTTACAATGTTGTGTAGTTTCAGGTGTACAGCAAAGTGATTTAGTTATACATATACATCTGCCCACTCTTTTTGAGATTCTTTTCCCATGTAGGTCATTACAGAGTACTGAGTAGAGTTCCTTGTGCTATATAGTAGGTCCTTGTTGGTTATTTTATATATAGTAGTGTGTATATGTCAATCCCAATCTCCCAATTTATCCCTCCCCCGCTTCCCCCCCTGGTAACCATAAGATTGTTCTCTACATCTGTAATTATTTCTGTTTTGTAAATAAGTAAGTATGTACCATTACTTATATGGTATGTACCATACCAATAAGTATGTACCATTTTTTTTAGATTCCACATATAAGTGGTATCACATGATATTTGTCCTTCTCTCTCTCTGACTTACTTCACTCAGTATGACAATCTCTAGGTCCATCCATGTTCCTGCAAAAGACATTATTTCATTTTTTTATGGCTGAGTAATATTCCATTGTATATATGTGCCACATCTTCTTTATCCATTCCTCTGTCGATGGACATTTAGGTTACTTCCATGTCCTGGCTATTGTAAATAGTGCTGCAGTGCACATTGGGGTGTGTGTATCTTTTTCTTTCATTTCTGGTATTGGTAATTTGTGTCTTTTTTCCGTAGGTTGGCTAGAGGATTATCAATTTTACTAATCTTTCAAAAGAACCGGTCTTTGGTTTTGTTGATTCCCTTTATTGAGTTCCTGTGTTCAGTATTATTTCTTTTGTTCTTTCTGCTTTAGGATCAACTTGCTCTTCTTTCCCTAGTTTCCTAAGATGCAAGTTCAGCTTATTGGTCTTAGAGCTTTCTGCTTTTCCAGCATGGGCGTTCCATTTCCCTATAAGCACTGTTTTTGTTGCATCTCTTAAATTTTGATAAGTTGCATTTTTATTTTCATTTAGTTCAAAATATTTAAAAATTTCTCTTGAGACTTCTTCTATGACTCATGTGTTATTTAGAAGTGTGTTTAATTTCCAAGTATCTGGGGGATTTTTCAGCTATCTTCCTATTGTTAATTGCTAGTTTAATTCCACTGTGATCTGAGAAATTCTTTTGTGTGATTTTTAGTCTTTTAAATTTGCTAAGATGTGTCTTAGGGCCCAGAACATGTTCTTTTGAGGTGAATGTTCTGTGTGGGCTTGAGAAGAATGTCTGCTCCCGCCGTTTTGAAGGCAAATGATCTATAATGTTCATTAGATCAAGTGATCGACAGTGCTGCTCAGGTCAACTGTCCCCTTACTAATATTCTGCCTGCTTGGTCTACCAATTGCTCACAGGAAGATGCTGAAGTCTCTGACTATAATAGGCAATTTGTCTGTTTCTCTATTCAGCTTCGAGTTGAACAGCTTTATGATTGGTATATCTTCTTGGAGAATTGATCCCTTGATCATTATGCAGTACCCCTCTTTATTGCTGAATATTTTCCTTGTTCTGAAATCTGTTTGTCTGAAATTAATAAGCTCTTCTAGCATTCTTTTGGTTAATGTTAGCATTATCTATATAAATATATCTTTCTCCATCCCTTTACTTTTTTTTTTTTTTTTTTTTTTTGCGGTACGCGGGCCTCTCACTGTTGTGGCCTCTCCCGCTGCGGAGCACAGGCTCCAGACGCGCAGGCTCAGTGGCCATGGCTCACGGGCCCAGCCGCTCTGTGGCATGTGGGATCCTCCCGGACCAGGGCACGAACCCGTGTCCCCTGCATCGGCAGGCGGACTCTCAACCACTGCGCCACCAGGGAAGCCCCATCCCTTTACTTTTAATCTACCTGTGTCTTTATAATTAAAGTGGGTTTCTTGTCCTGTAGACAATATATAGTTGGTCATGTTTTTCTTATCCACTCTGACAGTCTCTATCTTTTAATTGGTGTATTTATAGATATGTTTGCTTGAATATCCACTATGTTTGTAACTGTTTTCTATTTGTTGCCAGATGTTTCTTTTCCTGCCTTCTCTAGTTTTGACATCTTTTTTTTTTTTTTTTTTTTGGCGATGCTGCGTGGCTTGCGGGATCTCAGTTCCCCGACCAGGGATTGAACCTGGGCCACAGCAGTGAAACCCCGGAATCCTGACCACTAGGCCATCAGGGAACTTCCTGCCTTCTCCAGTTTTAATGAGCATTTTATGTTATTCCATTTTTTATCTACTCTCTTAGTCTATCAATTATACTTCTTAAAAAATTTTAATGGTTGCCCTAGAGTTTATAATATACATTTTGACCTGTCTAAATCTACCTTCCAGTAACACTAAACCATTTCCTGTGTAGTGCAGGTGCTGTCCTTACGTTATGGTAATTATGCAACTCTGGGGAAGTTTTAGAGGTAAAGGAGTGGGAGAAAAAAATGATCTACTTGTTCTTTCATGGGTGGAAAAAGGTTAAAAATTCCCACTGCTATTGTGTTTCTGCCTATTCTTATATCACCTCCAGGTTTGTTTTATGACTGTTTGTGCAATGTGATTTGGTGCATAGATGCTGGTAATTGTTATATCTTTACTGTGAGTTACATCCTTTATCATTATAAAGTGCTTTAAAAAATCTTGTTAATATTTTTTTGTTCTGAAATCAATTTTTATATTAAGATCATAGCCTCAACTTTCTTTTCAGTTGGATTTTTCTGATATGCTATTGCCATATTCTTTTTTTAAAATTAATTAATTAATTAATTAATTAATTTTGGCTGTGTTGGGTCTTTGTTGCTGCGCGCAGGCTTTCTTTAGTTGCGGCGAGCGGGGGCTACTCTTCGTTGCGGTGCGCAGGCTTCTCATTGCGGTGGCTTCTCTTGTTGCGGAGCACGGGCTCTAGGCTCGCGGGCTTCAGTAGTTGTGGCACACAGGCTCAGTAGTTGTGGCTCGTGGGCTCTAGAGCGCAGGCTCGGTAGTTGTGGCACACGGGCTTAGTTGCTCCACGGCATGTGGGATCTTCCTGTACCGGGGCTCGAACCCATGTCCCTTGCATTGGCAGGTGGATTCTTAACCTCTGCGCCACCAGGGAAGTCCCTGTCATATTCTTATTTTTAACTTTTCTGAATTTTGAGCACACATATTTGAACTATGGACAAAGAATCCTACCTCTGGCTATATTAATGCACTTTATAACTGAACTCACACTCTTCATATATTCAGAGATGCATTCATAAACACATGATCAGCACCAGAGAAGTTTCTAAGTGAATTTGTGACAGATGATGTTGCATATTCAACAGTAACATGGGCCAGGTCATCTTTTTCTTGGCTCAGCTCCTACTTAGCAACTCAAGATTCATTTTCAAATAGACAAAGCAATAGACACTAGGATAATCTCTTTTAGGCGTGTCCTTATGCATAGCAGAATTTTATTCTGTGATCCAATCTGAAAACCTTTTCTTTTAAAAGGTGAATTTAGTCATTTCACATTAATTCAAGGTTAATGTTTCTTCTTGCTTTGTCATAAATTTTTAAGTGTATTTTCTGTTTCCACAATTCATAGAGAGCATCTTTGTTTTTATGTGTGGGTTTCTTCTGTTAACACTCAAGTATTTGTATTTTTATACAAGTCGTTTACTTTATAACACACCATTTCACCTGTATTTCTTGAGATAATGCCAGTTAATTCCCTGCAATGATCAATGGTAAATTTAGTATATTGGTTCTTCCACCTCCCTTCTTGAATTAGTGTGCTAGGGCTGCTGTAACCAAGTACCACAAACTGGGTGACTTAAACAGCAGAAGCTTATTGTCACATAGCTCTGGAGGCGAGAAGTTGAAGATCAAGGTGTTGGCAGGGCTGGTTCCTACTGAGGGTTGGGAGGGAAAGATCTGTGCCAGGGCTTTCTTCTAGCTTCTGGTGGTCTCAGACATCCTTTGGCAGGTAGATGGCTTTCTCCCTGTGTTTTCACATCATCTTCCCTTTGTATGTGTCTGTCTCTGGTCCAAATTTCCCCTTTTTATACGGAGGCAGTCATATTGGATTACACTCCAATTACTTCATCTTAACTTGATTATAATTCATGACAAAACGTTTGGTGTAAATTTTCATCTGGTCTATAGAAATATTTTTCTGTTGTTTTTTGACTCCCTCTTTTTTTCTGTTCCTCTCCTCCATTTTTTTCCTTTCTGTGTCTCTGTACAGCTGCTATCCTAGTTCCAATTTGATTACTCAATTTTGAATGGATTTCCCACACCTTCCCACCCCCATGCAGTTGTATATATGAGAGATGAATGCATTTCTGTCATAGATGCCATAGAAAAAAATTTCAGGATGGAGAGCTTAAAGACATTTCAGTTAAAAACTGACAAAGACTTGCGTAGGAATGTCTGCCACTGTGCCACCTGAAAACAGCCTGGGGCCTGATCTTTTTTGTCTCTGGGCCCCTGTCTCTGGATACAGGAAGGCTGAATGCTATTTTGGGGGATTTTGAAGATTTTAAATGCAGCATCAGAGAGAGAGAGTCGGAAGTACCGGTCAGTGAAATCAAAAGTTGATTCATTGAAAAAATTTTTTGGAATAGATTGAGTTTTTACTGGATCAGCTGTTCATGGAATGTCAGTGAGAGAGAGGGGTAAGAATATGTATCAAGTTAGGGATATTTAAAAAAACAATTCAGAGATATATGTAGGAATTCATTTGGTCTCCCCCTCCACTCCTTTCTAACCAGATGAAATCAGTTCACAATGTAAACTGTCTCTTTTCTTACCTCCTTATGGACTGAGATGATGATGATGATGATGGTGATGAAGAGGAGGAGGGCGGGGGAATATGCCCAGTCCAAGGGATTCTTCTTTAAACCTACAGCCTATATATATATATATATATATATATATATATATATATATATTTTTTTTTTTTTTTTTGCGGTACACGGTCCTCTCACTGTTGTGGCCTCTCCCGTTGCAGAGCACAGGCTCCGGACGCGCAGGCTCAGTGGCCATGGCTTACGGGCCCAGCCGCTCCGCGGCATGTGGGATCCTCCCGGACCGGGGCACGAACCCGCGTCCCCTGCATCGGCAGGTGGACTCTCAACCACTGCGCCACCAGGGAAGCCCAAGCTCAGCCTTTGAGTCATCCCAGCCCAGGTACCAGACATGTTGGTGAAGAAGACTCCAGCTTATTCCAGCCTCCAGCCGTTTGCAACATCCCCACCTATAAGGCTTTTCAACTGAGCGGCCCAGACATTGTGAAGTAGAGACAAGTTATCCTCACTGTGCTGTGAATTCTTGATCCATAGAAGCCCTGAGAATAATAAAATGGCTGTTGTTTTATGCCACTAATTTGGGGAAGCTTAGTGTGTAGCAGTAGGCAATCAGAATGCCTTATGACACTTTTGCACAAGAAAACTTGAGGACTATTGTTTATAATTTACATGGAACCCAAGAAAGTTGGTGGGGTGTTTGACCCTAGCTAAGCTAGAACTGCCTTTCTTAGAATTTCTTTCCCTGTGTGGTTCCAGGTTGGGGTTGGTGACAAAAGAAACTTGTGCAGTTTCTGAAAGGTGGAAGGGCAGAAGCAGCCCTTTTTTAATGCTCTCGGGGTCAGTGTAGGGCATCAGTTGCTATTGCAACTCAGACGTGTTATCACTGATCTGCTGGTTTACCTTGTTGGCCTGGAGCAGAAGATTGTATCTCCTTCCCCTTCTGATGGACCTTTTCCTTTGACTTCTTTGTGTTTCGGGCGTAGGAAAAAATGCAGCTCCATGATGAAAGATGCCAGAGGCTGGGAGAGTGAGCACACCCCTGGGACAAAACAGTGAATGAGTACTGCTGTCCGTCCCACATAAAAAAAAAGCTTTTGGTCCTCTTTATTGCTAGGAATTGAAACGAATGCGCTTGCCAGGTCAGTAGTGTATACCAAGTGACAGAAACTATGTTGTTCTGTTTCAGTAAAGGTATCACATCTGGTATAGCACCTGTGATTGGGACTACCCCTTGCTTAAGTTTATATCAGTTTATGGTAGTGAACCAGCAGCTGTCAATCTTTTTTCTTTTTCTTTTTTCAGGATTAGAAAGGTAAATTAAACTGGGACGTGATGGGGACCACCGTCTCTGCTTTCTTGAATACTTTGAAGGTGGTACTAATTTCTGTAATTCTTCCCAGGATGTGGTATTCCTTCTGATATACTATCATGGCTGGAAGAGGAAACAGGTCATTTCAGAGGCTTTCATTTGACCATTTCTACCATAATGACTACATAATAACAGGTTTTCCTGTTTCTAAGTATATCCATCCAAGGGATGCACTCAGGGACCTGACAACATGCATGCACACATTGTACCCACTGTGAGATGAACTTGGGCTAAGACACCATTTCTCTCCTCGCTTTCATAAGCTTCACTCTCACTTGGGAACTCTGATGGCATGTTAGGTCCCATGGCATCACTGTCAGTCCACACTGTGTATCCAGTGGGTCTGGGTATTCCCCTTTCCCTAGTGTGTCTAGAAAATGGCTGCAGATTCCTTTGGGGAAGGAACAGGGACATGCTTATGTATGTATTTGACGTGGCACTGCAAGGACTTTTAACAAGGGGATTAGGCATCCTTTTCAGTAGGTAGGCTCTAGGTCTCAGAACTGTCCTAGAACTGATAAATGAGAGTGTAAGTAACCATTGTAGTGACTGATATCAACCTTTTTCTCATTAGCTTTCAATTTTTGTGTGGTTACACAAACCAAGTAATATTCTAATCTGTTGTCCATCTGTTTTGTTCCTAGTAACACCCTGCTCTATTAGCCATTGCCACAGGTCCTGGTAGGTCAGGGGACCTTGACTATCATCCCAAGCTTGGTCTGTATTACAAGAATCCTGTTCATCTTGACTCTTAAGTTTAGGTGTCATCATCTGGCCTCTGCTGGTCTGGAACCCTGTCACCCCGTTTGGTAATAGAGAGTTTGACTCCATGGCAGAATCTCCTGCAGTCAGTGGTGTCGTGCAGAGGCCCGCTTATTGCTGGACTTCTCGAAGATTCTGGCGCCCCATGACCGGTGTCATCTCTTGTTGCTCCCGTGATGGGAGTTCCCTCTGGGCCTTCCTGGGGGACCTAGTTAGGTATCAGTTTCTCCGAGTCGTATAGCAATCATTCTAACATTTCTACTTTCCTGAACCTTCCTCCACACTCTGTCAAGGCAGTTCTAGCATTTCTATCTCGTGGCCAACCAACACTGTGTTCAAGCTTGAAGGAGTCATCCCAACAGCATTTGAGGACTGATTCAGGTGCCCTTGTCAGGACAATAAGCCCCAGGTCATGAAACAGTGCTCCCATGTCAACAATTGCTCCCTTATCCTGCCTTTTATCTTTCCCTCTCTGTCTAACACCCTTGAGTTCCATCTCCGTACATGCCCCAGCTCCTGTTGCTATATGCCGGCCAGGTATTCATATTCACAGAGTGCGTATACAATATGCTTCCAGAGGAGTAATTCCCCACTTGGGTTCCACTCGGACCTGCCCCTAGTCATGGGTTTGAAGGCAGGTAGGGAAGATGGAACCAGATCTAGAAGAGACCAAGCATCATTTTGTGATCTACCTGCCTCAGGTGTGGTCTTTTGGGAGTCTCCATTTTAATGGAGGCTGTTCTCCTTTAGCAAGGGAGGAGGAAGCTGCTTTTGCCAACCTGGAAGATTAAGAGGTATCGGGGTTCAAGGTGGTTAGGCTCATGCACCCAGATATCCCCATGGTAGGTCTCTGATTCTCAGCATCATGATATCGGATCCTTGAACTTGATGTGAGACCTGTTTAGACTGTTGTTCAGTATTCTTTGAGCTCTGCTAGCCTAGCAGTTACATCCTGGACTTGATTTTCAGGCCCCTGTGAAAAAGGGTAAGAACCTCTTTAAACACTGCCGTGGAGGCTTTCTCACTTTCACAGTATGTCTAGAGTTGTCTGGTTAACCTGAGCCCATCTTTTTTTATTTTTTTTCTTCAAGGCCTTTAAGGCCATGAACAAAAGTCAGCCAAAGCCATAGTCTTTCTTACTTCTCACCAGTAGTGGAGTCATTACTGATGTTTGACCTATCAGTGACCCAGTTCCAGAATCTCCTTCTGAGGGAACAACTTTTGAAGAACGCTAGGTTATTCAGAAAGGCAGAGCCTGCGACAAGGACTTGCATGATGGTCATTGTTTTGGGAAATGATCCTCCAAGGAGCAGAAGAAGGGAGACTGAAGCAGGAAAGGAGGAAAAGATCATCTGAGAGCACCTCACTGACTTGATCCCGCTGTGGGGAACTAGGAGTTCATCCTGCTAGGGACACCCTGGGAAGTCATGTAGAGTGCCCGCGAAGAACTGTTGCTTGAAAGAGAAGAAAGGGGTATTTACACTGACTCCTGTCCTTGTAGGAAGCTTGCTTCGTGGGGTATAAATTCTCTTGCATTTCCAGTTTTTAGAAAAATTATTTGGTTCTTTTGTATCCTCTAAAGGTGATCAATGAGGTTTTTAAAAAAGTATCATTATAAACTTGTGGATTTTAACATATTTTATATGTTTCACTCTACTACGATCATTATTCTTATTGATAATGGTCCATCTTTGGCTATTGGGAGCTCCTGCAAATTGTTTCAGTTTTGACCATTGGGAGCTCCTTCAAACTGGTTCCCGTGGACTTTTTTACATGACCCCAGTGAACTTTAATCACTTCCTTGTTTTCTAGTATGACTAGGTATTCCAGGCTCATTCCTGCTTCTGACAGGAATTCATCCATTTTCCCAAGGAGCCCTGGTTCCTTTTCACGGGAAATGGTATTTAGAGAATACAGTCTGGGCACTAGGGGTCCTCATTGGGCTGGTCATTGCTTCTAGGTCGTTTCCTTGGGCAGAGCTAGAAACATTTATTCTTGTATTCTAAGTTAATACTCGTATTTCCAATTCAAATAAAATATCACATTTTCAAAACGTAACTTCTTTGATTTTATATTTGTGTCTCTTTATGCTTACTCATTAGCATAATTACTTAATTTGCCTTAGTTTATTCTATGTGTATATATAATAGTTTCAAACATCATTAACGGATTACTTGTTTTATCCTATTATATATATGTGTGTTTAACAGTTTCATACTTTTGTTATTAGCAATATGACTCCTGAATACAATTTAAGATTACTTTGCAATTCTATTTTTCGTTTAGACTATGCCTTACAAGGAAGGTACAAATTGCTGTGTTTTGAAGTTATTGAATTAATTCTTCTATGTATAGTTAAGCCATCAACTTGATATATTTGGGTTCTTTTGTTTTCAATTTTCAGGATTAATATTTTCCTATCTTGATTTATTTTGGTTTTATAATTACATAAACCATTTACATGGTTTCTAAGTTAAAAGCTATAAAGCAAAGTATATTCACAGAAGTTTATCTTCTAACCCTGTTTCCTCGAACCTGCTTCTTCCTTCCACCTAAAAGTAGTCATTTCCCATTTCATTTTAATTTATTCCTCCATTTTTGAAAATACATGCATTTTCTCATTTTGCCTCCCTTTTTAGGTAAAGGTGCACACACTGCTGTACACTTTATCCTGCACCTTGCTTTTTTCACTTAGCTATGCATCATGGAATCACTCCATAGTGGCACATAGGAATCTTATTTTTTTCCCCACAGCTGCATAGTTCTCCATTGTATGAATTTATCCAGGTATAGATGGAGGACAGCACCAAGAGATTTGGAATCAGTATCTAGAAGAATAGAATTATCACTTACTGTAATGGGGAAGACAGCAAAAAGAAGAGGTTTTGGGGGGAATATCAAGAGTTTGGTTGAGGACACATTTTGTTCGAGGTGCCTATTAGACATCCAAGGAGAGTTATGAGTAGGCTGTTCTGGATAGACAAGTCTGGAGTTCAAGGGCAAGGTCCAGGCTGGACATATAATTTGGAAGTTAATAGCCAGGGATTATGGTGAAGGGGTGGAGGAATAAATGCTCCAGGCTGGTCACTTCACCCCTGTTTTTGTTAACTCCTAACTCTAGCTGAGATTTTGGTTGCCTGATTTTACCCCCCGGACCCCTATTTCACTGATTTCCCTGATGGACAAGAAGGCAGTCATTGCCTCAAAACAGAGTATGGAAGAGGCAGGAGGGAACGTCAACTTGTTTTCACTAATGTATTTCTCCCAGCCAGTCTTCTGCCCCAGGCTCTAGCCAACCCATATGCCCCCACCCCTTTCAGGTAGATAAACCACGTAAATGGTTTATGTAATTATAAAACAAAATTAAATCAAGATAGGAAAATAGTAATCCTGAAAATTGAAAACAAAAAATCAAATATCTCAAGTTGATAGTTTAACTATACAGAAAAGAATCAAATCAATAACTTCAAAATACAGCAATGTGTACCTTCCTTGTAAGGTATAGTCTAAAGGAAAAATAGAATTCCCTTTCAGGTGCACTGCTTCTACCTCCCCAGAGGTTTCTTACTGTCGATGTCATTAGTTCCTGGAATTCATGTTCTCTTGAAGCTTTTCCTTGTTTGACTCTGGGGAAGAGAGCCAGCCATCTGTGCCAGTTCACCATCTTTGCAGGAACCAGAAATTCTATTTGAGTTTTAAAATTAAGCAAGGGAAAAGAATATTTATTTTTTTTAAGAGGAAAAAATATGGGGGAACTCTAGTTTATCATCCCTTTTCAAATAGCCTGTGAAAACATCCCAAAGAGATTGACCCTGATTAGAGTCAGGTTCAGGAAAACAAGGACTCAACAAAGCTAGGAACTGCAAACTGAGTGAAAATATTAAAAAATTGACTCTTTATGAAGAAATGTTATAAGAACTCTGAAGTTCTACTACGGTAAAGGTGTAATGTCTCCTTAAGAAGTATTTCCCTGATCTATAGTATGCATGGGAAAGATGTCAAGTTCATCACTGACTATTTCATAGAAAAGTTACAATCAACCTTAAATATGATCACCATTAAAATAACAAGACGTAGGGCTTCCCTGGTGGTGCAGTGGTTGAGAGTCCGCCTGCCGATGCAGGGGACACGGGTTCGTGCCCCGGTCTGGGAAGATCCCACATGCCGCGGAGTGGCTGGGCCCGTGAGCCATGGCCGCTGAGCTTGCGCGTCCGGAGCCTGTGCTCCGCAATGGGAGACGCCGCAACAGTGAGGCCCGTGTACCGCAAAAAAAAAAAAAACAAGACGTAGATTATGAAATGAAACTAGATGACATAATTTGAGGTTAATAAAATGTAAATAGTTATTAGAAAAGAATTGCAATGGAAATTAACATCTACATTTTATATAATTTCTGTTGATTGATTCTAGGTTCTCAGTATATTTTCTTTTTTCTTTTCTATTTCTGTTCTGGTGGCAACTTTAACATTTTTTAGAAGAAATATATGCTTATTATCCACTTATACAAGTGAATATGGAGTCAAAAGTGAAAGTTCTCTTATAACACTTCTCTCCTTTCATGGATACAACGCAACACACCTCCCATAGATAATCATTCTTGACAGTTTTGTGTTTATCTTTCCTGTCTTAGTCCCTTTAGACTGTTCTAACAAAAATACCATAGACGGGTAGCTTATAAACAACAGAAATTTATTTCACACAGTTCCGGAGGCTGGAAAGTCCAAGATCAAGGCGCCAGCGGATTTGGTGTCTGGTGAGGGCCCACTTCCTGGTTCATAGAAGTCCGTCTACTTGCCATGTCCTCATGTAGCAAAGAGGCAAGGGAGCTCTGTAGGGCTCTTTTATAAGGGCACTAAGACCTTTCAAGTCCTCACCTCCAAATAACATCACATTGGGGATTATGTTTCAACATATGAATTTCAGGGGGACACAAATATTCAGCCCATCGCACCTTTTATACACATTAATCATTTTTACACGCACATACACACAATAGAGCATTATAGATTTATTTCTGAAATTTATGATGGGCATGTTCTCATATTAGTACATTTAGATCTATGTCATTGTTTTGAGTAGCTAAAATTGATTTTGTACACATATTAATAAATTATATTTTTATTTCGTTGAAATGATATACACAAAAATCCAATTGAAATGAATTATATCTTCTTTTATTCTTTTAAATTAAAACATTGTAAATATAAACTGAAGTAGTGGGACTTCCCTGGTGGCGCAAGGAATAATTTTGTAACAGAAGCAGATAGACTCCTGCATCCCTGATCTTTAAGACTGGGGAGTGGAAGAAACTATATTCAACAATTTTTCAGATAAGAAAACAGAGATGCAGGATTAAAATTAAGGTTAAAAAAAGAATTTGTAAGGTTAAAAAGAATTTGTAAGGTTAAAAAAAGAATTTGTAAAAAGAATTTATGTGGACTAGGCAGAAAAACCTCATGTAAAAACCCTTTCTCTAAGGTGCTTTCTCTATTTAAGGTTGGTCTTGTAAACAAGAAAAAGAGCTTCATTCTTAGACATGAGAACAAAACCTCAGGTCTTTATGGTTAACTCAGAAAAAGAAACAAGGGGCGAGTTCTGTGATGTCATAGGGAGCAGTAGCTCCAGGTACATTCTCTTCTCTAAATAAATTCTTGCTCTTCACTGGGCATTTTCAGCTTTTAGAATACATGTCTAATGTCTAATGTCTTTAAAGATTTAAAGCCCAAGCAGTGAGAGAAAACATTTCTGAGGGGAAGGAGGAATTAATTCCATAAAAAAACCTTCTCCCTAAGGAATGTGAGTGTTGACTACTGAAGGAGAAATTAACGTCAAAGAAAACCTCTTGCGTTGGGAGACAAAACTTCATGTGCTTAAGAGAAAGAGAAAGGAGGGGGGAGAGAAAATATTTTTGATAGAAAGGAGGAAATAACTTCAAGCAAACATGCTTCAGTATTTCAGGCCTCTTAAGGGTCGCCGTATGGAACAGGGATTAGGCCTTGTTCGTTGCGGCTTTGGGAGGGTAAATTAGCTTTGCGGGCTGGTGGGCATAGGCAGTAGTCACATCACCCAGCAGTGGATTTCGGCTGCGTACCACGAGCTCTCGGGAGCTGATGTCCAAGCAGGGGTGACGTGACGGAGGATTACAGAAGCCATTCCTACTCAGCGGGGATTAGATTTGCAGAGCTCTGAGATCCTGTCCAACATTGAGAGCCAGAGCTATTAAAAGAAACAAACACACACTCTCAAATCCCCTTCAGCCAGGCAGACGCTGGACACGGGGGTGGGAGTGACACAGGATGGCTCTGTTGCCATGGAGAGCCTGTTGGCGGATGGGGGCAGAGGGATGACCTCGGGAAATATTTCTAGCAGGGCTTCAGCAATATAAAGAGTTTGGTTTAAAATGAATGGCAGAATTCGTGGACATGTGGGTGGAGGCAGGGTCAGAGAGCTCCCCTAAGGACAGAAACCGAATGGCCCACATGCTGGAGGAGATTTAGAACATTTCCATACAAAGACACTTCAAAGCCTGGGGAGCCCTGAGGCATAAGGCTCCCCACAGAAGCCCCCTTTGCCCCCATGTGAAGGCTGTACTGTTCTTTCCTTTGAAATTGCCATTCTGGATTTGCATAGAAGGCATGAAGTTAAAGTTGGTAGGTGGGGAATTCCCTGGCGGTCCAGTGGTTAGGACTCCGTGCTTTCACTGCTGAGGACCTGGGTTGGATCCCTGGTCCTAAGATCCCACAAGCCGTGAAGTGCGGCCAAAAAATAAATAAGTAAATAAATAAAAAATAAATAAATTTGGTCGGTGAACAGCATCTGAGGCAAATATATTGAGTGTGATAAGATTAAAGAAGATTTTTATTTATCATTCCAGTTTAAACTAAATTTTTTTGCCAAATTTTTTCCTTTAAATTAATACTTACAAATATCTAGTTTACCATGTACTAGAAACTGGAAGAGATGGTGTGTCATCAATGCGATTAATATTTTAAAACCTGGATAATGATGTAATGGAAGACAGATTGGACATTAAATTGTCACTCCACTGGGAAAGAATTACGTAATATAAAGCCAAGGGTAATGAAATGAAACTCTTCAGCATCTAATATTTCTAGCCCTAGTTTCAAGGTAAAAGAGAAAAGACGTGCACAGATTTTCTCAATAAGAGAACTCGATCATTATGTATTGAAGGCTGAGGAAGAAAGAAATTTGTCTTCTGAAAGAACAAGTTAATATTGTGTGGAATGTCCTCTATCAGAAATCTACTTGTCTTAAAAGATTTTGTTAGTGAAGGAGAGAGTAGTTTTGTGTAAATAAAAATCTCTGGAATAAGACAACAGAGTTTCACAACTTTAAGGCCAAGGTATTAAAGAGAAACATAAACATTTTCCACAGGAATGAGAACGTATAAAAGAATCATATCTTACCTCTCAGGGTGGTAGAAAGAAAATGAAGTGTATGTGATGGTAATAAGAAAACAGCTTCCTGTAAATCTCCCTAAGAATACTACTAATAGTCTTTAAAGCTATTGATAAGGCAAAAACTACAACGACAGAAACCCCCAAGGTCTGTAACTCCAAGGAGAAAGAGAGAATGAAGAAGAAATATGTCTAATGTCATGGAGGAGTAACCCCATGCCATATCATCTCTCCAAAAACTCCTCCTTGGTTTTATTTTTAGCCTCTTCCCAAATTAGGACAAGTGCCCTTTCTCAGCTGGACTGTACCTTGGTGCTTTTGATCTTGAGATGGAAATTTCAGACCCCAAGAGCCAGAGGCCATCAGAGGATTTCTCATCATTTGTGAGCTTTGTGGCTCCTGTTCTCTGCCTGAGGTTGTCTTCCTTAAAGTTCCCCATGGTCCTCTGCCCAGATTCAGTGTCTTCGTCCATCAGGACATGAACGAGAGAGGGCAACTGAGCGTCTACAGGCATGACCCGGTGACATTTCCAAGGACTTAGATTGTTTTTCACTCCATGTGTTACTCCGCTCAGAGCAGATCCTGTGGGTTCATGGAGGTATCCATATTCTCTACTTCATGTGGGTCACCAAGGGGCAAGTTTATTCCTATCCTCTTAGAAACATGAAAACACACACACATGGTTTTTCCATAAAGAGAGGCTTTTAATGGTGCAGCTGTAGAAAAATTCTGATGCTTGTGTCAGATGTTCAGCCTGGCTTCTGGGAAGAGGTTTATGAATCCTGCTGTACCTTGTTTAAGAACAATCATTAGGAATTATTAGGTCTGTGAATCCCATCTGCTTCCCAGGAGAAGAAAGCATCACTATGGGGCTGGATTAGGTCCCTGGCTTCACACTGAGGTATCTATACCTCCTATGGTAGGTGTCAAAAGCCAGACTAGAGAAGAAGAAAGTAGCTTGGGGGAGGATCTTTCTAAAACAGGGCAGGAAGGAGAGAAAATAATATCGGGGAAACCTACTATATATAACAAAACAGAACTTCACATCTATCAAGCAGAGATACACAAAAAGAATATTTGAGATCGTTGAAACTTTCGGGGGCCAATAAATTAATACCCATCTTCCCTGCATAGCTCCGATTGAAGGGAGAGTAGACCAAAGAGATACGCAGATGAAGATAAAAAGATCAGCGTCACTATCGAAAGCTAGGCTGAAAAATGTGGCTTAGATTTGTGGCCAAAAGGGCTTGCAGCTTCTCTCTTTGAATTAGAGAGGCTTACTCAGTCTGGCATAGCAGGAGAACTGCAGGCTCGTTAAGCCGCAGCAGAGTAGACCGAAATGCACGCCCTGAAAGCATGCAGATCACTCCTAGTCTTTCCTTCCTCCACCTCTCTGTAGCATTTAAACAACTGATTAAATACCGCACCCCTCATCCCCAAACACTTTTTTCTCTTGGTTTCCCGGACACCAAATTCCCCTGGTCATTCTTTGATCTCACTGGCTACTCCTGCTGGTTTCCTGCTGGTTCTCCCTCTTCTCTGTGAACTGTGAATGCTGAAATGCTTCACGGCTCACTCTCCCCTCCCCTCCCCCCTCTCCTTTTTCACACTCACTCTTTTAGTGACCTCATACAAATATGGACTATATGCTAATGCCTCCCAAATTCACATCTTCCCCTAGGACTTCTCCCTGAACTCCAGGTTCTTATATCCAGCTGCCTAGTTCCCACTTCCCCTTGCACGTCCGATTGGATGTCCACTTTAGCACGTCCCAACCCAAACCCCTGACCTCCCTTTCTAGCCTGCTTCTCCTCCAGCTCCCCTTTTCCAGTTTTCCAGGTGCTCAGGCCAAAGCCTCAAAGCCTCCTTGGTTCCTCTTTCTCTCACATTCAATTCATCAGCAATTCGCATGGTGTCTAACTTCAAAATAAATTAAGAATCTTACCACTTCCCCCCTCCTCCAAAGCCACCACCTTTGTCTGAGCCACCATTAGTTCTCAGCTGGATTATTGCAGTGGCCAAAAGCTATTCATCACCACTACCATCCTGATCTAAAGGGATCCCTTTAAAATCTAAGTCTTACTTACTTGTTTGTTTGTTAATTAACTTTTATTGGAGTACAGTTGATTTACAGTGTTGTGTTAGTTTCTGCTGTACAGCAAAGTGGGTCAGTTATACGTATACATATATCCACTCTTTTTTAGATTCTATTCCTATATAGGCCATTACAGAGTATTGAGTAGAGCTCCCTGTGCTATACAGTAGGTTATTATTAGTTATCTATTTCATATATAGTAGTGTGTATATGTCAATCCCAATCTCTCAATTTATCCCTCCCCCTTCCCCTGTCCCCTTTGGTAACCATAAGTTCGTTTTCTATCTGTGACTCAATTTCTGTTTTGTAAATAGGTTCATTTGTTCCATTTTTTTTAGATTCCACATATAAGTGGTAAAATCTAAGTCTTTTAAAGTCAACACTTCTGTGTCCCCAAACTTTAAATAGCTCCCTATTTCACATAGACTAAAAGCCAAGGTTTTTGCTTATACCTGCAAAGTGTACATAACCTGTTTCTGCTCTGGCCATATCTGAGCTCATCTTTTGTTGATTTCCCCCTAGAACCATCCTTTCCAGCCACATTCTTGTTGGTCTTCAAACAGTCCAGGCATGCTTCTGCCTCAGAGGCTTTTCATTTGCTATTCATGCCACCTCCACAAATCTGTGTGCAAGGGTCACCCTCTTACTGAGGCCTTCTCTAGACATCAAATTTAAAATTGGGGGCTTCCCTGGTGGCGCAGTTGTTGAGAATCCGCCTGCCAATGCAAGGGACACGGGTTTGAGCCCTGGTCTGGGAGGATCCCACATGCAGCGGAGCAACTGGGCCCGTGAGCCACAACTACTCAGCCTGTGCGTCTGGAGCCTGTGCTCCGCAACAAGAGAGACCGCGACGGTGAGAGGCCCACGCACGGCAATGAAGAGTGGCCCCCGCTCACCGCAACTAGAGAAAGCCCTCGCACAGAAACGAAGACCCAACACAGCCAAAAATAAATGAATAAATAAATAATTAAAAAATATATATATATAAAAATAAAATGGGAATCCCCTCCCCCATTGCCAGCAAATTTCACAGTTCATTCCCCCTTCCCTATTCTATTTTTCTCCATGACATTTATCACCACCTGATACACTATATGTTTTATTTATTTATCTATCTTCTCCCCGACCTGGCTCCACTATTTTGTTTGATCTTACATCCCAGCAACTAGAATAGAGCCCAGAAAGTAGCAGTCCCTCAAATATTTGTTGAATGAATAATTTAAAAAGTAAATGAATGAATGAATGAATGAATGAATGAATGAGTCCCAAAGAGGAAGAAGCTATGCTAACATGCCCTCCTTCCTTCTTCTGATCTCACCAATCAGAAAACTCACTTCTTCCATGGTGCTGTAGCAGAAATGCCTCCATGTGGAAATATGGGACAGGGAAATAAGTGTTCCCCCAAAAAGTGATGGGGGAAAATATAGAAACCCATTACAAAACATCTCCTCAAATCAGACCAGTGCTGGCTTTTAAGACGGGGGAAGTGGAGGAAAGATTAGCCTCATGCAAAATCTTCCAAGTGAAGAACAAAACTCATGTTTCTAAGGTTAACTCAGAGAAAGAAAGAAAACGAGACAGTTGTGTTGGGAAGGAGGAAACAGCTTTATGCAAAATCTCATCTCTAAGTGCCCACCTGTGGTCTTTAAGACTGGGGTAAAGGAATTTAAAAAAAGTAATTACTGGGCTTCCCTGGTGGCGCAGTGGTTGAGAGTCCACCTGCCGATGCAGGGGACACGGGTTCGTGCCCCGGTCCGGGAAGATCCCACATGCCGCGGAGCGGCTGGGCCCGTGAGCCATGGCCGCTGAGCCTGCGCGTCCGGAGCCTGTGCTCTGCAAGGGGAGAGGCCACAACAGTGAGAGGCCCGCGTACCGCAAAAAAAAGAAAAGTAATTACTTAGATGAAAGAATAAAGTTTACAGGTTTTGATGACTCAAATAAAATTTATGAGAAGAAAGAAGTAAAAGAAATGAATGAGATCTGAAGAACTGGATAAATAAAAGGCAGCTCTATAGACACAGTTTCTGGAAAATTTTCTCAGAGCCTTTAGTTCTTTAAGGACAAGCACTTGGAAGGAAAACAAAGTAAAAGAAAAAAGAATGAATGAAAATATTTGTGGAGGCAAATGTCGAGTAGATTTATTTGTGTCACAACCTCTGACCAGTCTGTGGCTACATACATCCTCTCGGCTCTGCCACTGCGCCTCTCAGAACCTCAGAGAACATCCTAGTGATGAACTAAGCATCACATCAAGTACTGTGTTATGTTAAACCCCAGGCTGATGAACCAAGCTTGCTGCCAAACCTAGAAGGATGGCCAGAAGTACCTGGTGATCAGGTTTTGTTAGTTTATTTTAGAGGCAATATTATAATAAAAATATTTAAGAAATAATTAGAGGATGAAAAGTATGAAATAATTTTTAGGTCCAATATTTGAGAAATAATTTTTAGGTTATTCAAAAGTTACATTATTATAATGTGCTTCAAATAAGGAAGACTGAAAGTGTTAATTGTACAGGAATGTGAATAATGGCTAGTATTTAACATGATTGTATGTTAGGGAGAACTTTTTATATAGTATATCTCATAGGATGGCCATTCACCTTCCTTTTGTGACAGATTTCCATACGTTGTGTGTTGGGCTGTCATCTAAGGCGATAGTTCCACCTAGCCAGGGGCATCCCTCAGGGCAGAGAGGTCCAGGGAGCCTCAGTGTCTGTGTGTTATTAGGTCCAAGGGATAAGAGCCATCTGTGGCTGCAGGGAACCTGGCTGTTGGCAGGTATGCGTCAGACTGGGGGTAGGTAACTGTCCCATCTACAGCCGGGCTCACAGGAGAAGGAATGTGAGTTCTGTAAGCTTCAACAAGTTGTGTGATAAGAGGAAGATAAACAGCACCCATATTTTCTTTTTTGCCAGAACAGGAAAGCAGGTGGAAAGTCAGAATTTGTGCATACACTGTGTCCGAGAGACAAAGCATGAGTAACTGAATCCACCATGACCTCTTTCCTGTAGCTGGTCTCCCCAGCTCCACTTTTGGTTTCTTCCAGTTTATTCTCCACATAGCAGCCAACTACATCACATCCCTTCTTGATCAAAGTCTTTCTAGGTCAAGGCCTGGAGGTCGCTTGCGTGATCTGGATGCCGTTACCTCTTGCTTCTCACCACCAGCTCTCTGCACAGCTGGCCTCCAGGGCTGCTGGTTTCCGCCATAGAACCAAGCTCTTTTCTGACCCGGGTCTTCACACAGCCAACTTCTGCCCATTCTCCGGGCCTCAGGTTCTCAGAGAGCCATCTCCTCGCCCCCTCTGCCCCCGGCCTAAGCTATGTTCTCCCTGTAATTGTCTCTCATGGTACTGGCTTCCTCTCAGTCATAGTACTTATCGCCATTCGTAATACTACGCTATTCATAACTTGCTTCATGTCTGTCTCGCCCACTAGATTGCAAGGTCTTTGAAGGCAAGAATCTTATTGGGTTTGTTCACTATTTTATACGCAGCTCTGTGGAAACAACTGGCCAGGAACAGCCCTTGAGAAGGATATAACCAGCGGACTCCAGGGCCCTTGATATCAAGTGTCAGTGTTGCTTATTCTGTATTATGATGCCCGTGGAGACGCAGAGATGAGATGACCAGAGGAAATTATCAGAGAAGCTGAGTCCACCTAACTGGAGGGCAACCAGGAGGCATGTGTGGAGTGTATAAGCATTCCTGGGGGATAAACATTCAGAGGGACTGGGTTTCCTGAGGTCAAGTAGTCTGGGTGCTTGGATCATGGCACTGGTATGAAGAGGTGCAGTGAAAGAACTTGAGAACATTTGGATTACAGGAAGCAGGGAATGTGACCTTAGAAAAAGAAAGTCTTATTAATTATAAAAAGGTCTCCCACCTGTTTAAAAAAATTTTTTTTTCTAAATGATTTTATTCTTCTCTCATAATGTGATAGTCATTCATTTATGAATTCAAGTTTATCCAACCAACGTCTGGGGCAATGTGCTTTGCATCAGATAGGGCTAAAAAAGATACAAAAATCTCACTTTTTTTTTGGCCATGCCAGCGTGGCTTGTGGGATCTTAGTTCCCAACCAGGGATTGAACCCAGGTCCACAGCAGTGAAAGTGTGGAGTCCTAACCACTGGACCGCCAGGGAACTCCTTCACTTCTATTCTTAAAGAACTCAGCATTTAGTGTGGGAGTTTTAATATGGTAAACATATATTCAAATCATTACAACACACAGCTGCCTATGATAAGTTCTCTAAGAAGGGCAGAAAAATCAGGTGTTCTAATAGTATGTTGGTTACACAATCAGCAGTACCCTAATTTATTGACTTTCAGAACATTACTTAGGACTTAACCAGTGAACTAGAAGTGCAGAACCAAAAAGACTCAACCAGGGCTTCCCTGGTGGTGCAGTGGTTAAGAATCCGCCTGCCAATGCAGGGGGCACGGGTTCGAGCCCTGGTCCGGGAAGATCCCACGTGCCGTGGAGCAACTAAGCCCATGAGCCACAACTACTGAAGCCCATGCACCTAGAGCCCGTGCTCCGCAGCAAGAGGAGCCACCGCAGGGAGAGGCCCGCGCACAGCAACGAAGAGTAGCCCCCGCTCGCCGCAACTAGAGAAAGCCCGCCTGCAGCAACGAAGACCCAACACAGCCAAAAATAAATAAAAATAACTTAAAAAAAAGTCTAAAAAAAAAGAAAAGGACTCAACCAGGGGTGTAATCCAAATATTAACAAATCAGTACATGTTCTGGCCAATCAGAACATGTCTGACTAATCAGCTAGGACTCCCAACCAATTAGAACAAATGTTGGCCAAATATCAGCCACACTCAAAGATTGAACACCTATCATGAATCGTCTTTTTAAAAAAATAAATTTATTTATTTATTTTGGGGGGCTGTGTTGCTGTGTGCAGGCTTCCTCTAGTTGCAGCGAGCGGGGGTTACTCTTCCTTGCGGTGCGCGGGCTTCTCATTGTGGTGGTTTCTCTTGTTGTGGAGCACAGGCTCTAGAGCGCAGGCTCAGTAGTTGTGGCGCACAGGCTTAGTTGCTACGGGGCATGTGGGGTCTTCCCGGACCAGGGCTTGAACCTGTGTCCCCTGCATTGGCAGGCGGATTCTTAACCACTGCGCCAGCAGGTAAGTCCATCTTGGAGGGGTTTTTAGTCTGGTTAGTATGCTATAAGTGAAGCAGGGATTACAGATAGTTTTAAAATTTTAGGCTGAATCAAATTGTTAGATAGTGGCTCCCGGGAAAGCTGGGTTAAGGATTCTAAAGCTGTGTGTAGGCTTACGGTGCAGGGTGTGTGATTGACATGTGCCACGGATGAAGAAAGGCCAGATTGTAGCACATGTGCCGTGTTCTTTCTTATGATTAAACAAACCTGCATTCAAATCCTCCTTCAAGCGCTTAGCAACCCTGTGCCTTTGGGCAAGTGGCTTATTCTATCCATGCTCACATATCCTCATTGTTAGAATCGGGGGGTAATACCCACCTTGTAGGATAGTTGTAAGTATAAACCAACATTGTGTGAGAATTCCCTTGTATGAAGTGACAGCTTCCATGAACAGATTTTGCCCACTGTAGGATGGGGGTGAGATTCCAGCCTCCTGTGGAGGCGACAGGCAGCAGGAGGCAGGAAAGAGAAGGGGGGAAAGCCTGAAAGTGGGACAGACCCAAGAGGGTCCTTGTGGAGGAAGACATAGTGGTACAGTGGAAGCAGAGGCCTGGGAGAAGAGACGTGCCTCACGGGTTTTTTTGGTGAAATGCTATGCGCCCTGTGACCCCTTCTCTCTCCCCCTCGAATCTTCAGGAAAACTACACAAGTCACAATATGCTTGGTCCACTGGATTGTATTTTGAAAGCTGGTGAAGGGCTGAGTTTTGGATCAAGTTTGGCAAGGGTCCAAAACAGTGTCTTCTCTGTAGGTGATAAGTGCTCAGTAAATGGAACACATGGGAACAAACTATGATGAGGGTCTAGAGGAAGGAGGGCTACAGTGGCCTGGGTAAGTCTGTCCTTAATTACACTGTCATTCATTCATTTTTTTTTCAACATCTTTATTGGAGTATAATTGCTTTACAATGGTGTGTTAATTTCTGCTTCCTAACAAAGTGAATCAGTTATACATATACATATGTTCCCATATCTCTTCATTCATTCTTAAATATACATTCCAGCCAGAGACTTGTTAAGCAGCATTTGTTTCAATCTCAGGGCCCAGAGGACGTTTTATAGTCTAGGCTAGACTAGTCTAGCAAGTTTTATAGACTGGAAGTCTGTATGAGTCTCATCTGGATGAGCCCTTGTGTTTTATTAGAGGATGCTCTGGGAACATAAACCCGTTTGTCTTCGTGATAAGCCGTGCAACTCCTGGTGGTAGAGTCAGGTTCTCAGTGATAAGACGTGAATATGCCACTTGTACCTGCCCTGTTCGAACTTCCTGATCCAAATGCAAGGCTGATGTCACAGGATCCTTGACATTTGCATCTCAGCGCCAAATCTTTGCTGAGCTCCTCTCTTGCTTTTCTCCCTCTCCCTGCTGTCATTGCTATTTGCTACAGTATTTTCATTTTGCTTTTTGATCTCATACGTATTGCTCCTTGATTCAATCTCTTTGGCACCCCTGTAGCAGAGGGTACTGCTCTGAGCCTGAGGTGGGTCTACCAGTGAGTTCAGACTTGTCCAGGCCCTGCTGACTGATACAGGAACGGCCACCCTTGGAGGGGCTGAGGAGCCTCCCGGGAGAGCTTAACTTTAGACGCATGGCAAGTCCTAACTCAGGACAACAAGCTCAGCTCAGGAGCAGAGCTTTGGTCCCTAGAAGAGAAGGGCAGTTCCAAGCAGAGCAGAGCCTGAAGCCCCTCCCCTTCACCAAGAACTTAGGTCTGTATCCTATAAATATGTGGGGTGACTAGTGTAGCAGAGACTGGCTTGATGCTCACCAAACTGTTTCCTTTTCTTCCTGGGCCCATACCTTCCTGGCACACATATTTTGTGTCTAAGTTCTGGCCAGATAAGTGTAGGTAGAAGTCACATATACCACCTCCAGCCTGGCCCATAAAACTTCCTGCATGATCAGGAGATGCTGTGGGGGAGTTGAAGGCCCTGGGATGAAGATGCGCCAGGCAGAAGGAGCTGGGCCCCTGAATGAACTGGAGGAATAGAGAGTCTCAGGGCTGCCTGTCCCTGCCCTCGCCTTGACCGTGACATGAGCAGAAACGAACTCTTATTCTTTAAAACCACTGAACTTTTGAGGTTGTTGATAACAGCAATAACCTTGCCCCGACTGACTCACTGGGTAAAAATAAATAGCGCTGTTTCATGAAAATACTGCATTTGACCTTGAAGAATAGGCAGCACAGCATTTAGTTTGCTAATCAAGTGTAACATCAAAAGAAGAAAGAGACAGTCTTCCCCAGTTGTCACTGCACTGAACAGCTCTGACATTTCAACAGCACTCAAATATGAAGTGGCAGTGACTGGTGGGAGATACAGGAAGAAGTAACGGTTTTTGAAAGGAGGCAGAAATGCCCATGAGGCTTGGCGGTTATGGCGGTGCTGGGAGGAAGGGGTGGCAGCTGTTGTGCACACAGTGGTACTTGTTCCAAGAGGAAGTGGTAGAAGCTAGTGGGAGGGCAGGACCAGCAGAAGAGGCCACGGTGTCTAGGGAATGGGAAGTACCAGGTGATCAGGTTTGCTTATGAGCCCATGTAGGACATTTGGAGATTTTTGAGCAATACTTGGGGCATCACAAAGGTCATAAGAACCAGTAAATATGGCTTCCCACCACAAAGCATTGGAAGCTTGGAAGGTTAGGGAAGAACAATCCCACTGCAGATCCTTGTAGGGAGAAGAGGCTCTTCTGGCTTCAGCTGTGATCTTCAGATAGAGTTTCTTCTCTTCACGGCAGGCACAGTGGTCAGGCAGGGTAGGCGGTCCACAGGCTTGTGTCCCCAGCCCACCCTTGTTTCACTCCTCTGGGAGGTAAGCCAAGTTGGGAAGTCAGGAAGCCTGGGCGTCCTCAGCGGGTGTCTGTGCAGCAAGGCACTCAGTCAGCCAGGAGACTAGAGAGGATGTGACAGCTTTTTTTAGGTTAAAGGCTAGGATTCTGATTTGTTTGGTGGCCGCTTTGAATTTTTTCCTTTAATTGAAGAAAAGGACATTAAATGTGAGAATCACTGTTTTAAGCTGTGGTCCCCGTGTTAAAATGGAAAAAAAAAACGTGGAGGGGATGGGAGAGATTTCCGGAGGGGGCCACAGTGTCAAAGAGGAGGAAAGGTCAGGGAGCCAGAGGGAGGGATTCCTGGCATCTGCTTCCCCCTGAAAATCATTTATTTGGGCAAAACTGGAGTGATGATTGGAGTGGGGGGGGAGAGGAAATGCCATAAAGATTAGGCATAGGGCTTCCCTGGTGGCGCAGTGGTTGAGAGTCCGCCTGCCGATGCAGGGGACACGGGTTCGTGCCCCGGTCCGGGAAGATCCCACATGCCGCGGAGCGGCTGGGCCCGTGAGCCATGGCCGCTGAGCCTGCGCGTCCGGAGCCTGTGCTCTGCAAGGGGAGAGGCCACAAAGATTAGGCATAAAAAGGGGCTAGAGATGTCACATCTAGGGGATGCATATACCCTTACACGTTTATGTGCACACATGTAAGTGTGTGTACCCACACGGGTGCTTTGGGTGATGATACAGTTTGCAGCAAAGTTTTAATCAGACTTTGTACAATTTTATTTTACTTTCGTCACATAAGAAGGGACTTTCCCTAAGAAAAGTGGACAGATTTTTCTCCTTTCCTTCTCTCCTGCGTAACCTGGCTGTTTCAGTCCACCTGCACCCTCTCCTAGAAACCCAAGTTCCTATTCTACAGCAAAAACGGATCCTACTCACCTTAAAGGTTATTTTTCTCAGGCTTCATATCTCAAGAATGTGTTCCAGTTAGCTAATCTGATTTCAGGCAAGCCTCTACTGGTTTATTGTGACCTGTAATGGTGCTTCTCTTAGATGACCCTCATAGATGTAAAATGTGTTTTTAATCATACCTCCAGAGAAGTACCAAACAGTAGAAGTCTCAGGTATTGTAGTATGCAGAAAGAATAAACAAATAAATTACTAACCCATTAAAGTGTTATTAAATTTATTATTAAGTTATTAAATTGTCAAAAATAATAAATTGTTAATAAAAAGAAGTGCTAACACTTATAAAACACGAGGTGCCATACACTGTTCTAAGTGCTTTGCATGTGTCCATTTAATTCTCGAGACTACCCTGTGGAATAGCAACTATTTCATCCCCAATTTGCAGATGAGGAAATCGAGGCAGAGAGAGATTAAGCAACTAGCCCTAGATCTGGCAGCTAGGAAATGGTGGAGTCCGTTTGAACTCATGTGGCCTGGCTCCAGAAATCTGCGGCTCAGTCGGAGTGAGTGACATTTTTACACGGGGGGAAGGGTGGTGAGGGTCGCTGTTAGAATCTCTGGGACTGTAACCGTGGCACTGTCCTAGGACAGTTTCTCACGGGAATGAAGTGGTCCAAGTGACAGGTATCTTAGAACTTTTGTTTGACACTGAGAAGTCACATCACCTTTACAGATCTCAGTTTTCTCTTTAGTAAAACGAGGAGCCTCTAAGGTCCGTTTCAGTTCTAAGATGAATAATATCTTCAGCATTCCTGGAGTAAAATGCCGATCTCCTGGTGCCTGTGGGGAAGAAGCAGGTCTGTTCTTGCTTCCTTAGACCCTTCAAGCTAGAAGCTGCGGGGTAGGGTGCTGTGTGGATTACCTGGAAAGAACTGGTAACCAGAGATGAGGCTTAGAGCTCCAGGAAACCTCGACTTTTACCTAAGAAACATAGAGAAACGCATTTACTAGGTGCCTACTGTGTGCTGCGTGTTTTAAACAGATTATATAATATCCTCACAATGCGCTCATGAAGTAGGCGGTACTGTCTCCATTTAAAAAATAAAGCGGAAGCTTAGCCAGACTGAGTGCCTTGCCCAAGATGGCCCAGCGAGTGATGGATGCGGGCAGGATTCAAATCCCGTCCGACTCCAAAGCCCACGCGCATTTCACAACCCGGCCCTACTTTACTATTATCTCATTCCATGCTCACTGCAAACCTATGCGGTGTATTATTTCCCCATTTCACTGAGGAGGAGAGTGAGGCTCCGAGTGGCGAAGTGACCTGCCCAATAAGGGGTCTGTCCCCGAGGGGGCGGAGTAGAGCGGGAGGAGTGCCACGTGGGCGCGGATGCCGCAGCCCGGCCCCTCCTCCCGGCCCTGCCTCGCGGTCCGGCTCCCACCTTTCCAGGTCCTGACCCCGCGCACCCCGACTGCGAACTACACTTCCCGGCAGGACGTGAGAGCGCGCACGCGCAGCGGGGCCTCCGCCATGGCGACCGTGCTGTCCAGGGCGCTCAAGCTCCCGGGTAAGAAACCGCAGCCCCGCGACCACCCCGCCTCCGCCGGGCCTGGGGAGATGGGGAGGCGAGACTGCGGGGGCGAAGCCGATCGGGGTCTGGCCCCAACCCGGGCGCAGCTGCCGGCGCGGGGAGGCGAGGCGGTGCAGCCCCCGCGGGCTGGGGTCCACGCGCCACCAGGGGGCAAATGAGGCGTTCGGCGGGTTGGGGGTCGTCGGCGCTGGGCGAGCCTGGGAAACACGGAGGGAGGGACGCGGGAGGCGCGTGTGGATGGTGGCTCGGCGCTGCGGCGGCGGCGAATGTCAGGGCGCCCGTCGCCACTGTCCCCGGGGGAGGGCGGTGAGGTTAGCATCCTTTCCCGAGCTACGCGAAGGAGGTACCGCAGGGTCTCCAACTCCTTCCGTCTTGGGCTGGACCTGGGCGGGGTCAGGGAGCCGCAGGATGGCGAGTGACCCCTTGGAGCACCCTCTCCACTTAATGACAACATTGATGCTGCCTTGAGGTAGGTGGGACAGGCATTTCCCCTCCTAAAAAATGCGTTATTTGGCAAATTGACCTGTCCAGGGTCGCACAAGCAGTATTGGAAAAGCTTGGACTTGAACATGGGGGGGTCTTCTGACTCTAGATCCTGGGCTTATGGTTCCACTTGTTCGGCCTCTGGCTCTGAGCATTTATGAGGGAAATTATTTGGCACCTGCAAGTTGCAGATAATGGATGGAATATTCTTTCAGGAGGCACTCGTGGTGATGTCAACTTCCAGAGCTAATTCAGTACTTTGGGCAGCAGCTCCAAGTTTTTTGTTTTTGTTTTTCCTCTTAAACCTCCAGCATGGGACTGTGCTACTAGAAATGTGCTATTTTAATAAAAGTATATTTATTCTGCCCAAATAAATTTTAGACGTTAAGGCTTTAGAAAAATTTATGGTTTAACCTAAATAAGTTTTAAATATTAAGCTATAAACATTTGTTTGTTGGTAACTTAAGGTGTTAGTGGGAAAAACAGTTGTTTTGCCTGCTTGGGTAGAAAGTGCTAGTTGGGTGTCTGGCGGACATCCAGCATAAGGCTTCAGGGGGATTACCGGGTCCTGTTTCTCAAGGAGTTTCCAGTCTGCTACATTGTGCCACGGATGACACTGGGCTGGCTATGAATTTTCATTTCTGTTCCCAGATTTCATGACCTCAGACACCTTTTTTTTTTTTTTCCGCATGTGCTCATTAGAACATCGGAAGGAACACTGATAATATCTCTCTTGGATTGTGTATGTAATATTGGAATGAAATGGGGGACACGTCCCTCTGCCTGCAGCATTGACTTTGAAGAGAGTAGCCTTATGTATCCTTAGTGTAGGATGATATCCTCCCAAGGGGTAATGGGGTGTCAGACGTATTTAGCTTTATTTCTTGTTTTCTTTTAGATTCCTTGCCCCCCTGCTTCCCCTCCTGCATAGGTAATTGTCATTCTCAAAGACTGGGAATCCTGCTTTCGAAACTCTTGAGCTCTTTTGCATGCGGAGGCTTTGGTATTATTACTCCTGGAGTATTCAGTTGCAGTAACTTGGTCAGCCGACAGGGAAGGGAAGCACAGTCTGGTCGTTGGGCCTGTGTTTGGGTGGCAGCAGGGCCCTCAGCGCTCAGGAGCGTTTGATACTTTTAGGCCCAGGTACAAAGGCCATATGTTCTTTTATGTGACGTGGGTTTTTTGTTTTTTGCTTGTGCTTTTGCTTTTCTCCCTCCTGCCCTTTTCTCCCCTCCACCCCAAATACAATTTTTAGGTAGAAGTTGCTTTCTTAGAGCTCTTTTTGGATACCCTGTAATTGGATCTGTGAAGCTACTGTCCTGTTTGGGCTACTGTATCATGTTACCTTAGTTAACATTCTCGCTATTTTTTTTTTTAAATTGAGTATCATTGACCTATAACATTATACTAGTTTCAGGTATACAACCTCATGATTTGATATTTGTAGATGTTGCAAAATGATCACCACAATGACATCCTCACTATTTTTACGTGTAGGGAAGCAGAGTAGAATGGTGGTGAAGAGCATGCAACAGACTTGGGTTAAATCCACTCTTTCAGATTAGTTACTTATTCTCTTTAAGCTTTAGTTTCTTCATACGTAATAATAATGTTATTGTGGAACATTCACTGTATGCCACGCAGTAGGGTTATCTGGCGTCGTAAAAGAGATGGATGTCCTTAAGAAGTCTGTTGACCGTTGACATGTGTTAAGTATTCAGTAAGTGTTAATTAACCATTCTTATCTTCATCATTAGCACCATGATCTTTACAAATGTGTTAACCTTGAGGAAGACCTGATGTAATGTGCATATGACAGATGTCCATCAACCTGGTGAAGAAAGAACAGTTGCTGGGGATGTATTTCAGTCTCGTACCCTGTCACCAAGCTCAAGATGGAAAGATGTTTGGTCCACATGCATAGAATGAGGTTAATTAATAACAGAAGGGCAGTGTGACAGTCATAAAGCAGGGGGTGGGGCAACTTATCTCTTAAGAATATATATTTTTAGTCCATTTAAAAGTTTAAAGGTCAGGGCTTCCCTGGTGGCTTAGTGGTTGAGAGTCCACCTGCCGATGCAGGGGACACGGGTTCATGTCCCGGTCCGGGAAGATCCCACATGCCGCGGAGCAGCTGGGCCCGTGAGCCATGGCCGTTGAGCCTGCGCGTCTGGAGCCTGTGCTCCGCAACGGGAGAGGCCACAGCAGTGAGAGGCCCGCGTACCACCAAAAAAAAAAAAAAAAAAAGTTTAAAGGTCAAACACTGAAGGGAATATAAGAGCGTAATGTTATTGTAATGGTTTGTTTCATTATATGTAACTTGGAAAGATTATGTGGCCCTGGATAAACTAGTTCATGATGCGAATGATTTCCCTTTAGTTGCAGTAGAGTGTGTAGGATAGTCTGTGTGAAGTGTAGTGCATGTCATAGAATAGTATGTATTATAGTATGTTTTCCTGAAAACACTTGGGGGTGGTACAGTTGCGTGTCTTTCCTACCGATGTTTTCCTCTATCCCATTTTGGGAATGCTGTTTACCTAGTAACCCCAGTCTTCCTATAAGGAAAAGTGACAGCCATGGAAAGCTCATTTATGTTGATTTATTCTGAAATCAGTGTCCCCTCTTTATTCTTTGGAAACCTTTCATTGACTAAAAATGCGAATGGTAGCTGAAATCAGCAGCCAAGAGGGTGGGAAAGTTGAAGCAAGGATTTGGTGTCTACCCCTCAGCCTGAGTATAATTTTAGGCAAGTCAGCGTACTGTCTACCTCTTTTTCTGTGAATAGAGAGAAAAAAAAAATTTACTTAGGACTTCTCTAATTAAAACTTGCAGTCTGTAATAATTAAGCTGGGGCTTGTCTTTGCACTTTCTGGAAACATATATATTAATAGTGTTAAAGTCAATATGTATCTTCCTCTGTAATTTGGGCACGAACACGTGGCAGTCTGCTGCGATCCCTTAAAGAAAGCCTCTGCGGTCTTGCATGCGTGCCTCTGCGCTTCAGAGGTGTTGTGTGGGGTCAGTTCTTGGACTTTGCGGCCCCTCTTCTTTCTCTGAGGATTCTTCTATTTTGCCGCACTGCCGTTTAGAAACGTACGTTACTGTGGAGAAGGCAGCCTGATTTTTGTCCCATCATTAGTGACTTGATTCTTTTCCCCTTGGCCTGCCTGCTTATGGGATTCCTTCTTTGTCCTTGAAGTTCGGTGCCTTTACTAGGATATGTTTCAATATTGATTATTCTTTTATTTATTTATTTATTTATTCTGCAGTACACGGGCCTCTCACTGCTGTGGCCTCTCCCGTTGCGGAGCACAGGCTCCGGACGCGCAGGCTCAGCGGCCATGGCTCACGGGCCCAGCCGACCCGTGGCATGTGGAATCCTCCCGGACCGGGGCTCGAACCCGTGTCCCCTGCATCGGCAGGCGGACTCTCAACCACTGCGCCACCAGGGAAGCCCTTAAATGTCATTTTTGGTTCCATTTTCTTTTCTGTTCTCTCCTTCAGTTATGCATATATCGGATCACTTTTGTTCTTTTTATCTATCCCTTTCTCTCTAGTCCTTTTCAAAGCTTTGATCTTTCCCATGGGAAGCACAGAGATAGTTAGTCCAGGCTTCAGGCCAGACTGCCTGGGTTTGAATCCTTGTACTATCACTTACTTGCTGTTTAACTATGGGCCAGGTACTTAAACTTCCAAACCTCAGTTTCCTCATCTTTAAAATGGAGATAATACTGTGTCTACCTTTAAGAGTTGCTGTGAAGATTTTCTGAGCTAAGACAGTAAAAGGGTTTGGAAGAGAGCATAGTAAGTGCTCAAAACTGCCAGCCACTGTTGTTATTTCCATTTCATCCTGCTTGATTTTCACAGTCTATCCTTTAAGTCTCTGACGCTGTTTTTAGCCATGTCGGTTCTTTTTGCTGATCCCAGTAAGGATATCCTTTCTAAAACTGTTTTTTTTTTAATTAATTAATTAATTAAGGCTCTGCCAGGTCTTAGTTGAGGCACACGGGACTTCGCTGCGGCATGCACGTGGGATAGAGTTCCCCGACCAGGGATTGAACCCGGGCCCCCTGCATTGGGAGCACGGAGTCTTACCCACTGGACCACTAGGGAAGTCCCTAAAATTGCTTTATTTTCTTCCATCGTTTTCCTGAGCTCTCCTTGTTTACTTTTCATCTTCTCTATTGCATTGTCATTTCTTCTTAGAAATACTATATTTTTCTTATGAGCCCTTATTTCAGAGAAGACTATTTCTTGAATTTCTTGGATCCCAGGGGGAAGTGTAGGTTCATTATCTCTTCCGTTTCGTGGTAGAATTTGTCCAGCATTCGTTCTGTAGCCGGCTTCGTCCGCTAGGTTTTGTTGTAACTTCTTTCTTAGGTATTTGTAGAGCTTTGCAGTAGCTTGTGGACCAGGTACTAATGATGGCTCCTCTCTGATTCCTCTTCATATCTAGATGGGTGGCTGCTTTAAAGCCAGCTGTTGGCTGACCCATGGGCAGGAGCTGAGTGAGCTGGGGCAGCTGGAGGCTGGAACTAATTTAGGCTGTCAACTCAGATCCCTTTCCCATCAGTGCTCTTCTTTTGCGGATGTTTCTCTCCTGGCTGGCGTTTGCCACAGGGCCTTAGAGTGCTGACTAGTGTTTACTTCTCTTCGCTTCTTGTGCCAGTTATCAATTTATTGCCCCTGAGCTGCACATTCAGTTTTGTTGCCTGATCTGTGAAAGTGGATCCGGACCCTTTAAATACCAAGTTTGTCCTTCCTGGGATACAGTCTCCCCATCCTAGGATACCTTTTGGATTTCTCTTCCCATATTTACTCTCCTATCACTGTCTAATAATTCTTTATATGAAACTGCCCTCTTTGAATTACCGTCTGCTTTCGGTCTCCCTGTTGGACCCACACTGTCCAAAACATCCTCCTCTCGAGAACTGACGGTACTCCATCAGCGCTTGTTCTAACCTGCCGTGCTGCCAGCCTGCTTCTTAAAAGGAGAGAAGCTTGTGCTTTTTCTCCTTCAGTCTTAACCTCGCCTTTGACCCTGTGGTGTTGAATGGGGCTCATTGGTGCTTCTGGGACCCCAGACTTTGTCTTTCTGAGCAAGAGATTATTTGGTTTGGCTTTATATCCATGGAACAAGGGAGGCAGCATAACTGATTGGTTAGGACTGTGGACTCTCATCAAATTGCCTGAGGTTGAATCCCGGCTTTTCTTGTTAATTCTGTGATCTTAGGCAACTTACCTCTCTATATATTTTCATCTTTTTGATGAAAATGGGAATAATAATAATACCTACCTCTTAGAGTTGTTGTGGGAATTAAATGAGTTAATCCCTGTAAATGCTTGGACCAGTGCCTGGCATAGTAGCTCTCAGTACATTTCCAGTTGACATCCACGTCATCACCGTTATTAATTCTGTGAACTCTGCTCATTGCTGGAGACTTGAAATGTATGTCCCTGTTCTTACTGTACTTCCTTAGTTGGATACAAGTTTCACTGCCTTTGGCAACGGTTTTCCATAAATTCTAGTTTGGGAATGTGGCTGTTTCCCTTCCCTCCCCCGCAATTTTATTTCTTTTTATCCCCCCGCCCCCTGGTTTTAGGAAGAGACAGACAGAAAGGCCTTCCTTTGCCATCATTAACTAGAAGCACATAATTTTGTTAGAGGGATCAGTTCAACAGCGGCTTTTTTTCAAAGAATGACAAAGTAAGAGAGAGGCATGGACATATATACAGTACCAAGCGTAAAATAGATAGCTAGTGGGAAGCAGCCGCATAGCACAGGGAGATCAGCTCAGTGCTTTGTGACCACCTAGAGGGGTGGGATAGGGAGGGTGGGGGGGAGGGAGACGCAAGAGGGAAGAGATATCGGATATATGTATATGTATAGCTGATTCACTTTGTTATACAGCAGAAGCTAACACACCATTGTAAAGCAATTATACTCCAATAAAGATGTTAAAAAAAAGAAAACAAAAAGAATGCTTGCAATTTATTTTTATAGATTTATTAAAGAATTTACAGATTTCTGCAGCGTGTGCAGTCGAGCTTTCTTCCTGCCTGTGATAGTATATCATATAATAAAAGTGCATTTCCTTTAAACCGTTTTGTTCGCCAGTATTTCATTCATGATTTCACTTTGGCAAAGGAGCTGTTTTAGGCTGTGTTTGTTGCAGGGTGGAAAGTGACTAGCAAGACTGAATTCAGTAAGGGTCGATGCTACATTTTTCACTAAAAACTGTGCAATTACAGGACAGCTTGAGTGTGTGTAGAAAGCGCGTGGGAGTTTTAGTTGAATCAGTTGTGTGATGGGGCTACCAAGGAAGCTGGCCCGCTCCTAGGTTACAGGAATTGAACTGTAGTGTCCTCTCTGACTAGGGAGGACACCGTTCTGCTCTTCTCTGCCCTGGTCACACTGCACCCTGGGGACTGTATTCACGTCTGGGAACCATCCTTTAAAGAGCACAGACATGTCACTTTGTGTCCAGAGGAGAGTGACCAGGGTGTTGTGGAGCATCTGAAACAATGCGTCTTCAAGTAATGGGTTGAAGAGGTAGAGGTATTTAACCGGGGCTGAGGAGATTGGGTCAGGCAGTGGGGAGATAGAATGCCAACCATAATAACAGAAGCTGAAATTTACTGAGTGTGACCCTAAGGCAGGACTGAGAACCATGCCTATGTTATCTTATTTAATCCTCATAACAGTCATATGAGGTAGGAACGATAATTATCCCATTTCACAAATAAGGAAACTGAGGTTACTAAAGTGAAGAAATTTCATTGAGGTCACACAGTTAATGAGAGATGGAGCGAAGATTTGACTTAAGGTTGCTATCGTAAGGACTTGAGCTTGTAAATACCGTATCTTACGTTTCTTATGATTGGTATCTTCAAGTATTGTGCATGGGGAAGAGGGGTCCCAGAAATTAAAACTAAGACAGGTAGTTGGCAAACGCCCAGAAGTAGATTCCTGAATCAGAGTAAGGCGCTGCTTTCTAGACGGGAGGGTAGTGAGTTCCCTGATAAGGCTTCCGCTGAGGTGTATGCTGAGTGACTGCCCGGTGGGCGTTGGTAAGGAGGTGCATGTTTGGGATACGGGTGGAGGTGGATTCTGTGACCTTCAAAGTCTCTAAGAACCCTGAGATTTGGGGCTGCTGTATAGGTTTTCCTCTTTGTCAAGTGTATTCTTTTTTTTAACTTGAAATTTAAAAAACTGTGGTAAAATACACATAATAAAATTTAGCATCTTAACCATTTTTAAGTGCACGGTCTGGTTAAGAATACTCACATTGTTGTACAACCAAGCTCCAGAACGTTTTCGTCTTGCAAAGCTGAAATTCTATACCCACTAAACAACAACCCCACCATGGACCTCTCCCTCCAGGTGCTGGAAACCACCATTCTACTTCCTGTTTCTGTGAATGTGACTACATATAGGTAGAATCATACAGTATTTGTGTTTTGGTGACTGGCGTATTTCACGCATAATGACCTCAAGACTCACCGGTGTTGTATGTAGCATGTGTCAGAATTGCCTTACTTTTGAAGGCTGAGTAATACTCCACCATATGCTGGCAGCGCATTTAAAACATTCTGTCAGGTGTATTTTTTTTTTAGCCAAAAAAAAAAAAAAAAAAACCTTAAAAAAGTATTAGAGTTAATATTACAACAACCTATGGTTCTGTTTGCAAACTATTATAAATAAAGTTATCTGGGATGGTTAGGGAATGATGGGCCCTAATTAATAAAACCATTTGGTTCATAGAGGAAATATAAAAATTATGGGAGTCAGCTGCACTGACTCTGTGGCATACCCTGGAGGTACTATTTTGCATGAAATTTCTAATAATTGCTTAATTTTCTTTTAATTTAATACCTTAAAAAATCAAACTCAGTATTTATTGGACAAAAGGAAGTGACATCACGAAGATCCCAGTGACCAGAGAACATGAGAAATCCTTCCTTTTCCCCTTTTAAATATCCGGGTTGTATTTTCTTTTTTATATGTCTTCTTAACAAAGGATTTAACCATAGAGTTTCCATTAGTGATAGCTTACCAGGTAATTTCCAAAACCAGCCACTTTTTCTTGGTTTTTATTTTTATCTATAGCCTAAAATAAAGGCATAAACTCATCCAGTCGCTGGCTGCAAGGGCCAGGGGTGGCTCAGGAAGAGGTGGGCTTAAGCCCCCCGTAATGCCTGCCTCTGGCCACCCCTGCAAAGATATGGTCTCAGTCAAACCAGGGTGCCTGTTGTGTAAACCAGCCTCAAGACAAGTCCTTCACCTCCTTGTGCCGGCTGGATCCCACCCATCTCGGATGCAAGCTCAGAATAGCAGTTTTCAGGTGACCACTGTTTACTGAAACATGTACTGAAAGGGCGATAGATTTGCAGGGAGGTTCTCAAAAGTAAGTTTTTGGTAAGACGTCTCCAGATGACTTTCAGCATTTGACTTTCTACGTGGTTTCCATAGCAACAACTGCGAAGTCACACATATTGGCCTGTGAGGAGCAGGCCAACTGTGCAGAGAACAGTTGTTCTAAAGGTTTAGTGGAGGGAATTACCTGACAGTCCAGTGGTTAAGACATTGCCTTCCAATGCAGGGGGTGTGGATTCAATCCCTGGTCAGGGAGCTAAGATCCCACATGCCTGGGGGTCAAAAAACCGAAACATAAAACAGAAACAATTTTGTAACAAATTCAATAAAGACTTTAAAGAGGGACTTCCTGGTGGCGCAGTGGTCGGGAGTCCGCCAGCCAATGCAGGGGGCGTGGGTTGGAACTCTGGTCCGGGAAGATCCCACATGCCACGGAGCAACTAAGTCCATGTGCCACAACTACTGAACCTGCCCTCTAGAGCCCGTGAGCCACAGCTACTGAGCCTATGTGCCACAACTACTGAAGCCCGCATGCTTAGAACCTGTTGTCCGCAACAAGAGAAGCCACCGCAATGAGAAGCCCGCGCACCACAACAAAGAGTAGCCCCTGCTCGCTGCAACTAGAGAAAGCCCGCTCACAGCAACAAAGACCCAATGCAGCCAAAAATAAATAAATTTTAAAAAAATGTTAAAAAATATAGTTTAGAGGAGTCGCAGGAAAGATCGGAACGTCACCAGTCTAAGATAATCAAAGGAAGTATGCGCATCAGGTGTATGGAAGGTTTCATAGAAGAGCTATGGTCTTTTTTGTCAGAGTCACACAAATTAAGAGAGGGCTTTTTTTTAAAAAAAAAAACAGCTAAAATGTATTTGAAATTTGCCACTTTCTTTGTTTCTTTTGCAATGTTCTTAAGCTCATGAAAGCAATAATTCTAGAGCACCGATTTTCTTTTTTTCCCCCATTCTTTCCCCCTTTTCGCTGGAATCTATTTTATAGACGGCTCCAAGGTTCAGGCTTGTCAACGTAGATTTGTTCCGTTCTGTTCTGTGTGTTCTCCTAGGTGTTTACTGTTGCTGTGTGTTTGCCGAAGGTCCCTCCTTCCAGGTTCTCCTTGACCGTCTGGCTTTCTGTCTTTTCAGGGAAGAAGAGCCCGGACCTGGGGGAGTATGACCCCCTCACACAGGCCGACAGCGACGAGAGTGAAGATGATCTCGTGCTTAACCTGCAGCAGAAGAACGGAGGGGTCAAGAACGGGAAGAGTCCGCTGGGAGAAGCACCAGAGCCCGACTCGGATGCTGAGGTCGCTGGGGCTGGGAAGCCCCATCTCTCGGAGGTCACCACGGAGGGGTACCCCTTGGAGCCCCTGGGGGCCCTGGAGCAGAAGGCGGCCTCCTCCATCGCGTCCTACGTGCGCACATCCGTCTTCCTGCTGATGCTGGTGATCTCCATGGTCCTGGTGCTCGTGTGTGCCTTCCTGATCCCCTGTCCCCCCCGAGGCCTGCACAGCACGTGGAGCCGCCGCTTGGGCCCCCAGGGAGGTGAGCTGCGGGACCTTTAGCTCTAAGTCTGTGAAACTTCATGATCGCGTGTCATTCCGGCAAGCTTCTGATTACGTTGAAGATTTCCTCCAAGTCTTTACAAATTAACGTGTGTGTCATCTAGCATTTCTCCCCCTGTGTGTGGAGGTGGTTAGGAGGTTAGGATTTGAAATGAGACAGAAAGATGGATCTGTATGGCTCCAAAAACTTGGGAGTATCGCTGCGCTGTGTGTCTCTGGGGAAGGTCTTAATTAGACGCAGGGAGGCGAGAACCCTGGTTTGCTGAGTCCTGCCATGCAGCCGGGGCTGCATCAGGGGAGAGCAAAGCTGTGGGAAGGGCGGTTTACAGAAAACAGTGAAGCTCCCATCCTGGCCAGGCCAGAGGCCCCAGCTCCTGTAGGGCCCTTGGGGTTCTGTTGATTGTAGAAGCCTGATCTAAATTGAATTTCCAAATAATTTCTTTTTTTTCATTTTCTTTTTCTTTTTTTATCGAAGTATAGTTGACTTACAGTGTTGTGTTAGTTTCTGGTGTACAGCAAAGTGATTCAGTTTTGTACACATCTTCTTTTTCATATTCTTTTCCACTATGGAAAAGATTTGTTACAGGATATTGAATATAGGTCCCTGTGCTAGACAGTGGGACCTTGTTGTTTATCAAATAATTTCTTTTCAAGGAAAAGAGAGTTGCTTCCTTGCCGCAACTTTTCTTTCTTGCTCCTAACGGTTGGAATGGTGCTACCCAAGGAATTTTGTCTCATTTTTCTTTATTTTTTATTATTATTTTTTTTACTGAATGAAAGTCTTTAAATTTTACTGTACTTTCCAATTTTCAAAAGTTTCACACACATGATTTCTTGTAAATCCCTTTTTTTTAATCCCCTACCCCTACATTGCCCCTCCTCCTTCCCTCTCCGCACTGGTAACCACTCGTTTGTTCTCTGTATCTGTGAGTCTGCTTCTTTTTGTTATATTCAGTAGTATGTTGTATTTTTGAGATTCCGCATATAAGTGATGTACGGTATTTGTCTTTCTCTGTCTGAGTTAGTCCACTTAGGATAACACCCTCCAAATCCATCCATGTTGCTGCAAATGGCAAGTTTTCTTTCTTTTTTATGGCTGAGTAGTATTCCACTGTATATGTGTACCGTATCTTCTTTATCCATTCATCTGTTGATGGACATGTAGGTTGTGGAGCGGGTTTCTTTAAAACAGCTTGCCCTGGGTCAAGATTGGGGATCCCATCTAACTGTCGGTGCTGAACAGTCCTGTCCCTTGAAAACTGCACCAGACTGAAGGGGCTCAGAACACACCAGCCCACCGTGGCAGTTTGGTGTATTGACTATTTTGAGTTAAAGGCATTTGACCAATAGCAGGTGCAAGCGGGCCACTCTGACCTTCGATTCTTCCCAAAAGCAGGAGATGAAACTCCCAGGTGAAAGATGCCCTCCCTATTCCAGGAGGAAAGAACACTCTTATCACCAGAGACAGGGGGTTGAGGCAGAGAGACATTTGTACAAACAGACCTTGTTAGAATAACCCTCATCTTCCTGTAGTTCCCTCATATTTTTTAGTTACTTTTCCAGTCGCCGCTCTTCGTGCTATGCGGGATATAAACACTGCGGCCTAGCCACGTCTTTGGGTCTTCATTTAACTGTGGGAACTCCCATGCACATGCACAATTTTATTAAATAAAATATGAGTGCTTTCCCCTTGTTCATCTGTCTTATGTCAGTCTCAGCTAGAAACCTTAAGAAGGCAGAGGAAAACTTTTCCCTTCCCTACAGTATGCCCACACCCCTGCATCATCTTGATCTAGAAACATTTTCTCTCTGACCCTTCTCTGATCCCAGCTGAATTAGCTTCTGATGAGTTCTTCGTTCTCATCTTTACTTTCTCTTAAGGCAAAACTGGGTGGCTATGTCTTACGATATGTTCCTACACATAGAGTGTCTCTCCCTCTCTTCCTTCCTTTTTTGTTTTTTCTAAGTTAGCTCTTGTAATATTTATATACAGCGTAAAGACTAGTAATGAATTCTTGGTGTATCTACCACCGAGTTTAAGAAATAAGACCTTGTAAAGATCTTTGCAATTCCCCATGTGTCGCTCCTGACCGTATCCCCCTCTCCCCGCCAGAGGGTTCTCCTCTCCTGAGTTTTGTGTCGTTATTCCTTTACTTGTGTTTAAAGTTTTACCACATAGATATGCATCTCTAAATGATATATTCTTTAATTTTGCCTGTTTTTGAATTTCATATAAATATTGATATAATCATGTAGTTGTCTGTGACTTGCTTTTTTGTTCAGCGTATTTAAATAATACATTGGAGGTTTATCCGTATCAATGTACTGTCACTGGAGTTTATTTTCACTACTAATTTTCCACGGTATGAATGTCCTATGATTTATCGATCCACTTTACTGTCGATGAGCATGTAGGTGACTTCTGTTTTTTAAAAAATAAGTAATGCCACAGAGAAGATTCTTGTGCATGTTTCCTGTTGGAGTGTGTAAGGATTTCTCTAGGGCATAAACCTGGGGGTGAAATGGCTGGGTTACAGGGTATGTGCATGTCCAGCCCTAGTTTCTCTTAAATTATCTTCCGTAGTGGTTGTACCAGTTTACACTTCCACTAGCCATGTGTGAGTTCTCTCCGAATTTGGCAAGCGTCCTCTGACTCCACACTGTTTGGAGGTGTGGGGGGGGCATGACACTACCTACCTTGTCACTGCCGGGCGGAGATGGAGGTGCAGGCTCCCATCAGTCCTCTGCTGACACCAGGGCTGGGCGGCTGCCCCGTTAATGCTTGGTGGGGATAGAACCGTAGGCTTCCCTCGTGTATGGAGGCCTGAGTGCTGCTAGGTGGGGATGGGAGTCCAGCCTCCCCACCCGGCCTTCTCTGACCTGACCCTGGTGGGGTGAGAGGGACCTTGTTACAGCCCGGCAAGGGTTTCCTCTTGGCCTTCGCTATGGGGCTGGCTGGGACCACAGTTTGGTCTGTGGCGTTTGGTTGGAGTCGAGCAGTTCTTGTGGAAAACTTTTCTGTCCTGCTAGGCTGTGCCTTTCCTGTCCTTTGGCTGGGGACCAGCTCTTCTGGGGCCTTCTTTGTGTCCCTGTTGGCATTTCTGGGTCGCCAGCTTCCGCAGCACACTGTCTGGGATATGAGGCCAGAGAAGACCCAGGGAAGCCACCAGCTGTCCTTCCTTGGGTCTCGCCGTCCCCAGCCGGTCTGCCTTCTCTCTGCCTTCCAGAGTCTTCTCATGTTTGTTTTATGTTTAATGCCCAGGGATTCTAGCTGTCCTTGGCGAGAGGCACAGGCAGAAGTGGGTCTGTGTATCTTATCTAGGACCCAGAAGTCTGCCTGTTTTTACGGAGCATTCCCTTTCCAGCCTGGAGCAGGGAGCTGGTCTGTGTAACTTGCCGCGGACCCTGTGTTTCTCATGTGTCCATCAGGTGGGGACCTGTCTCCACTGGACCTGGCGGATGTGAACGGAGACGGCCTGCGTGACGTGCTTCTCTCCTTCGTGACCTCAGGGAATGGGAGCACCGCTGGTAAGAGGGTGTCTTCGGAGCCTTGGCGGGAGAAGCTGGTTGAGCGGAGGGTGTGAGCTCAGAGGATGTGCTGGGGCTGCCTCCTGAGCGGGCTGCAGTGAGGAGAAAGCCCTCGGGGATCCGGCACACGCGATGAGCCTCGTGGGGAGGCTCCTTGCATGTACATAACGCCTGGTTCAGGGAATCACAGAGCATGAGAGCTGGAGGGCGCCCCGGTCCAGGGACCAACCTGAGACCCAGGGAGGAGGTTCCTTGGCCGCACGCCTGCCCTGAACAGCGCCAGCACTTAGGTTGCTTGAGTTTTCTCTGAGTCGGTTCTCCCTGGCCTCTTCGATGATGATAAACATAGACTCTATCTACCTTCCCCTCCCTGGCAGAAAGCTTTTGCTCACGTTCTAACGTATCTTTATACACATACCTCTTGGCTGGGTGTTTCCTTTGACCCCGTCTGTTTGCTCTTCCATCTCTGCTCTCCATCCTGCTCCCCGCGGGATGGGAGGCTGACCCGTACGCATTACGTCAGGTCCCAGGCCACTGGATTTGGCCAATGGGGAGCACAGGCCAGAAGCTAGAGGAGAGGAAGAGAGTGACCAGCGGGTATTTATTCCCCTGGCTCCCCTCTGCCCGGGCCACCTCAGGCTGGCTACATCCTTGATCAGAGGTCACAGCCTCTCTCAAGGTGGTCCTCTTACAGGACTTCCTTTTTCTCAATTCCAGGAAATGCTTCCTCCCCCTGTCTCTTTGGGCCTGGGCATGGCAACAGTTCTGAGGGGCTGTACTATCTCTTGTGGTTTCCCTACACCTCGACCACATCTTTGTAAACGGTCTCTTTATTAAACCTCCACAACTTACCCTAATTGAGTGAGCTGGGCTTTTTTGGGACCCCAGCCGATACAAGTCAACTGCAAAAAAAAAAAAAAAGTTGCATTTTCATTATAGGTACATGGGGGCTTTTGGTTTGTCCTGCAGCCTCCATTTAAGTGCATTCGAACTGAAGTCTGTAAACTGATACAGGAACTCTGGTTTGAGGCTGAGGATAGCCTACCAACTGTTTTTTAATCATTCAGGCCTTGGAATAAACATTTAGGTATGTTATAGAGGATTCTAGGCTGCATGCCTCTCTGACGTTATTAGAAATACCTTTCTGGGGCTTGCACAATATGCAGAAGCAATTTGGGCATAGCTTCGTTTATGGGAAGAACCTCCAGCCTAGAAATTGACTTTTATATGATTCAACCTTAATTATGTTTTTTTTTCTGCCTATGACTCATAAGCCTTTGAAGTAAAAATTTCCCCCATCCACTTTTAGAGATTTTTTTCAGTCATTTGGTATTTTACGTGGTTTGCTACATATCAGGACTCATGACGGCAAGGCCATGAGTTGGGACGCAATGTGGACCAGCCTGATTTGGTTATAGATCATAAAAGCAATAATAACGCTAACTAACACATGGTACTTTGTGCTGTGCGCTGTTGTAAGTACATAACATATTATGAACGAATTTATCCCTCGGTGTACCTATAATGTGGACTAATATTATTATCCCCTTTTGCAGTTGGGGAAACTAAGGGATAGTGAGGTGAAGGAACTTGATCAGTCTCACAGCTGGTAGTGGTAGAGCTGGGATCCAAGCGGTATAGCCGGTAGACTCTGGCGTTCCTGCCCTTGACCCTTATGTCAAATTGCTGTGCCCATAGCCCCAGCCAGTGGGTTCAAAGATCTGTGCCACTGAACATGAGGAGGATCGTGTTTCTTATTTGTTTGTTCATTTGTTCATTCATCCAACAACCTGCTGTGCACCTTACGTAGAGCTGCACTGGTTCTTTTGAGCTAAACAAGAGGAGTGTGGTCTCTGCCTCATGGAGTCGTGGTGTGAAGGGAAAGGGATGACCCATCACCACCGGGAAAGAGACGAGTCACGCAATTGATGTGGAGTCGATAGGGTCATGAAGGAGGGAGGACAGCACAGTCTATTAATCAGAGCATCCCTGGGAAGTCCGGGGGGGTAACATACATCGCTGAGATTTGTCATGTAAACCGCTGCTTCTGGCAACAAGGTCTGAAAGGGCAAACCAGTTTGTCACTTGTTTTTAGGTTGTATGTTTAATTAGCAGTTCTGAGGAATAGGTACAATGAAGCTCTAACATGTCCTTATCCTTATTAGCTGTCGCTAGAAGTGAAAGGTGGAAGTGTGTGAGGTGGGCCGTATCCCTATCCTGAAAGTGGATGTGAAACTGGCATGAGAGAAAGTTATTATTCTGATAGGTTAATTGAGTGACATAAAGGATTGTTTGTTAAAGAGGCGAGCTGCCCGAATCCTTTGCCAGCTAGGTATTAAGTTGCCCAAGTGTTCTTTCTTGACTGGGGCCAGATCAGCTGGTTCACTGGAACTCTAGACCAGGAGGCCCTCCTGATCTTTGCTAAGTATAACCTTCAGGGTTTTTTGTTTGTTTGTTTCACTTTTTGGCTGTGCCGCTCGGCTTGTGGGATCTTAATTCCCTGACTAGGGATCGAACCCATGCCCGCTGCATTGGAAGTATGGAGTCTTAACCTCTGGACCGCCAGGGAAGTCCCCAGGTTTATTTTATTTATTTATTTAACATCTTTATTGGAGTATAATTGCTTTACAATGGTGTGTTAGTTTCTGCAAAGTGAATCAGTTATACATATACACGTGTTCCCATATCCCCTCCCTCTTGCGTCTCCCTCCCTCCCACCCTCCCTATCCCACCCCTCTAGGTGGTCACAAAGCACCGAGCTGATCTCCCTGTGCTATGCAGCTGCTTCCCACTAGCTATCTTTTTTACGTTTGGTAGTGTATATATGTCCATGCCACTCACTCACGGTGTCACAGCTTACCCTTCCCCCTCCCCATATCCTCAAGTCCATTCTCTAGTAGGTCTGTGTCTTTATTCCTGTCTTGCCCTTAGGTTCTTCATTACCTTTTTTATTCCCCAGGTTTATTTTTTAAAGAGATTGTTTTCTGCTCTCAGGGAGCATTTGCTAGCGATGATTAGAATTCAGGTACTCTGCTTCCTGCTCTATACATATTCTAGATCAGTGTCAATTTTCTGAGCCTAGCTTTGCTTCCCGTTTTTTTGTTTGTTTGCAACCCCTCCTTTTCCATATTCTTGATGTTGCTCCTTTTATTCAGGAAGCACTTGGCTGCTAGATATGCTCGGCGCTTTGCAAAGCACTGAGGATGCAGAAATGAACGTGACAGGCTTTAGCCTTAAGGATATCCCTGTTTAGCGGGGGCTAAGGTGACAGACACGTCAACAAGTGTGTTGGGAGAGCAGAGGTGCACACGGGTTGCCTGCAGGATGTCGTCTTACATGAGAGATGTGTTGAACAGATGTGACAGGTACTCTGTTTGCAGACCTTGTTGCCAGAAATACAGGAGGGAGCTGAGCGCCCAGGTCTGAGCTGCTGCCTTACCTCTATTTCCTTTTGGTTTTCTAGCCCCCCGCTCATCTCTCCCTCTTATGTCCTCTGCCTCCTGCCCTTTCTTATCTCTTTTGTGCTTTTAGGTGTCTCAAGGCCACCTGCTGTCCTCGTGTGCCTTTCGGGGATGAATGGCAGTACGCTCTGGTCTAGTCCCCTCCCCGAGGAGGCCCGAGATATTACCTGTCTGGATCTAATGCCAGGGAGAGTGGCCGAAACCGTCTGCCTTGTGACGGGGACACACAAGATGCTCAGTGCATTCAACGCGACATCAGGTAAACATCACTGACTGCGGGGCTTCTCTGGTGGCACAGTGGTTGAGAATCCGCCTGCCACTGTAGGGGACACGGGTTCTTGCCTGGTCCGGGACGATCCCACGTGCCGCGGAGCAGCTAAGCCCGTGCGCCACAACTAGTGAGCCTGTGCTCTAGAGCCCGCGAGCCACAACTACTGAGTCCGTGTGCCACAGCTACTGAGTCCGCGTGCCACAACTACTGAAGCCTGCATGCCTGGAGCCCGTGTTCCGCAACAAGAGAAGCCACCGCAATGAGAAGCCCGCGCACTGCAACGAAGAGTAGCCCCGCTCGCTGCAGCTAGAGAAAAGCCCGTGCGCAGCAACGAAGACCTAACACAGCTAAAAATAAATCAATTAAATAAATTAAAAAAAAAAAAAAAGATCACTGACCACAAGAGATCCCTGTTCCTGGGAGGTCTAATCTCAGGTTAGAACAGTCTGGTAGGGAAGGGACTCCACTCTCCCATGGTGGGAGGTCTGATTTCCTGCTCTGCAAGGTAGATATTAAGGGAAATAAGGAGAAAGGGTTTGAGCAGAGTGAGTAATAGATCCATGGTTCAACCTGCTTGGTGATGGGATGGGGCTAAACTCAGTTATCCAAACAGAACGTATCCCTAGGCTTTCAGTTTCTAAGTAATCTCCCTTCTCTGTTCTTTGTATAGAAGACCATGGAGCTTTTTCTCTTTGTTTTCAGTATTTGACATACAAGGGTTCATATGTGAACTTGGGCATTAACCACTGAAAAATATGCCAGTGAAGAAGCTAAGGTGTGTGGAGGCATGTTGATTTGGCCTCTTTTATCGCATTCAGACATATGTGACAAAAGGAATGGAAGAGAATCACATATAATGTGATGACAGAGCCTTATACTTCCAGTGTGCCCGTTAACCTTCGACCTGAGGGAAGCTGAGTTAAATAGCCTCCTTCCTGGTTGTAAAGGTTGGGGTTTGGGAGTGGGGTTCCTCTGAGTGAAAAGAATTTCCGTGTGAGTTAACGCCAGCACTGAATTCATCTTGAAACCCTTTTATGATTTCTCTACTTATATGAACACGTGGTAGAAGGAGCGAGTTGGGCTTCTGTTTGACTGCCCCTGGATGGTTCCTTAGGAGTTGGAATCATCTCTAACAGGTCAATTCCTCCATCCCAGACAAGTGGGCTCTTCTTTCTTAAAGAGTCTTCAGCATGTCCACGTTACCTAAAAAATCCAGGTGTGAAGTTATTACATGGGCTTGTTAGCCAGATACTTGAGGATTTCAGTTCATACTCCCTGCTCCATTTCTCCCCAGTAAGATAAAAATGAAAGGAAAAAGTGTGTATGAGTTGCTGTCTGTCGTTCAGCCTGTTGAGTCTCTTTTCTGGCCTGGGAGCATTGCATCTGCCTTGGGCAGAGGCAGAAATCCCTAACTGTGATGAGTGTACTTATCTTTCCCCAGGGAAAGCCATTTGGACTTTAGACCCACACTACTTACCCAACGGTACTCTGGCTGCCCCAGGCGTGGTACTGCCAGACCTGGATGAAGATGGCATCAGAGATCTCGCAGTTCTGGTCATTGGGGAATTGCAGGTATGCTCCGTGTTAGGTGGTCCTTGTTTCTTACAGGGAAAGTGTCAACTTTGGTCATTTCCTAGTATCGTTATTAGAAACGCTGCTTGAAACCTTCTCATTACAAGGGCTCAGGTTTAAATAAATTCTCTTTGTGAGATTAAGTGAGTAAATTACCATTATGAACCCATTTTCCAGGTTCCGTTGGCCGGTGTGGCAGAGCTTGGGAGCCAGATAGGTCTATGTTTGACTTCCTGCTCTACTGCCCTGTGGCCTTGGGCAAACCACAGAGCCCATCCCAGCCCTGGTTATTTCGTATGTGAAGCGGGGATGTTATCCTACTTGCAGGATGGTTATGAAAATTAGGACTAACATATATGAAATGCCCAGAGTGGTGCCTGTTTCCACCCAGCGCACACATTGTTGGTTTCACTATCTATATTTAACTTTTATTGCAACTATAAAACAATGAGACAGACGGATAGAAAGCTCATAAGATATAGAGAGAAAAAAATTGTGAGTCAAACAAGTAGCGACAACAGCACCCAAAGAAAGAGTTGTTTAACCTGTACCTGCAGATTGTGGTTCTGGTACAGCGGTCCCTAAATTATGCTTCTCAGTTATGCTTTGCTGGGACTCCAGTGACCTGGAACGAGTTATTCTCTGCACAGATAAAATAATAGTAGTTTTTTTTTTTTTTTCCCCGTAAATCACAGGAAAGAATATATTAATGGACAGAATTATCTCAATTTTAAGTTTTTATTCCTGAAGCTTTTCTCAGAGCTTCTGTCAAACTTTCTCTTAGACTTTTTCTCAGACTGTCTAGCGTGAGTCTGCCAGGAAAGGCTCGTGGACGACAATCAACCTGGAATATTTGTGGGAAAATGTGGCTCCCGATCGTTGTGCCTCATTTGATGGCTTATTTTAATTTTACTAGACCTGGTTGTGATTTTTGTAATGTATATGCGGAGTGGAGTTACAGAATCTGCAAGTAAAATTCTTTAGAATGGAATTAAACCTATCAGGACTGTACGGTTTTCTGTCAAGAGCACCATAAACTAACTCAGAGAGCTCCACCAGTCACAAGTTTCAGGAGCCCTGCTCTGGTGCCTCAGACGAGACTTTACGTTTGCGAGGTGAGAGAAAAGAAGATAGACGGTGAGGGACAATTCCGAAGGCTAGTCGCTTTTAGGGGTCCTTTCTATTTGTTTTTCTTCAACTGGTCTCAAAGTAGACTGAACCAAAATGTCAGGAATTCTTCACATAATCTTTTTTCATTCCAGTGACTGTGAATAAAGAGACCTGGGAGTAGGGAACATTTTAATGATTACATCCATCAGGGAGTGATTCTCAGAAGGTCCCAAAGTGGAAAGTATGGGGAGTTTCTTTTTTTTTAATTTAATTTTTATTTTATATTGGAGTATAGTTTGTTTCCAATGTTGTGTTAGTTTCAGGTGTACAGCAGAGTGATTCAGTTATACATATATATTATATCCATTCTTTTTCAGATTCTTTTCCCATATAGGTTATTTTTTTTTAATCTTTATTGGAGTATAATTGCTTTACAATGGTGTGTTAGTTTCTGCTTTATAACAAAATGAATCAGCTGTACATATACATATATCCCCACATCTCCTCCCTCTTGCGTCTCCCTCCCACCCTCCCTATCCCACCCCTCTAGGTGGTCACAAAGCACCGAGCTGATCTCCCTGTGCTATGCGGCTGCTTCCCATTAGCTGTCTGTTTTACATCTGGTAGTGTATATATGTCCATGCCACTTTCTCACTTCATCCCAGCTTACCCTTCCCCCTCCCCGTGTCCTCAAGTCCATTCTCTACATCTGTGTCTTTATTCCTGTCCTGCCCCTATGTTCTTCAGAACCTTTTTTTCTTAAATTCCATATATATGTGTTAGCATACGGTATTTGTTTTTCTCTTTCTGAATTACTTCACTCTGTATGACAGACTCTAGGTCCATCCACCTCACTACAAATAGGGCAGTTTCTTTTTAAAGGAATTATGGTTGTTAGCAGAAGCATAGCAAGACAGTGAACAGGTTTGTGTGTCCCGAACAAGTTTAAAAATCTTGGCCTTGACATCACATCTGTCTTCTAGCCAGCGGTGGTGGATGGGATGACAGTTCAGGTCTGACTGAGGGACCCTCCCTAGCAAGGGGGCTCTGTTACAGGAATGGCTTCTCACCTGCTTCTACTCTGTGCCTTTTTTGGTGGTAGAGGGAGGGGATATGGCGGTGGAGGGAGGGGTATGGACTAGTCTCCATTCTGCCTGGAAAGTGATAGGCAAGACTAGAAAAATCTTGGAGAAGTGGTGGGTTCAGAGTAGTAGCTTCATCTTCATACTGACTTTTCTGACCTCTATACCAGCAAAAAAGAACCTGAGGAACGTGTTTGAGCTGCAGATGTGGAAGGAGGAATGAGACGTATTAGGTCTATGATATAGAGAGGCGGCATTCTTAGATCTGGGGCTGGAGTGAGGCGGGCTTGGGACACCTGGACATGGTTGGGGTTAGAGAACAGATCTGGGCTAGCATGTCAGTGGGAAGGGACCTTAGAGGCCATGAAGTTAACCCTCTCACACTGTGCTACAGTCGCTGATACACTGTTCCACATACATTGGCACCCATTCCCTCTGAGTCCTCAGGCTGATGGCAATAGTGCTAATTTGTGAGACAGTCCATTTTGTTCCTGGCCCACTCTAGAAAATTCTTACTGGTGAGAAATCTGCTTTCTCATAGCTTCCATTCATGGTGCCGGCTTCAGCTCCATAGAATACTCTGAATCCAATCCTCTTTCTACATGAACGCCCTTTTGCTGGAAGCCTGGTCCCTCTACAGCCTGCCATTCTCAAGGCTAAACAGTCCCGATTTCTCACACTGTGCCTCACGCAAAATGATCCAGACCCCTCTCTTTCTTGATTTCTTTCTTTTTTCACTACACCTTGTCCGTATCTCTTTTATAATATGGTACCCATAAACGAAAACAGTATTCTATTTGTAATAGAACCAGTTATATCAACATAAGGAAATTGTTGCTTCTTTTGATATAGACTCTGTTTATCTATAAATGCAGCCAAAGGCTGTGATAGCCTTTCTAAGAATCAGTTTTTGTTTATAACCCGTTAAAATACCCACGTCTTTTTTCCCTACTTCTTTCATTTTTTTCCTTCCAGTGTTATTGAGCTATAGTTGGCATACAGCACCGTATAAGTTTAAGGTGTACAGCACAATGATCTGACTTACGTACATCATGAAATGGTGACCACAGGAAGTTTAGTGAACATCCATCATCTCGTGCTGATACAAAATTAAAGAAATAGAAAAAAATTTTTCCTTGTGATGAGAACTCTTAGGATTGACTCTCTTAACTTTTCTACATAACGTACAGCAGTGTTAATTATGTTTCTCATGTTGTGCATTATATCCCTAGTACTTACTTATCTTATAAGTGGAAGTTTCTACCTTTTGACAGCCTTCATCCAATCCTCCCTCCTACCATCCTTCCCTCTAGTAACCACAAATCTGATCTCTTTTTCTATGAGTTTATTTGTTTTTGAAGTATAACTGACCTACAGCCCTGTGTTAGTTCCTGGTGAACAACGTACTGATTTGATATTTCTGTACATTTCAAAATGATCACCACAATAAGTCTTGTTACCATAACATACCCACGTCTTAATTAATGGCCCAATCTTTTCTTCCAGATTTTGATCCATCTTCCAGTCTAAGACTTTTTGGAATTTTGAGTCTGTCAAACAGCCTATTACCTATCGCTCTCAGCTTTGTGATCAGCTTGAATTCTGTTCATTCAGGTCTTTGATAAGAATGATTAACAGGAATGAGATAATAGCTGGGTGCTGTGACATTCCACTGAACCCTCCCTCTGGGTTGGCATTGGCCCTTTCTCGGGGTACACTGAGAACCACATTTCTTTATCTTGTCCATAAGAATTCATGATGATAAACTCTGTCAAAAGCTTTACTGAAGTCAAGATACCGATGTAGTCTTTATACTTCCCAACCAGTGACTCTATTCCCAAAAGAAAATCCTCTAGCGCAGGGGTTGGCAAACTGTGGCCTGCAGTTTGTTTTCATAAAGTTTTATTGGGACGCAGTCACCCTGCTCATTCGTGTATTATCTATGGCTGCTGTCACGCTAGAGTGGCAGAGTGGAGTAGCTGCTACGGAGACCGTCTGGCTGGCAAAACGTCACATATTTACTGTCTGACACGTCACAGAAAAGGTTTGCGGATCTCTGCTTGGTAGTGAGGTTGATGGTGGCCAGGCCAGATGTGTATGTCATGATGGGAGCACACTGCCTGCGCTGATTCTCCTGGGACCAAATGTTACTGGGGATTTCTGGGTATGGGGGCAGAGACCCGGGGTCGGCTGTACTCTGTTTAGCTCTAGGCTAGAGTTCTTTGCCTCAGGAGACCGAGACAACAACTGTGCTTTGGAGAACTTCCCCGAGCTACCGTCTAACAAGGGAACGGGGCACTTGCCCCACTTTCTAACTTCCAGGGAAATAGAACGAAGTGGGCTTGGCTTTGGGTTTTCCAACTTTGGGAGGTGTTTCTGACCTCTTCGCTAATGAGCAAGCAGTGCCTATCTAGAGAAACGAGTTGATTCGGAAACGATTAGGCGTCTATGGATTCAACCCCCGTCTTTCACTTCGTCAGCCAGATCTGTGCTTCCTGCTGGTGTCTGGCCGGACAGGGAGTCCCGTGGGCCGACCCGTGAAGTACAACATCGTCGGAGTGGGGAACCTGATCGGCCCTCAGGTTTACATCACCACCAATGGGGCTGCCTACATCCTGTTTGGCTTTGGTAAGAAGCAAGGCTCATTTTTGCTACTGTCCCCATGGGTGTATGGTGAGGCCCTCCTGATGTGACGTAGAGAAAGCCTGGAGTCAGCAAGCCTGGAGTCACTGACACCAGCCCTCCGTCACCTCCTCTGCCCGGGCCCCCTGCCGCGCGGCATTCACTCTTCTCCAATGAGAAGCTCTGCCCAGCGTCCACTTAAGCACTTCCCCACTCGTTCCCTGCTGGGCCGGGCGGGCTGTGTTGGACCCATCCCCCTGCCCAGGCTCTGGGTCTCTCACTCCCATCCTCACCCTGGGAAAATGCCGTAAAGTTCACCTTCTCCGTGTTGGTTCTTCTGTGCCGCTAGGAAATATCCAGGCTGTCGCCCTGCGGGACATTTTTGTTCAGGCCCAGAATCGAGACAGCTTACCACCTTCCCTGCAGATAGACGAGCCCGACTGGGAGAGGCGGAGATCCATCAACCTGTCTGAGCTCGTTGACATTTACAGGTGGGCAGCCGTCTGGCCCCGTCACAGGGAAACCGAGTCATCGTCTGGTTGGGCTGGTGAACACGTGGGCAGACGTTTGCGGGGGAAACAGTGCTGGCCTTCATGTACCACCTTCTGACCTGGTTAAGGGGAGTTCCAAGGGCTCTTCTCTTGGTGACATGAAGCGTTGGCGTCTACGTGTGGGTGACCATGGCGCGTGATCACTTCGCACCTGGGCGGCGAAGAAGGATATTTGTTTGGCGTGGCAGTCAGAGCAGGGCAGGGTGAGACTGGGGAACCGCAGGCAGGGAGATAGATTTATGTAACACAACTGCTTGTAAAACTGTGCTGAAGGATCGGCCTTACTCTTCGCCCGTATTTTTCTCTTAGTTGAAGAATCACTTTGGCAGAAGCAAGGGCAGCATCCATGAAATCTTATTTTTTTTTCTTGTTTATTTCTTAACTAAAAGCTTGTTGCTGGTTATCTACCGTGGATCTTACTCATTTCACCCCAGGCCTGGGTAATAATTGTCTTCGTTCTTTTCCTCCCAGAAGCTTCAAATCATTTTCTAGCATTTTCTCAGGCAGTATCCCATTGTGTCTGTGCATTTGACAGATGTTACATAGAGTGGTCCCGGTTGTACAGAGGGAGAAGTAATTGGATGCAGCGTACAGCGTGAGCAGCTGTCCGAGCTTAATGACAGTTTCAAGCATCCTGTCCCGACCTCCGGCTCCTTCCCTGCCACTGTGCTCAGCTCTGTTATCTTTCCCAGAGCATCCAGTGTGAGATGCGCTTCTCCTGTCAGTTCCTTCTGAACTTGCCTGAATTTTCTAGGGCTCCTTGGTTTCTAAAGAAACCAAGAAAAGGAGACTCAACTGGAATGGCAGAGCGCCCTGCCTGATGAGACCCTGGTGGAAGACAAACGCAAGGGTCTATACAAACATGTACGCCCAGAGGAAAAGCCCAAGTAAGCAGGGCAGGCATCTCATCCAAGCCTGAGACTAACCGTCGGGGTCTTGTTTAACTCAGTGACGGGGTGGAGCTCCTCCAGACGGTGAAGGTGCCGGGTTCCAACAGCAGCGACCTCCTGATCACGACCAACCGAGGCCTTGTCCTGCTGCAGGGGCAAAACCTCACACCTTCCTGGACCCTGAGCCTCCAAGGCCTGCGCAGGTTGGCAGTGTGCTCCTCGCGTCTGCTTCTTGTTCCGCTTGCCCACCTTTCAAAATCACCCAGAATGACTGCTCGCTATCTGGGGCTCGTGCAAGGGGAGGGGGCGGGAAGGAGTGAGGTTCTCCTCTTTTTCTCCTTCACTTCCGATCACTCACGTTGTTCTCACTTGCAGCCAGCCTACTCCTGGGTATTTCACGGACGATGAGACGTTAGACTTCCTTCTGCAGATACCGAATGGAGTTGGGCTGAAAAAGGTAAAACCTGGGGACTCGAGATCAGTCAAAACATATATCCAGTATAAACCTGGTGTCCAGCCCTGCGCTAGGCATCGTGAGAAATAAAAAGAGCCTAAAGGATGGTCTCTTCCTTCAAAGAGCTCCGAGTCTAGCAGAATGGGTAAAATGAAAGGTCACAGTGCAGTGCTCAACGCTACAGCATCAGAAGCTTTGCTAGCTGCCCTCCTTCCTACGCAGTTCATTCTGGGTTCTCAGTGTACAGGAGCCTTCTGAAGTCTCTTGATGGGGAAAGGCAGGTATAAATAAATGTACCACTTCAGTACACGTACTCCTAGATTTCACAGAAGCTGGGCTAGCCGGGGTGGCTAGGATGTTACGGAGGACTTCATAAAGGCGGGAAGGGTGAGCAGAGCCTTGCAGCTGAACTGCGTTTCTGGAGGAGGGTGGGCAGGCAGGCAGGGGCAGGGGCTCCAGCTCCCTGAGATAGACGGTAGGGTGTGTTCCAAGGACACACGTAGGTCATTCTGATTTTATGTCAGGTTGTACATTGTAAGGATTTAATGACTGGATAGACAGTTTTCATTCCTTTAACGTTACAGGCAGAATTCGAGTTTTTAAAATTTCTTTTTTTTATAATCGACTGAGCGTTTTGGTTTATCCTCAGCATGAAATATGTATTTATATACGATTATACCCTGTTCCCTGAGAGTGACTTCAACAAACACTTAATCATTGCCTCTCACGTATGCCAGGTTCTGTGCCAGGTGCGCAGATGATGGCTGTGGAGACACAGCATCAATGAGAACAAGCCACTGCCTCGTGTGGTTCAGTCACCGGGGTGCCTGTACCTCGGACGTCGTGGTGAGTGCTGGAACGGAAGTTCGCACGATGCCACAGGGACGTGGGGAGCAGATGGAGGGAAGGGTGTCGAGAGGTGCTTCCCGTCATTTGGGCGTTAGATGTGCAGAGTCACGAGAGCAGAGAAGAGGTTTGCTGGATGGATATAGGAGGCTGGGCAGAGGGGCCTTCCTATCAGAGTGGTCAGGACGCGCTCAGCTGCTGGAGGGCCTGAAAGCCAGGCTGCGGAATTCAGATGAGGCGTAGAGCCTAGGGTTATTTAGACATGAGTAGGGGACAGATCCGAGGACACAAGGACCACTTCGGGGAGCGTCTTCAGGCAGTGCCAGACAGGAAGGAAGCAGTGTCTGAGTGTGTTTCAAAGATGATTCAGGTAGAGACTGAAATGTCCGTTGGCTTTCCCAGCAGGAGGAAGGAGGAAGGGTACATATGGGTTGGTTTAGAGCTGAGTTGCTGAGGGTTTAGGCTTGGGTTTTAGTCCCTGACTCCACTACTAATTGGTGACCGTGGGCAGATGACACAGTCTCACCCAGCTGTAGTTTCTGCATCTGTGAAACGGGAGTAATAAGACCACTTGCCTTCATAGGGTTGTCGTGACGGTTAAGTGGAATAATATGTGTCACTGGCTAAAGCGTTTTAGTGCAGTGTCTCTAGACTTCTTTTCTCCCCGAGACTAATGAAGGGAATCTTGGACTGCTAGCCTGCTTCCCCTCTGCTTGCTCTCGGCGAAGCAGAGTCTGATCCTGGGCAGAGAATGGCAGGCCCAGGACGCTGGGGGCACAGGGAAGGGACTGTCGAAGGAGGTGCAGGGCAGAGACACTGAGAAGAGAGGCCGTGGAGATGCTGGGGCTGGAGGTGATGGGGGAGTTTCCTGGGGATTTTGGCAAAGGAGAGGCTGTTTTGTTCTAGAACTGTGCGGTGTGAGGTATTTGGGGTGACAGGAGATACAAGTGTTGCCGGGGATTATAAATCTAATCCCCTTCATTATCCCTTGAGAGGTGCAACTAAGGAGTGAATTTTTCTCTTAATTTTATGTTTTTGTGCCTGTTCAGACTATGCTCTTTTACATTTGAGACTCCCTTTGGGCTGAGCTGCACCTGCCAGGATGCACACGACAGAGTCAAACTTGTAAAGCTTTTAGCCCAGGGGACGGGACAGAGCTGTCGCCGCATCATGTTCCCCGTAATCGTCGCAGCTGCATTGCTGGAGGGAAGGGATGAGGGTCGGGTTTCAGCCCCTCCACGGTGGGATGTCTGCTCCGTCCAGGACTGTCCCGAACGCAGAATAATCAGCGTCACTTCCTGTCCCCGAGCCTCCATCCCCTCATCTGAGGAGGCGAGGAGGCCGAGATGACTTATAATGTCCCTTCTCACCTGGGAAGGCTGCAGTCCTTTAGACTCTGTCTAGGGTCCTGGGCCTAGCTGCTATTTAGCGCTCTCTGAACACCCCGTTGTTTGCATCTGGTAAGCTCCGCCTGTTAACGTATGTGGTGTCTGCAGTCCATGGGTTTTTGTTCGGGTGCGCGTGAGTTTTCCGCTGTCTCTCTGAGGATGGCCTGTGCTCACCGTCTTCTCTTTTGCAGGTGATGGTGGTGGATGGGGACTCTGGAATGGTCGCTTGGAGTTACAGCATTCCGTGTCACATGGAAGAAACTCCGGCCACCTCAGCAGCCGCTGTGGACCAGAAGTCTGTCTTCCTCTTCTGGGCTGAAGGGCTGTCAGCTGCATCGCCCAATCCTGTGAGTGAGCCTGGGAGGGTCCCTCTGTCACTTTGTCAGATGGCAGCAGCTCTCGGGGCTGCCTTGCCTGGTCTGCAGTGGGCAGGGAGGGTTTCATGGGGGCTGAGGCTGGGCTTGGAGGTGAATACGCTGAGATTTCAGAAATGGGCGGGGCCGCAGGGTGGCAAAGCAGGGGCGGGGGGACGCTGGACTGAAGGTGAGGGTTCACCTGGGGGATCACGGGAGAGAAGCTCCGATACACGGAAGGCAGGTTTGAGAATGTCGTAAATGCTGTCCTGCAGCACTTTAACGGGGTTGAGGAGGCACGGGGCCACCTCTGCAAGGTGCCTGGGGATTTTGAGTAAGACTCACCCTGATTTAGTCCAGTTAAACACAGCTGACCAGCACCTACTGTGTGCCAGGGACCTCGGGGTAGACTAGGAACAGTGCTGCCCTCTGCAGGAGAAGACGGGTGGTCCCTGGCGATCGGGTAGCCTGACAGAGGGAGAGTCCTGCGTTCATTAGCCCTGTGCTCTAGGACTTCACTTTTTTGAGTCTCGTGCTCTTTATCCGTTAATGAAGATGCTAATATGGTCCCTGGCTTTCGGACCAGATTTCCATAAATGGTTGTCCTAACTCTGCAGTTCCCTGACATGTGAATGTGGGCAATCTACCTACCATTTAACTTCCCGGTTTCCTCCTTTAATAAAATGAGGGGCTCGGATCAGATGACTCTCAAATGTAAGTGTCTATAAATGACCACAAAACAAAGGCATATTACCAATGCTGTGATAGAGGTGCACATAGGAAGTTTAGATGGAAGCACAAAGGGAGGGGGTAGTCATTTTGTTGGGGGCGATTAGGGAGCTTTTCTTGAACAAGGTGGCATCAAGTTGGGGACCTCCAGACAAGAAGTGTTTTAATGTGTGGAAATGGGCTCACGAGGAAGACGTCTAAGGGGGAAATAAGATTGGCCAAGGTCAGGTAAAGTCAAGTGAAGCATGTGTTTGTTTCACAGGTGTTCTTAGAGCGTGGGGTGCATAGGCATATAATCGTAGGAGGCCAAGGAAGGCAGATTGGGGTTGAAAGGCCTAAGACCTTGGTTTTCACGCTAAGGAGTTTGGGCAGCATGCCATAGGCAGTGAGGAGGGAGTTGGGCTATTTTCTTGTCATGTTAGCTGAGCCGGTGCTGGGATACTGAGGTGTGTGGGAAAGCCCTCTCCTGCTCTGTGACGGTGGTGGGAGCGCACCGCGAGCTTCCCGCACACGTGTCCCCTCCCCTGCTGACAGTGTGGAAGCAGGGCTGACACTCACTTCAGTTGTGTCGAGTGGTGGCTTCTCTTCTTACGGAGCACGGGCTCTAGGCACGCGGGCTTCAGTAGCTGTGGCTCGTGGGCTCAGTAGTTGTGACTCACAGGCTCTAGAGCGCAGGCTCAGTAGTTGTGGCACATGGGCTTAGTTGCTCCGCGGCATGTGGGATCTTCCCGGACCAGGGCTCGAACCCATGTCCCCTGCACGGGCAGGTGGACTCTCAACCACTGTGCCACCAGGGAAGTCCCTGATGTGCATTTTTTTCTGCTGTCGGGGGTCAGGAGATTGACACTCAGGCCTTGGAATTTTTATATTACGATTAGTGAGTTCTATTTGGTCCATTCCTGTTTATTTCAGGAACAGGTAAGATTTTTGTGATTTTTTTTTTAGCCTGACTCTTGCGATTGGCTTCAATATCCAGTGAAAGCAAATGTCTTTGGCTCAATATATATTTTTTTAATATGCAGATTTTGCCTCCACGAAGCCCCCCTGCCTGCTGTCAGGGAAGAACCTCTTCCTAATACTCCGTTGGCACCAGACTGCGAGGGCCCCCTTCAGTTTCTGTCCTGGGGCATGCCCGTTTCCTTTCTTCCTTTCTTTTTCTTATAAGCGAGAAAGCATCTTCTAGCTCTAGTGGTTTGAAGAAATTAGTGTTTGTTTAATCAGTGTTTTCAGCTCTTGGAAGTGACACGTCTCTCGTATGTGGGAGTTTCTCTCAAACACACCCTCGTAGTTGGGATCGCAGGGGATGAGTAATCACCACCGTCTCCACCACCCTTTCATCTGAGTGACATCGTACGAGGTGTGTGGACTGACCTTTGCTCTCACTGGTGCTTGTTGTCAGGATGTTGTCCTGGGAACCGAGCCACCCAGCCTTCACCACCTGTACCTCCTGCATCCAGCCTTCCCCTCCATCCTTCTGGATCTGGCCAATGCCACTGGCACCGTGACGGCTTCAGAGGGTAAGTCCCGGGGACGGTGGGGTCTGTGTACACAGAGGAGGGGAGCGGATGTGCTGGCCGTGGTGAGGGTGATACCATCGTCCCACCAAGGGGAGGGTGTGTGCCTGCAGATGACAGCAGGACGAGTGCGCCGCGCTGCTCCCGTGCATTTCCCCTGGTGGCCCTGGTTCCCCGGGGCCGTCGCCCGAGTGCGCCCTCCCAGCGCCCGGCTCACGGGGTGAGGGCCCACAGCCTCCAAACCTGCTGGAAGCTGCGGGGCAGTGTTATCCCATCCCCAAGGGTCCATGGAGCTGATGTTTCAGCAGATGTTTACTGGGCATCAGCCATACATGCCCGGTGCTGGGAATACAAATCAGACTAGTTTCTCGACCTCGTAGAAGCTTAGGACCTGGAATTCACTGCAAAGGGTAAAGCAGAGGCAGGACGTTTCCTCAGGGCATGCGTTTAGGCTCAGTAGCTTTGGACTAAAGTGCACATGCATCGCCTAGAAACTGGCGCCAGGAGAAAAAGGGAAAAAGAAAAATCCCCCGTAATCTGAGCACTCATAACCGCCGTTCACATTTGGAAGTGTTCTACTTCACATGTGCATCTAAATAATATCACAGAGCAAGACTGGGATCGCATGTTAGAGACCTGTAATGCAAAGCCCTGGAAGGTCGGCCACCGCAGCTGGTCTGGGATCGTCCTATGGTCCCTTCCTTGGAGGGTCCCGTCCCACACTGGCCTCTGGGAGTCTGCAGTCCTGCGGGGGCCGGCCAGGCCGGCCATGGTTCCTTTCTTTACTTCTTTTCCGTATTCCCTTGCCATTCGGAGACTTGCTGTCTCCTTACAAACTCCTTTGCCTTGAAGGTGAGGTTGCTGCTGTGACCCTGGGCCCACTGGGCTGCACTGGGAAGAACAGCTCATCTGGAACTTGCAAGTACCCCTGCCCACTGGCTTTGTGCGCAGCAGGGCGGCGGTGGGGAGGTGTGAGTTTGCAAAATCCTGTGACCGGATCTAAATGGCCTCCTTTTCGATAGTAGCATAAATTGTTATTCAGCGACCGTTACGTAATGGTAGTTAAGAATCAAGACCATTTTTATTACAATACCTGGTTTATAGACGAGGCAGAATGAACACTGGCTATGTACGTAGCTTATGCCACCAGCTACTGACAGTCTAGGAATTCTCAGAATTTCTAGTCTGTTGTACTCACTTTTCTACCAAATTGTCGCCACAGTTGGCCATTCCTCTCCCTTCCTGATCTGGGGCTTTCTTAGAAGTGGCTTCGGAGAAGCACAGGTACAGAGGCTGAGAATTTGCTGCTTTGCACCCCTGGGCACCTATCGTCTAGTCAGTGCCTTGCGTTGATTAGGTGCTCAGTAAACTTCTTCTGTGAATTAGCGAAGGAGGAAATGAGTGAATGAATCCAGTTGCCGAACCAAACCACTCTCCTGTTAGCTGAAGTCTTCTGTCCTTGTTAACTGCTCTTGTTTTTGTCTTTCCTCAGTTGGGATCAACGACCTCTGGAAAGATGCCTTTTATGTTACCAGGACCACAGGGCCAAGCTCTGAAGGGCATCCCGCACCCCTGGTGGTCAGCAAGCTTAGTCTGCGGTGGGCACTGATGGAGGGCCAAGTGATCCAGCTGAAGGAGACGGCCCCCAAAATTGGCCGCGGGGAGCTGCGAAGATTCCTCTCGAGGATAAAGTTCGTTGACTCTCCCTACCAGGTGAAGAGCTTGTGAAAGAAATGTCTGGTTACTACTGAGGGTTGAAGACACATCATACCAACCCCGAGTCTGCTCTTTGGAAGATTTGGGGAGTGGGAGCCTTCTTGAGTAGCAGGTATCAGGAAACAGTTATTTTCAACCCGTGTTATTTTGTAAGCGTACTTCACGACCATGAACTACTGCTCAGCTGTTTTGAGCTGGAAACGGTACCGTCTCTCTTAGGAGACATTTGGAGGTGCGGGCTCCTGGCTTTTACTGTTACCCCTGGCCTTTTCCGGGTAAGGGCTTGTTGTGCCAGCATCGTGCAGGGCTTGTGACAGTTACACACCACGAAGAATTATCTTGCTGAAAATGCAGCACTCCCTCCCACCCCTCTGAAAATCCTACGGTCTAGTTCAGTGTTTAAGAACGTATCATGGAAAAAGGTAAAGTCTCTGGGCCTTTCTGGAGGGACGCTTACAAACCACTGGGGCTAGACAAAAGGACAGGAAAATAGAGGGAAATTCTGACATTTAGGGTCCCTCCATGTCTCTCCCATGAAAAAAATTAAAGTCATTGATACTTGCACTCTTCTCCCTAGATCTAGGCTGCTGGACTCTTCAGTTTCAGAAGAAGTGAACTGAATGGTACTGTCTCTCTCCAGCTGGAGAGGACGACTTCTGTCACCCACTCCGCCACGTCTGCGTGAATGTTGCCAAACACTCTGGAAGGCACTTGGAGGTCTTGGATAACAGCACGATCCGTTTGGCTGGGGTGCTGCCCTTCCAACCCCCTAATTAACCCCTTCTAGGTGTTCTGTGTGGATAGTTTGGAAATGTGAATCTTGTGTTATTTTTTGTGTGTCTAATTTATGAACCCTTGCTGGGAAATTCCAGTGAAGTCCTTCCCTGGAACATTTTGTTGTGCGTTACGCCCTGAGTGTGTATCTGTTGGTGTGGTGATGAAACCTTCTCTAGATAAGTATGTCCTAAGCTCCAGGGACCCAGGTTCTCATCCGTCCGAAACACATCTGGTTGGTTTGGGCCTCTTGAGACTCCTAGATAGCCTACCTCTGACTTGGAGGGCCCCTCAGCATTTCTCCCCTTCGTCTCCCCCTACCTGTACCTCGGCTGCAGTAGCGAGAAAGACTGACCCGGGGATGTGGCGCGAGCCACCCAGAATCCTCATCTCTTCCTTGTTTTGTGGCTCCTGTCTCCTCTCTCCTCACATGTTCCTTTGCTCTGTATTCAGTGACCATAACAATAACCCTGTTCCTGTCAGAAGGGGAACAGGAGAAGTTTAAACGCCCCACCTCTGACAAGGTCCATAGCTTATGGACGTGGTTCGGGTAGTTCCTCCAGTCACGAGCGTTTTACCGTGTCACTTCGGACGTGCTCAGGTGTGCACTGTCCACAGCTTAGAGGAAAACTCAAGTCAGGAATGCCTGAGGCTGGCAGCCTCATCCCCTTTATCTCCACCCTGCTTTCTCAGCATCTTCTCCTAGTGGGCATCCTCCTTTCTGCCTCTCATTTTGCTTTTTATTCAGGGATATTTTTGCTTTGCTTGCATGAGAGCGAAGCTGTTTCTGGACTTTGGCTCCTTGAGTCCAGCATGCAACCATTCTGCCCTGTACCCTCCCTTCCTTGTAGAGCCTTTGAAGCAGAGTATTTTGAGAATATGTCTGTGTAAATACTATAACTTTTTATAAATGGAGAAGTTCTTTAGAATTATCTCCAGAGCTTATTTCTTCCTTCTTCTGTATGAATATGTTACTTTATCAGGTTCTCCCCTAAACTTCTAGGTCGTTGTTTATATAGCAGAGAATCCCACATTAGCTGGGGGAGAACCGCTGTTCTTCTCGAACAATTTTGATAGGTCATCCCTGAGTGCACTCGGGTTCTCTCTTTACTTGAGCCCTTGTCTTTTTAGCTTGTGGTACTAAAGAGATTCCAGAAAATCGGGATGCCAGACTTAAAGGGGTATGTCTGAATTGCCCACCAGTAGGCATTGTGACATAACCGAAGGTTGGTAGCCGGAGCTGTAAGCAGGCATGTTGCCTGGCCTGTGGACTGGCCTCGCCGGGTTTCTGCCCCCTTCCCGCCTGAAGTCCCTGAAAGCAAATTTGGTTTCAACACTTTGGAAGGCACGTGTGGGTCCAGCTTCTTGTGAACTTGGGAGAACAATTAGGACACACCCAAGAGTCTGGGATTGATTCCAGATTCACTTCTAGGGTTTGAATCTGCCTGGGTAGAAGGGCGTAGGATCTAGTTCAGTCTAATAGAGAATTCTAAGGACTGATTCACAGTCACCCGAATACCTGAAGCCTGAGTGGCGGCCTGGGCTGGGCCACCTCGTTCTCTGCCACGTGGAGGCTTTCAGGGCTGCCAGCCACTTCAGGCAGGAGTCAAACGCAAAGCTGTTTACGGAGCATCTGGTTTGGGGGGACTGTTTGGGGCAGGAGACTATATTTATGCTGGGAGAGTCCCAGAAACACCTAAGCAGCAGCTAGGGAAGACAGCGGCCCTAAATTCTTTGTGGTGTGTTTGCAGACTAACTTCGCATAGATTGTTTGGTCTCTGATCAGTTTGAATCTCCCTTGCTAAACACAGGACACAAGCTCTAGGTTTCTTCTTCCTCCTGCAGCCAGTACAGGGGGAGTAAATGGTGGCTGAAGATCGAGGAAGCTTCACCTGATCGGTGTGGGTGCTGTTCTCGTCCAATGTGTCCCTAAACTTCCTTCTCCTCACAGGCAACCCCCCAGCTGGACGTCAAAGATAGGAAGTGCTCTTGTCTTTCGGGGTTGCCAGCAGAGCCAATCAAGCGCTACTTAGAAAGAGTATTGACTTCCGTGAATGCCGGGGTGTTCCTTCTCCCAGTCTCTCCTCTTTCCTTCCCGTGCAAGCCCTCTACCCTAGACGACATCCTCCCACCCCCAGAGGGACTCTGCTCCCCCTTCTAGTGTGGTTCCCCCCACGTCGACTGTGAATGGCCGCCCTTACTGCCTGTGCTAGAGAAGAGCCAGCTGGTACGTTGTCAGGAGGCGCTGTTTAAAATGTGAATCGTTACAGAACAAATAAACACTGTGTATAGGAGCATACGTGTGTGCTGTTCTCCTTCTTCTCAGCCATCAAGGATGGCGGGTTTTCCCTGACGGAAAAGAGAAAGGGCGAGTGGATGGACGCAAGGTGGGGCTCAGAGGGGAGTGTAGGCTGCAGCCTGGTTGCTGGGGGGCTGCCATCCTGTCCACGTGGCCTCAGTGGGCCGTTCTGGGGGTGGCCTGTCCCCGCAGGCTGCAGGAGCCTTCTCATGTGTCCTAGTCTCCTGATGGCTCTGAGGATAATGTGTAATTAACGTGATGTGATATGTTCCCTATCGCGAGGATGCAGGACACCGTGGTAGGCAGTGCAGAGGACGCCCGTTCTACAGGTCAGAGCTCCTAGGAGAGCCTTCCAGTGTGTGGCTTCCAGGAAAAGTCAAGTGCACCACGGAAGGCTGAGGCACCACCAACTACCCACCTCCATTCTTCCAAATCCAGGACAGATGGCCAAGTTGGTCGGCCTCTAAAGGGCAGGAACTATATTTTACTCCTCTTTTTATCTCCCAGAACCTGGCATAAAACCAACAATCAGAAAGGCGAGAAGGGACTTCTGAATGAGTGACACGGGGGGCGGGGGTGGGAGATTGGAGTGAGACCAAGCTGTGACAGAAAAGGGAGCGAGGGCACCGGGCACATGCCCCCCGGACTTGGACTTTAAATACCCTTGTTCTTAACCTCTGCAAATCACGCTCAAGAAACAGACTTTGGCTTAAGCACGTGTTGATGACAAAGCAACACGTTTAAGGCAGGGCTCAGCCTGCTCTGCAAATCCATAACTCCCAACACTGTTCTTCCTCTACAGATGACCCGGCCACCTCTTCCTGAGGCTCCCAGCTGGTCCCGTGTTGAAATTCCTTGTGTGTAGCTCTGAGGAGAAGTCCACTCCTCCGGAGACGGAGCGGACGGGCTGATGGTGGTACTGGGGGTGGCTGGTCAAAGGCCCCTTGGGTGGGCTGTGCACGCCAGCTCCTGGAGGAAACATAGGTGGTGATGCAGTAGGCAGCTCGGGGGCTCCTCTGAAGCTTTTACTGTGCTTGCACCTGAACTCCAGCACCAGCCGGGTGTATGTGTTGAAGGTGGTGACAGCTGACGCCATGCAGCAGGTGAAGGAAACCCAGGCCGTGCTAGGGACAAATATACAAAAAAAACTGGAATGTAAGACTCTGACTTCCTTACGGGTTTGAAAGAAAAATACCGGGATCCCTTCCTACTAGTCAGCTGGGCCGATGCCGCCTTAGGGATTTAAGGACCTCATGGTGTTGCCTTCCACCACGTTGCAGGTAAAGAGCTGTGGGCAGAGGACTGAATTTTGTCTGTCTTAGGGTAGGTTCTGAATGTTTCCTAGTAAAAGACAATGACTCGTATAGTGTTAAAGTCAGGCTAGGAGTTTAACGGGTTCATTTTCACTGCACTGATTAGTGTAAGTGCTGTGTTCTTTTATACCTGGTGGCGTATTTTTCATGTTTGTGTATACACACACACACACACACACACACTCACTCACTCCCGCCCTGCCATACAATTTTTTGGACAGTTGTTTCCCAAGCTACAGTTAACCTTGTATAATCCCCAAGATTCCACAGAGCTGTAGCTCAGCTGGACACAGTGGACACAGCCCGAGACACTACATTCCTCCTTTCCCTGACACACATACTTCCTGCCAGATACCTCTTCCATCTTCCTTGGTTTTGCACCTAGCTGTCTTAGGGTCCACGACGTTGAGCCTCTGAGAGGCATTCAGGAAACACTGACTCCACATCTACAGGTATTATCCTAGGCAGCTCTAGTTGGAATTTGCCTACTGTGGAAACAATGTGGTTCTTGGCTTACGGGAGTTTGTAAAGGATGGAAGAGATGCTGGAGATGAAGAGAAGCTGGATGGATTCAACAAAGAGAAAAAGACACCAGGGAACTGTGTCAAACACATTCCTAAAAACTGCGGAAGTCCAACCCTTAAGTCTTCCATGATCACGGGAAGCCCAGGACACCAGGAGTGGTGTAGGTTGTGTGTGTGGGGGTATTTCACGAGGCCAAGTGATGCTCAGAGGCTACGCGCTGCTACTGTGTGTTCCTTTCTGCTGCCTCTGATGGACTAGACTCAGGTTGAGGATGCTTCTGATGGCAGTTTTGAAGTCTGAGATCTGCAGTTGAAATGCCCAGAATGGCTTGAAAATGGATAAAAGGTGAGAAACGATGAGTCTGGAAAATGAGCTAAACTGATCGGGTGGCTGATGGAGAGATCAAAGGCCCCTGAATCCAATAGCACATATTATACCATGAGGAAAGGGGAGGAGCTCCTGTGACGGACATGTACAGGCTTCCATATGCCTCTTCAGCACGGACTGTCTTTCCAGCACCGTGAAGTGCTTAGCACTCAGCCCAGACGGTCCACGTAGGTCCAAGTCGGCACCTGTGCAGTGAATGGAGAGCGTTCCTCAAGGGAGACGGTGAGGAACCCAAACAAAGGGGGTGTTTCCCTTGAATGTGTGTGTTTCATCATGGTCGCTGCTTCCCTCTTTTAAAGAGAAATCTAGACTAACTGAGCCCTTAGTTCTTTAAGGGTTAGAGAGAGACTGGTAGGGGAAGTTTCATTTCTAACACAGTTCGATGGAGTAAGAATGGAAGCAGGATGAAGCCACTCTTCATCACAGGAGAAGAGTGAGCCATTCGCAGGAATGGACTCCGATCCAGACTGCAAGGCTAATTCTTCATTTCTCTGTCTCCCAATACCTTGGATCATAAAATATATAAAACAGAGAGCATCATTTCCGTAAGCCATGCAAAATTAGTCTCATTTACCAAGGGTGTCCTACATAACAGGTGAAGAAGCACTTGTTACAGCTTTATCAGCAGAAAAAATAAGCCCGAGGAATCCACTCTGTACCTCCTCAGAAGGTGGGGGGGAGAATGGGCGTGGCCTGCTGGTCCAGCCCTCTGGGTGACTAATGGACATCTGGGATGAGGGATGAAGAGAAGGCAGAAGGACACAGAGCAAGCATCTAGTTGAGGTGGACCAGGGAAGAGGAGAAAGGTGGAGGAGCGCCTACTAAAAGGCCCGGCCGTAATTCCAAGCATGGGGCCTCCAGTGTTCTGGACCCAAGTCGGCCGTTGCTTGGAAGACTTGTGACTACATCATATGGCCCACCATCCCCAGAAGGCCTACAGAGGAAACAGGAAGGCAGTTCCCTTAGAGACAGGCTGGCATTGCCGTGTACGGGGAATGCGATTTGGGAGCAACCTCTTCATCCGGCATCAGGTACAACCTGTGTCAAGGCGTTCCATTACCCCGATGCCACCACACTCCGGGGGGACTACTCTGCAGTGGGGGCTTCTCCTTGAAGGTGTATCTGCAATCGCTTCCCCAGATGTTTGGTTTCAAGCTGTGGGAACATTTCTGAGTCGAGGCTGCACACAGGCTGCTGCTCCCTTTACTTCTTTCCCACCTGTACCCCCAGTATGGGCCCTATCCTTCGTCTACACGCATCTCTCACTTTATGCAACAGAGTGTGGAAAAGCTGTGTGGATGTCACGACTCAAAAGTAAACCAGGGGCTTCCCTGGTGGCGCAGTGGTTGGGAGTCCGCCTGCCGATGCAGGGGACACGGGTTCGTGCCCTGGTCTGGGAAGATCCCACATGCCCCGGAGCGGCTGGGCCCGTGGGCCATGGCCGCTGAGCCTGCGCATCCGGAGCCTGTGCTCCGCAAAGGGAGAGGCCACAACAGTGAGAGGCCTGCGTACCGCAAACAAACAAACAAACAAACCAAAAAAAAAACCAAACTGTATTGTACATAATGAGAAAACTTGCAAATAAAAAGAACCTAGAGAGAAATCATTTAGCAAAGGACATAATGATCTAAGATAACACTTCGCATGTTATTTCCATTTAAAATTAAAGACGCCTGCGCTGTTATCTCCTGGCTCCATTCTTTAGGCCGCCTTGGGGCTCCTTCTTCCCTTGGGACAGAGACTGCAGCCTTCCGGCTAGTGCTTCAAAGGCAGCAGAGAACACCCCCCCTCCTCTCCAGCTCTGGAGATGCTCACCTGACAAGACGGAGAAGATGGCGGTGAAGGTGCTCAGCCTGAGGCCACAGCCGGGGTGCCCCGTGAATAGCAAGTCCATCAGTAGGAGGAGGAAGCTGATGAGTCCCAGTCCGATGGAGGCGAATCGGACTCCCAGTGATAGCCGTAGGATCTCTGTCAGAAACCAGAGGAAGAAGAACTCTCACCTGACAGTTAACTAACTGAACCGGCGGTGAACAAATGCTGCCCATGAGAAGTGCAGAGCCTCGTAGCACCAGAGGAGGAGACAGAGGTGAAAGCAGCTGGGACAGCCCTTAGCCTGGGGCTCTTTGTTCTCCCTCTGCTCAGTACCCAACACATAGCCAAGTACACTTGACTGCATGTAAAGGCTCTTAGGGAGGTTTGAGAAGAAATCATCCAAGTTTCACCAAATCTTGCAGGGATATGACTTTGCTAGTTATCATTTTTGTTTCTCCTTTGTTTTAAAGTTTAATCTTGGAGCAATCCATTTTGTTTCTCTTCTTCCTCCCCCCATCCCTACCCCCCCCCTTGCCCTCTTTGACTCCCTTCTTTCTATGTTACGATAAAATTATCGGGGTGGGGGGGGAGGAAAGACCCAAGCTTTCTACATGGTTACTTGGCAACTGGAGTAGGTTAGAGCTGTTGGTGGATTTCTATTTGTGGACTTTATTTGTCCCTGCTGTTCCTTTTTTGCATTCCTGCATAGGAATGAGGGTCAGCCTAGCAGGAGTTTGTGTCACCCTGTGGGGCTCAGAAGAAGAGAAAAGCAAGAGATCACAGTACAGTTTAGATACTCAGAGGCCCAACTCAATGGCAACTAAATTTGTCATCAAAGCCACATACTTGCCCCAAGCCCCAAGGGAAGGTGGGGGACAAAAGCCTTCTCCATCAACCGCTTCCCTCCAAATCGGAGAGAGGGGTGACATGGGTCTTGCAACGTGGCAGATTCCAGTAATCCTTTCTCACCTCTCTCGGTTGGTGGTGTGAGTTCAAGGAAACTTCGGCACCTCTCCCCTGAAACAGACAAGGTACAGGGTGATGAGGTGCTGCCTTGGACGAGGGATGCAGACTTTCCCCCAGTCCCATCCCAGGTACTGCTCCATTTGGTCCTACACAGGCCTGCCCCGCACGTGGTAGGCAGGCAATAAATGTCTCTTTGGAAGCAGGGAAGGATGCATGGATGGATGAACAAAATAGGCCAGAGTCATCCAAGATTAATTTCTCTCTCAAGTCCTGATAATGAAGAGTACACTTCCCTGAGTCACCCCAGGGAATGTCCCCAGCATCGGTTCACCAGCACCTTTTGCTCCTGCCGTACCACTGGGCTGCAGGGCTCTAAACTGTTTCCGGGACTGGAGTTGGAGCAGTGCTAAGTGACACAATAATAACTCAAGTATAAATGTAAATACACACGAATTACAATCCTGTCTCATCTGCTCTTCCCCTTAGCCTAAATCGGGAGAAGCAGCAGATTGCAAATTGTACACAGTTCTGGGCCTTAGAAAAGCTTCACGACCGGGGGAATCTTTGCATGCTTTGAGCAGGGAGGAGGGGATGTCCTCAACCCTACTGCTCCCCACCCGAGGACGACCCTTACCTAACGGGCTGGCACAGCGCCTGCTTTGCGAGTGTGAGGCCCAGCGGCGTGAGACATGGGAGGGTCTGTCTGGGTCCAACTTCCACAATCTAGTTACTTTCTCTGGGCTTCAGTTCCCCTACCTTTTCTTTTTTTTTTGCGGTACGCGGGCCTCTCACTGTTGTGGCCTCTCCTGCTGCGGAGCACAGGCTCCAGACGTGGAGGCTCGGCGGCCATGGCTCACGGGCCCAGCCGCTCCGCGGCATGTAGGATCCTCCCGGACCGGGGCACGAACCCGCGTCCCCTGCATCGGCAGGCGGACTCTCAACCACTGCGCCACCAGGGAAGCCCTCCCCTACCTTTTCAATTGTAGCAGTAACACTTAGAATGAGAACACCCTTTTGGGGTCTTATTTAAAGGCGATCTACTCTGATCCCTGCATCTCACAAATGAGAAAATCCAGACCTGTAGGAATCAAGTTCTTCCTATAAGGTCACAGCTGGGCAGAGTCCCCGCTCTTTCTATGATATTCTCCTCGTTTTGTCTAGGCAACTCTAGCTCGCTGGGATGGAAATTCTCATAATGTTAAAAGTCTGCACGAGCACAGGGAACTCTACTTCACTTTGCTGTACGGTAGAAACTAACACAACATTGTAAAACCACTCTACCCCAATTGAAAAAAAAAAGTCTGCATGAAACCCTTTAAGGGTAATGCTATTTGAAACCAGCGAGACTGGAGGTGAAACGTCAGATGGTTGGACTTTGGGCCTTATTACGAGGGAGTCTGATGGGGAAGGGACCCAATGCAGAGTGGGGAGACCCCGAGGCGGAGGTGGGGCCCTGCAGGGGTGAGTGAGGGCTGTACAAAGAATCCCACTGATTCTTTGCCTGCATGAGATCCCTGGTGGGGAAAAGATATCAGGTGGGTGGGGTGAGGGGCCACCTGGGTCTTGCACGATTTCCTCATAGGAGAGCCACATGCCACTCCCGAAGGCATGGGAGGTGGAGCGGTCATCCCCAGTCTCCCAGCTGTACTGCACCACCTCCAGAGATGATACATTTGTGCTGCTCCCATCCAAGCGCACTGGCACATCAAAGCACTTGGCTGGCAGACCTTTCCCGCACAGGGGCTTGGGCACCTTCTGTATGCCCACAAACCAGTAGTTGCTGAGCAGGGATGCTGTGGAAAGGCTGCGTGATAGCATGTTGAGGAAGGCAGATAGGCATGTCCATAGGTCAGAAAAGGCCTTCGGGAGCTCCATCTGTAACAGACAAACACAAGAGCGGAGCCTGATTTCAGAGCCTCCTCGGAGATCAGTGCCCTCCCCCGCAGCTCCCTAAGCTCGAGCCACTTTCCTCCAACAAGACGGGCACGACGAGCCACTGGGAGTTTTCTCCAAGTAGCCGTGAGGAAGCTTGGGCTCCAGGAGTGGCCCAGAGTAGGCACCGTAGTGATGATGTTTATTTAAGCCGGACCTTATTATATTAAAACGCTTATTGGGGATCGTCTGAATAAGCATCGGATAATATGAGACTAAGCCACTGAGCTAGTATATATCTGGTTGAGAAAAAGAATTGGGAGCTCTCCAAATGCTCCTGCCGGTAATTTTTGGCTTTGTCTTCCTTGAAAGGTAGCAGCACTGACTTGTGGAGGTATTTGTTATTGTGACAACGTAAGTTTTGGATGTCTTCCTCCCTGCGTTAGATTTCTCCGAGAGGAGTAAAGGGGCATATATCCTATCAACGAAGGTTAAAGTGGATCCTCCCTGGGGGAGCAGATAGAGGCACTGGGCCCTTGAGGATAAGAGGGCAGTGGACCAACCGGGATGTGGGGATGCTGCAACCTTTGGAGAGGAGATGAAGCTATGGGTTCTCAGAGAGGCGGCGATGTGGGTCCAGCTTCCATCCACTGCCCCCGAGATGACAGAATCTCAAATGCCAGGTGGCTGCATGGTACCCGTGGAGGCTGGACGCCGAGTGCTGTGACCTTGGAGACACGGGAGGGTGCCCTTGGTGGGTGGGGACAAGGAACGTGCAGGGGCGGCCCCACAGCCTGATGCAGCCGCAGTGCCTGACTCCCAGGGGTAACCCAGTGCGTGGCTGCAGAATGAGTGTGGCCCGGGTAGCTCTGGCTGGAGCCCCTGACCTCATCATTTTTAGCCTAAGAGAAGAGAAGGGTGAGCTGAAAAAGTCCACTACTAGTTATTTCAAAGTTGGGGAGGGGTGGCTTGCAGCCAGATCTAAGCTGATTTAGAAACAGAAAGAAATCTGACAGGTCTCAGATCTTGAGACGTTTGCATTACGAAGCAGTTTGTACTGTTATAGTAATACGTACTGAATGGAGAAGAAGCCCGTACTTAGTTGCTGACAGACACTTCTTAAAGTAAGCCATCTTGAGCTTTCTAGGCGATCGCTCATATCAGGATTAATCAGACCCAAATCTGCTTAGCTTGAGAGATGTAAATAAAACCATAGCTAAATGAGACAGGCCCATCTCCTCTCATCGTCTCCAGCTTAACGTTTTCTACATTAAACAGGGAACTGTCTCTTAGAAACATAACAGTTTGTTCTTCAGAATTTCCAGGCACTAAAACTGTGCATACCACAAAGTGCAGGTTTTCTTTTTTTTTAATGGCAATAAGAAATATACCAGATTCTCATGTGTATAAAAAGCCAGTAAGCAAAACGTATGATGAAACAGCTTCTGAAAAGCAATTTGCTAATATGATTTTTTTTAAGCACTCAACAAATTAACTCCATCAAGAATTTTCTGGGGGACCCTGCTGAGGACTCAAAAGCCATGGCATCTGGAAGGGGGGTGATCTTATACTGCCAGATATGGGAGTCATTATGAGGCCCCCTTCTTCCTGCAAAAGAACGCTTTATTCTTGTTTTTAGTGATGAAAATCCTATTGGTTTTTGTCATTGTTCTGTTACTATGAGTTAGTTATTCTTTCTTTTTTTGTATCCATTGCTTGACTAGGAAATAGACTTCAAGGTGAAACATCTTCATCAGTCATCCTGCATAAAGGCAGAACTAAGGGTTTACGCAAGTCTCCATTTTTTTTTTTTTTTTTTGCGGTGCACGGGCCTCTCACCGCTGCGGCCTCTCCCGCTGCGGAGCACAGGCCCCGGACGCGCAGGCCCAGCGGCCATGGCCCACGGGCCCAGCCGCCCCGCGGCACGTGGGATCCTCCCGGACCGGGGCACGAACCCGCGCCCCCCGCATCGTCAGGCGGGCTCCCAACCACTGCGCCACCAGGGAAGCCCCAAGTCTCCATTTTTGACAACTTTATTTTCAATCACCTACGGCTTGGAGATTTATCTACTACCACATCACATCAGATGTTGATTCTACCCTCAATCCATTTCAGATCATATATATTTGTAAGTTACTCTTCAGGTTGTTCTGAAATAAGAATAATGAACCCCTCGCCACAGTACAACCACTCTGCAGCAGCACTAAGCTGACAACCAAATGAAGGAATTGAGAAACAGAGGATGAAGAAGAGCTTAGAATGAAGCCCAAAGAGGTTGTTTCCAGGAGTGTCCACCAAGGAGCCTCATTTAAGAATTATCTTGATCATCGAATGAGAATCCATTCAAAAGGCTTTTCAAGAATTATCTTCAACACCCACAGTGCCATGCCCTTCATCACATATTTTATTCCTCCCCCCAAAATATGCCTTTTCTCACTAGGATCCAGACACTTTTTGAATTGGAAGAACAATCTAATTTGGTGACGGTTTCCTTAAGGGGATCATGGAGAAGTAGCAGCTAGAAGACAAGTTCTGTCTTTGCAGGTACTGATGAGCCCCAAGCCAAGGGGACTCTTTAGTCTCTAGAAAAGGGACAGAGTGTGGCTTCCCTGCTCAGATCTACTAGGAAGTACATAGATGTGAAAATGTCAGTAATTCTTTCACTGACATAGGTTAACAGAAAGCCCTCAGATTTAACTTAGGCTAGTGCGGAGAGCAAATTGATGAGACTGGTACATCTCTTAAAAGAATCAGGTGCAAAAGAGAGCGAAGCTGGTTACCTTGGCCGTGGTCAGCATCTTGTGGTCTGTCCAGAAGGACCGCAGGTGCCATCTGTGCTCCAAATCCCTTTGGTTTAGTGTTGAAAGAAGGAAAACTCCCTTTCCACCCTCCTCCCTCCCCCTCCCACACCCCTCCCCTCTAGCTCATAGTTTTTGGAGTACCTCATGATTAAATGCTGCCTTGCAGGGGACTTGGGCATTTAATAATTGCCAGTGCAATCATGACCCAGCTGTTCTGGGAGATTACACAGGAGAGCTTGCCAGTGGGGATCTGGGATTCAGCATAAGAAGCAAGGACCTGGACCTCTGCATGTGCAGAGGGAAATTTCTTTAAAGAGTACCTGATCACTGAGTTTCCATCTCACTGCCATTCCCTAGGTAACCAGTGTGAATGGACTGGTCTTGATTTTATGGCAGACAAAATATTCCAGAGTCACCATTACTACAAAAGCTCCCATTCCCTTGTGTTGGGTTTTCCATCCCTTTAATAAGCTCTGTGACCTGCAGTGTCAGGGCCTCATGGAGCCATGCGTATGAAAAGGCTTTCTGGTGTCGTGGGCGGTCTCCACCGTCCAGTTAGCGATATTAGTAAGGATTATTACAACATCCTGAGACCATCAGAGTGTTAGGTAGGGTTGGGGGTGAGGATGCAGTTGGAGGAGGGTTGGAGAGAAGTAAATCCCAGGGTCAGCAATGCTACAGCTATCTATCATTTCTCTCCCAATCTTTGGGCAAAGGGATGAAATTTTTTATCTTTTAAAAAATGATTTCTAAAACTTAAAAAAATAAAAACGAAGATACTCTTTCTTCTTGGAATGTCTTCTCTTTTACCTGGTGATCTGCGTCTCACCAAGATTAATAAAAGTCACTCATTCTTTGAAAATGTTGCTTCCTAAGAACAGTTCCCTTTTCTTTGTCCTTGTCACACTCTACCCCTCCCATGACGTTTTCTAGATTCCATTCTGATTGTTTGCCTTGATTGTAAAGTCTTCAAAGGCTGCTGCTTGTTCAAGAGCAGTAGGTCTCAATTCTGACTGAGCATCAGAACATCTTTGCAACTTTGGAAGATATGCAGATTCCTGGGCTCCATCCTGAGCGGCTGTCGTGGTTCTGCGGTGAGGCCCAGGAAGCTGTAATTTTAGAAGGATTTTGGTACCCAACCAGGGATGGACTTCTGGTTTCCGTTTCTGCATGTGAGGACCTTGGGAGCCGCCCCTCTGACCAAAAAACAAGTAAAAATCTGAACAGACTGAAAACTATATAGACAGGGGATTAATGTACCATAAAATCACACCTCTTTGGTTCACTTTGGGTTGACATTTAATGAAAGCCTCTCTACCCTGCCCTGCCCTTCTGCCACCTCATCCAGATTTGCCACCGACCAAGTCATGGTCTTCCCATCCTATGTTTGTGCAGCTGGTTTAGGGAATCAAAGGCAGGCTTCCCTCGGGGCATTTGAATTGGTCCACACTCCAGCCAAATGAGTCTGTCACCGGGTATGTTCTCTACTCTTAACAGCACGTTTTACACATGTACTTCTGTCCAGGCGTGATGTCTGTATCACCCAAATGGCCCTTTCTGCACGGTGACAGAACTCCCTCTCCTTTGGCAGAAGGGAGCAGGGATGCCTGTGGTCACTTTTTGCCCCTGAATTGGCTGTTGGTCTCTAGGCTGCAGTTTTCATCTCAACGCTGGGTGGCGCTGTCTCCCCATATTTTCCTTCTTCGGGACACAAGCTCCCCGCCCCCCCCCCCCCCCCCCAGTTGGCAAAGCTGGGTGGAGGTGGCTGCCCGCTGGGCAGGCTGGGGCTCTTGCTCTTTGTTCTTCCCTTGGCCTTCTCCCCACACACGAATCTATAGAAGCCGTACGTCAGCCTTCTGGAATTCAGGGCTCAGAACGAACTCTGGGGCCATCCAGCTGCTCCCTTGAGGACATCTTGTAAGACTGTGCTGTGGCACATTTTTTTGGTGGCCAGTTTTAGTTTTCAGTAACTCAATAGGTCCTCATATACTTCCCATGGGAAATAGAGCTCCGCAGTAACAGAAAACACAGTTAGCCAATGTTTCCTGATGAGTTTTGCACACATTTTTCTCTACTTAATCGTATCCTCATTCCCTTTCCACCCCAGAACAGTGAGCAATTCTTTTCCCTTCGCTCTGCTTCCACCCTTCAAATACTTGGAGACACTTCTCATATCCCGCTTGAGTCACCGTTTGGCACAGTGCTCTGTCTTTGGGTTTTTATTGCCTCTGCTCATAAACCGTGCCCTCTGTGTCTTAATAGCCCGAAGTGTGCCTTCTCCAGGGAAAAGGGGATGGGAGTGGCAGAGTCTCAGGTGGGTCACACGAGGAGGTCTAGAGGTGGATTTCGAGAGTGTAGTGATGAAACTTCAGCTTCGTGGTCCCCCACTTACTCAGGCCCCTTCCAAGATGCTGTTACCTAATTTGTACTTGTCATCTTGTGTTCTTTTTCTTAAAGAGGGCCTCTCGAATTTTATTATTTTAGCCCTTCCCAAAGCCTGGATCTACCCCTCAGGAGGCTGTGCGTTTAGTGTGTGTGCTTGGCTGGCTGCCTCCTAGCTGTGCTCAGTGCTGAGAGCACCCCCCTTCCCTCCCCAAGGACCCTGGGCCACGAGGTCTAGTTTCCTCTTTTTGACAAAACATGAGTTTCTCTGCCTGGCCACAAAAATCAGAGCCCAGCATCCTACTCACTTCCTTTCATTGTAATTTGGGCATGTTAATATATTTTTTTTTCTTCTCTTTCTTCTCTTAGGACAGAAAAAGTAATCACTAGTCAATGCCACATAAATATAATTTGGTTAGGCTCAGAATTCAAGACAGACGAGAAGATTCCACATCTCAAAACAATATTGAAGGGCTTCCCTGGTGGCGCAGTGGTTGGGAGTCCGCCTGCCGATGCAGGGGAGACGGGTTCGTGCCCCGGTCCGGGAAGATCCCACATGCCGTGGAGCGGCTGGGCCCGTGAGCCATGGCCGCTGAGCCTGTGTGTCCGGAGCCTGCGTGTCCAGAGCCTGTGCTCCGCAACGGGAGAGGCCACAGCAGTGAGAGGCCCACGTACCACAAAAAAAAACAAAACAAAAAACAAAAAAACACAACAATATTGAACTTTTGTGTGCTGGACTTTTACCATCTCAGGATTGACCTCACAGGGATGTATGTGCAACTGAACATTTATGACATCGCAAAGCCAAGGGCTGGGACTAACCTAGTCTTGCTAAGGTCTTAAGTTACCACGCCCGGCACTGTGGAAAACCACATTTACTAGGTATGAATGAAGAGAAACTGGTCTTGGGACACCCACATTTACTTTATAAACAGGAATTCAGTTTGCTTTGTGACTATGCTGAAGATTAGAAGTGACTAAAACAATGCGTAAGAATGCTGAGCTGCTGAGCAGTGGAAGATTGTATAGCATACCGCTTCCCTCAGGTCCAAGCCTGGGGCTACAGGATCCCCATTTTTTTTTTTTTTTAATATATCCATTCTGGCATTTTGTCCCAAGAGAGGTTTGTTTGGGACAGATAGTAGTATCTCTGTCCTTCTCCCAGGTGTCAGATTTCTGACCCAGTTTCTGTTAACTAACTCCTTTCTGTTACTCAGTAGACAAAAGGCTGGAATGGAGAGTAAGTAAATGTTTCTCGGTTGTCACTGGCTCTGACCTACACCACCCTATTCTCTGCTCCTGCGCGTGTTCTACCATGTGCCTCCCTCATGTAACTCATCATATGGTTTTCTGGGCTGTTCTGCCCACTTGGCTAAGTTTCTAGATACAGTAGCAACTATGCTTTACTCATTGTTGATCCTCAGAGCCTAGCCCTAACAGCCACAAATAAATGGAATGAATGAATGAAGTGTGAAATGGAAACCAGGCTCATGAATACAATTAGAATACAATTAGGAAGACTATGGGTGAAGATAAGATAATGAAGAAAAGTGTCCAAACAGCCTTCTATTGTAGAGGAAACACGAATCCTCCTGCTTCACATACAGAAGAGCAGTGTCCACAGGTCCACAGAAACACCCTATGCCTTTCTATACAGACGCACCCAGCGTTTCATCACACAGACCCTCTGCCAATACATTTCCTCCCACCTGTGGAAACACTCCTGCTGTTTGACCAGCCAAGCCCAGAAAACAGCAATGATCTCATGAACCAGCATTATCTTCAGTTCACAGACACCAGGGTACAATCAGATTGCTCACAAGCCAGCGACAGATTGGAAATGTTATGTCCTTTCCCAAGCTCAGTGATTCCCCACTGAGTGGAGCCCTTTTGGCTGACATATCTTGAACCGTCCGAGCTTTCGAAGCTCTAAATTCCAATTTTTACTTCAATGCCTGACATGTGACTCACTTATTAACGAAGATAAAGACGGTTCACACAGGACATTTTTGATATCTGCCTCCCAGCCCTAAAGGGAAGACTGATGCCACTAAAATGCCCATGCCGAGTATCCAAAATACTAACAGCACTCTAGGACACCGAGCTCTGGGGTTTCCTAGCGTCAGGTTAATTCTCATGTAACCATGCTTTATGTCCACATGACCCTAGGGGCTCCCAGAATAAAAAACGACTCCTAACATGGGTCCAGGAGTTTTGGGAACACCTACTTATGTGCAGTGGGAAGGCCCAAAGAAAAGCATCTGGGGGCCTCTCCTCTCTGTGCCTTTTCCCTTTCCGCTTTTTAATGGAATTGTTTGAGGGCTTTTGCTAATGCAGTCATTTCCAGGAGAGGAAGCCGCCGTTCTTCCATGCCGCAAGCAGCTGGAGTGAATCAGGGGGGCAGCCCATCTGCACATCCTGTGGGGCAATCGCTCACGCTGGGGTGACAGAGCCCTCGTGGCCTGCTTGGGGCGGGGGTGAGAGGGTGGTGGTGGTGGGGTGGGTCTCGGGGACCGACGGGTGGGGCGGGGGTCTAACGCGAGAGGCCTCTCGAGGGGTGCTTAGGGCGCGGCCCCGGGCTGGCAGCACTGCGCTGCCCCGTTTCCATCCCGCGTGCGCCTCCCTCGTCCCTTTCTCTCCTGCCCTCTCTTTCTCCCCCTGGCAGCCGCGAGGCCCGAGCGTAGGCTAGTCCCCGCCGCCACCCCGCAGCCCCCTCCCTCCCGGAGTAACACCCCGGCCCAAGGTTTACTACGCCTCCCGGTCGCCCAGCAGCGGGCGCGCGTTGCCATGGCGACGCGCGGGAGCGTGCTTTGAATTGTTTGGCTAGGCTCCGCCCAGCGGCCGAGCCCCGGAAGGTCCCGAGAGGGTGGGGCGCCCCGCCAGGGCCCTTCGGGCTCTCCATCTTCCTGCGGGGACGGGAGCGGCGAACCGGGGACCCTCCCAGGCGGGGCGGGCGGAGGGAGTGCGGAGACCCTGCCCATCCCCTGAATTCCGAGCACAGGCTGGTGGGCCGAGGGTCGGGAGGAGCCGGGTGCCGTGCAATCCAGGGTCAAGGCTTTCCCCGCCCCCTGCCCTCCCCCTGAACTTACTCTCCCGGCTCCAGTTCTGCAGGAAGGCCGTGCCTTTGCCTCATTTCGTGGGTCCAAGAGGCTGAACTTCGGGGCCACGTACCCTCAGCAGATCAGAGTTCTAGTCACTGCTCCACCCACGACCCCAGGACGGGGCTAAAGATTTTGGCCAAGTTCTCTAATCTGCCCGAGCGACTGTTTTCTCAGAGGCGAATTAGAAAGAGTTTGACCTTCACGGTTCTGCTGTGAAGATCAAAAGCGGTGGAGTGAACGTGGAAAGGAAGAGGAAGGACCCCGTCCGTGTCGTGGACGGCTTACCAGTCCCTCCACGGACGTTGAATCCTCACAACCAGCCCTAAGGAGAGGCGGCCGCTCCGTTCTAGACGCGAGTCAGATTCCCAGAGTCTGACTCGCTCAAGGCCACACGGCTCGTAAATATTGGAAACGTCCTGAGCCATGGCCTGGCCGCCCCGCAGCAAAGGGGAGGCCCAGTCACCTTAACCATCGCCCAGATTGAGGCCCAGTTATGAGAACGCACACAGAATGAGGCGGTGGGTTGCGTAAACTTCGCGGATTTATACCGATAAACAGACTCTCCCATATTTCCTCTGTATGTCTCCTCATAAAACAACAAAATGTTTTTTCCCTGTGGCTGGCTTTCCTGTCCTATGCCTATCCACTTCTGAGGGTTCTCTTATTTGTGATCTGTTCACTTAGGGAGCTTCTGAACCAGGCAAGCGGGCTGAGCCCACCATGAGCTCTTCTCCGCGGCCCCAGAAGGGTCTTTTTCCTAGAACCAGTCCTATCCTTTCTTCTGAGATCCCTAAATTCCAGACCATGAACAGCACACCCCATTGCTCTGTGTGTTTTATTTCTCTGGCTAATTGTAAGCTTCATTTTTCTTTCCTGAGAAAGGCAGGATATAGGAGAATGAACGTTGCCTTTTTTTTTTTAGTAACCCTGAGAGCTGCAATTTGGTAGTTCCCAACTTTCTCAAAATGGGAGGCAAGTCCCTTCCAGATGTGGATTCTACCCTAAACAAGCCAAGACATCTTCGCTGGCTGTGAGTGTCTTTCTGGGTCTGGAAGCATCTCTGCAGATTCTTTGAGACCAGAAAGAACCTGAGGTCATGCTGTCCTCCTTAGTTCCAGCAGATTTCCAATCAGAGCTGGCTTTCAGTGGGACCATGGGTGCCTCATCCTCTCTTCCTGTTCACTAGGTGATACACATCTTTATCGCTGCCATGGTCGTTGGGCCTTCTACTGGGGACCAGATTTTGTAACAGGAATCATACAGATGGAGAGGAAAGAAGAGCTAGCAGACACAAGCTGCCCTGGGAGCAGAGAGGGAAAGTATGATAAGAGTCAAAGGAGGAAGAATTGGAAGTTTTCATGGAAGATGATGAGAAAACAAGAGGCCAAGGTAATCACCAGGTTTATCGATAAAAACTGGGCTTGAGTAACATATTTTTACTGCATTTCGGATAATCCTACCATGTGTTCTCAAGCTCCTTACCCTGAGCGTGTGAAATAAATTGATGAATTTGTATAATTACCAATATTACCAATCCAACATTAAGAGTACTATACATGAGATAGTCCTGAGATTTCAGAATTCGAGGTACCTACCTTCCGGGTGAGACAAACATTTTGAGTCAGCTGAGAGGAATTGCTCATTCACTTTTGAAGTTCTGAGGCAAAGGGGTTTCAGTGTTTCTTCTGCTCTGTTTTAATCGGTTGCATGGGATGAGTATGGAGTTGAAGATGAATCAAGGCCCCTCTTGCCAGCAGAGGGGTCAGGTGGTGTGAGGTGGGCTGGAGATGATGAAGAGGATATCCTGCGGCCAGGACACCCATGTAGGTGGGGCTGGCTGACACAGGAGGCTGCCTCTGTGACATCACAGCGGCAGCAGGGGTCTCCCTGCTGCTCCCTCTGCCTCATCCCCCCACTCTCAGAAGGACTGGGGCCACTCTGGGGTTACCTATCAGAGGCCTGGGTGTCTTCTCTGTCATCTGGATCAGTGCTTTGATTACTATGCATAAGAATCACCTGGGCATCTTAGTAAACGATCAGATTCTGAAGGTGGGGGATGGTTCCCACGTGAAAGTGACCAGACCACATGGGGCTGTAAGACCCTAGACCAGTGCTGACAAAGAGAAATGAGATATGACATAACTAAAAATTTTCTAGTAGCCACATTAAAAAAAGTAAAATGGACACACACCCTGCAATACAACAGTGATATCTTATGCAGTGCTGTCGTCAAAGTCAAATGCAGTCCTCCCCCAAACGATAAAGTTGGGTTCAATGGAAAAATAATTTACACTGTTTCCATTTTTATTTATTTATTTATATTTATTTATTCACTATTTTTGGCCGCACCTTGCGGCATGCAAGATTTAGTTCCCCGACCAAGGATTGAACCCATCCCCCCTGCACTGGAAGCTCGGAGTCTTAACCACTGGACCGCCAGGGCAATCCTGCTTCCATTTTTAAAATTTAAATTAAAATGAAATAAAATTAGAACTCCAGTGCCTCAGTTGCACTCCACCGAGGACTCTGAGGACTGCGTATCTGCATGTGGCTAAGCTGGGCTACTGGACAGCTCAGCTCTAGACCATTCCCAGAAAAGATAGTGATGTACAGAAATTAGCACTCTAAAGGACTAGTATCTGGAAACTAGTAGATGTTCACTAATACTATTTTAATAAGTACATAATGAGGATTTGGGGGCTGTTAACACTGAGACGTAACTCTGAGGCTTGAAGAGGGTTTTCCAGCCAAGGGTCTGGCTGGGGACTTTCTGCCCTGTGAAGCGTCATGCTCAGTCCACCTCTGAGCTTTTACTTGGGTGCTCCTCACTGGGACTCCTTTTTCTTCCTTGTCACCCCACGTAAATCCTACACGACCTTCAGGGTACACGATTCCAGCCTCAATTCAGCCAAAAGTCTTGCCTTGTTATTCTAGCCCTCATTTCTCTCCCTTTCCTTTGAGCTTGCGTAGCGTGGATGGTCCAGCTGCACACTGTGGGGAGCTTCTTTCCGTGGGCTTTTGAGCTGCTTGCTATGCGTTAGGTGTGTTAGCCTGTCTCTCTCATGAGATTCTAAACTGCTGGAGGACAGACCTACTTCTTTACTTTTATTGTGCTTAATATAGCGTTAAGGGCGTAATAGCTGCTCAATAAATATTATTTGATTTAATGAGCTAAGATACCTAAGTAAATGTCCAAGAGAGAACATCAGATCTCAAAGTACCAATAACTTGAACAAAAGGAATAACATGTCTCATTCTCAGGATGTCTCAATTTGATCAAGATGTCAGTTCTCCCTAAGTTAATTTATAAATGTAATGGAACCCTAATATGAATACCAATGAGCATTTAAAAAGAGAGAGATTGATATTAAAGTTCCTGTGAAAAAACAAATGCCCAAGACTAGCTAGGAAAATACTGGAAAGAAGGAGCTCTGAGGGTGCATTAGCCCTAACATATTAAAGGATGCTAAGCCTCTGTAACTAAAACAATATGGTATTTACCGGTGCGTGGCTAGACAAACAGACCAGTGGAATAGAAGAGAAAGTCCAGAAATAAACACAGCTACAAGTAGACATCCAGTATCTGACAAGGGTGATATCTATAATCACTGGGGCAAAGATGATCTTTTAACAAATGGTGTTGGCACAAACTGATAGCCATTTAGAAAAATATAAATTGGATTCATTTTTGTACCCTATATAAGAATAAACTCGAAATGAACTAGAGATCTGAATGCAAAACTGAAATTATACAAGTACCAGAAGAAAGCATGGGTAAATTCCTCCACAACTTGGGTGTAAATAAAGGCTTCCTAATGATCTGAAAATCCAGATGCTAGATAAGAAAAGATTGATAAGTTTGACTACACTAAAAAACCAAACAAACGAAACAAACTGGGAGAAAATATTTGTAACACGTATGACAGATAAAAGACTAATATCCCTAATATAGAGAGTAATTTTAAAAATTAAGGGGGGAAAAGGGCCAAAATTCCTATAGAAAAGCGCAAAATTCAGAAATAGATGGTTCACAAAAAGAGAAATATAAATGGTTCTAAACATATGAAAAGATGTTCAACTTCATTTAAGAGCCATGCAAATTAAAACTATAAAGAAATCATTTCTTCTCTGTCAGATTGGCAAAACTATAAAGCTTGACAATATACTCTGTTGATGAGGCTGTGAAGAAACAGGTCCTTTCATTCATGGCTGGCAGGAATCCAAGATGGTACCACCCCTGTGGAGGAGAATTTGACAGTATTTAACAAAATTGCATGTGCTTTATCCCTTGACCACAGAAATCCAACTTCTAGGAATTTACCCTGAAGGTGCACCTCCCACGGTATGAAAATATATATGCACAAAGTTATTCACTGCAGCCTTTTTTGTCATTGTAAAATATTGGAAACTACCTATATCTCCAAGCATAGGAGATGGGTTGAATAAAATATGGTATATACATGCAGTGGAGTACTGTGCAGCTGTATGAAGAAAACCCAAAAAACAAAGTAAGGGAGTTTTCTCTGAACTAGTATCAAATGATTTCCAGGAAATACTAGCTGGAAAAATGGAAAGTACAGAAGAGGATATATAGTATGCCATCTTTTGTGTAAAAAGGGAACGGAAATGAAACATACATATATCTTATTGTTACCAAAAGAAACACAGGAAAGATAAATCAGAAAGCAATAAACTTGATTACTTACCAGAGGGAGGGGATGGAAGTGATTCAGGAGGGAGTGACACTTCTACGTGAATAATACTTTTTGTATAGTTTGACTTTTGGAAGCGTGTTAATCTTCCGCATATTCAAAAATAAAATTAAAACAAGATGGGAAGGGAAAGAAAAGCCTAAAACAAAACAAACTGAAACGAACGAATCCAATTGTATTTCAACCACACAAAAGAAAGAACAAATCTAAGTAACTCATGAACACATTGTTTGACTATTTATCTTCTGTCTGGGCTGAGGTTGAGTGGAGGAGAATTGTAACCAACTCCCGAACTCTTCTTAGTATATAATCTCATTCATCTCATGGTAAGAGGTGTCAAGAAATTTGGAAACTATTTTAAATGTACTGTGGCATTGGGCAAATGAAGAAATGTGTTAATGCTATTGGGAGTGAGAAGTCCCATATGGGAAATGGATATCAAAATGTGGAATGGGGAAGGCAAGAAGGAACCCTGTGGGGCTGGATCGGAACTAGAGGCATCAATGTGAACTCATGATTTCATGTATACACACACACACACACATGCATATGTATGTATACATATACACATGTGCACATAAATATGTATACATGTATATGTATTGTGCATGTGTATATAATATGTATATGGTATTATGTTTGTATGTATATATATAAATACATGTATATTTTTTCTAGCTTTGTCTACTGAAAGGGCCTAGAAGCAGAGACACCCCAGTAGCAATGAGCACCCACAACTCAAATCTTGGCCTCTAATTCCAAGAGCTCCTCAAAGAAATGGCCAGTTCCGGACCTAGGACAAGGTAGGTACATGATGAGCTTGGAACATTTGGCCAGAAAGTAAAGAAAGGCATGAAAAAAAAATGATGAGGGGCATGACAAGGACACAGGAACCACCTTGAAGGGATTTCTACTGGTTAAATCTGGTACAGTTTGAGCACCAAAATAATTAAGTATAGCATTGAATAATAAACCATTGAAAAAAGTAGGAATTAATAAGTCCCTACTAATAAATATGTAGGCAGATAGATAAACAAATAAATATATAACATTCTATTTTAAAAAGTTGGACTGTGTTCCTAAAAAATGTCAATGTCACAAAAATCAAAGAAAAGCTAGGGAAATATTTCAGATTAAAGGAATTAAAGACACATGACATTGCAGCTCTATTTACAATAGCCAGGACATGGAAGCAGCCTAAGTGTCTATCGACAGATGAATAGATAAAGAAGATGTGGCACAGATATACAGTGGAACGTTACTCAGCCATAAAAAGAAATGAAATCGAATTATTCGTAGTGAAGTGGATGGACCTAGAGTCTGTCATAGAGAGTGAAGTAAGTCAGAAAGAGAAAGACAAATACCATATGCTGACACATATATATGGAATCTAAGAAAAAAAAAAGGGTCATGAAGAACCTAGGGGCAGGACAGGAATAAAGACGCAGACGTAGAGAATGGACTTGAGGACACTGGGAGGGGGAAGGGTAAACTGGGGCGAAGTGAGAGAGTGGCATGGACATATATACACTACCAAATGTAAAATAGATAGCTAGTGGGAAGCAGCCGCATAGCACAGGGCGATCAGCTGTGCTGGAGGGGTGGGATAGGGAGGGTGGGAGGGAGATGCAAGAGGGAGGAGATACGGGGATATATGTATATGTATAGCTGATTCACTTTGTCATAAAGCAGAAACTAACACACCATTGTAAAGCAGTTATACTCTAATAAAGATGTTTAAAAAAAAAAAAAAGACACATGACAACTAAATGAAATACCTGATCCTAGGCTGGATTCTGTATTGAGGGAGGAAAAAAACTAAAGATAAAGGATTTTATTGAATCAATTTATACCAACTGACTAAATAAAAGTATTGTATTAGTGCTGTTTACTAAAGTTGATAATTGCATTATGATTGTGTGAGAAAATATCCCTATTCTTACTAAATAAACAATAAAGTGTTTAGGAGCAACGGGCCCTGATGTGAGCAATTTATTATCAGAAGGTTCAGAAAAATTTATCTATCTGTGAGAGAGAGAATGGGAGAGGGCACAAATGATACAGCAAATGAGGTAAAGTTGTAACAATGGATAAATTGGGGGAAGGATAACAGTTCTTTGTATTATTTGTACTGCAATTTTCCCATGAATTTTAAATTACTTCTGTCCCCTGCCCTCACCCCTCCAAAAAATACTAAAAGTGTCTAGAGACTCCTAAACAGTTCTCAGCTATGCTTACAGAATAGTTGTGAACACATCCAGAGCTGGCATTAAATCCTTTCGGGACCAGGACTTTTGTCCCCGTGTGGCTCCTGGTCTTCGTTCTTATCCATCTCGCGTTAATTGTGTTATTGTTCATAAAGGAAAGTGGAACCGCAGTTTCTTCTAGTTCATCTGGTTCATTCCTAGGGGCAAAGAACAAACCTTACTCATCTCTGAAATACCCACAGTGTACTTGCTCAGTTATCATTTGCAGACTTGAAATGGATTGAATGAACCCAGCTTGTCGTAGTATCTGAGACTTTTGTGTGGTGGTCTGGAGAAAAACCTCTTCAGATCAAGGAACGTACTCTAGTCAGCAGCAGCTCCAAGATCTGGCGAAAGTGGTGTAAACAGTGCTGGGGGCAGTGTTGAGCAGATAAAGTGGTTGTCATAGCCTCAAAATGCACTCCTCCCCGCAAAAGAGGATATTAGATATCCTAATCTCTGGAACCTGTGAATGTTACCTAATATGCTAAAAAAGGACTCTTCAGGTGTGATGAAGTTAAGGACCTTGAGATAGGGAGATGACCTTGGATCATCAGGGGGGCCCTAAATGCAATCACATGTATCCTTATAAGAGGGAGTAGAGGGAGATTAGACACAAAGAGAAGAGGAGACAACGTGACCATGGATGCAGAGACTGGAGTGATGTCCCACAAGCCAAGGAATGCTGGCAGTCACACCAGGAGTTGGAAGAGGCAGGGGAGGATTCTCCCCTGAGGCTCCGAAAGGAGCGTGGGCCCCTGACATCCTGATTTTGGCCTAGTGAAACAACCTTCAGACTCGTGGCCTCCAGAAATCTGGGAAAGTAAATTTCTGCTGTTTTAAGCTCTCAAGTTTTGTGTTAATTTGTTAGAGGAGTCTTAGGAAACTAACACAGTGGTAGAAACTGAACTTTCTTCAACTTCTGTCCTCACCCTCCAGCCCATTACATATTCTTTCAGGAAGGTGTGTCCTCCCTGAGCCTTATTGCTTTTAATTTACAACATAGAAAAATAGAATATGTAGGGATACTGAGAGTAAAGGAGCAAAGGTCTGCGAAATACAACCTCATCATGCAAGCCTTTCCTTCCTCTAATACGGGAAGGTAGGTGTTCCCAACCTTGCCATCTCTCTCTGATCCATCCAGATATCACAGGCACAAGGTGATCCAAATTGACTATATGAATAATCCTACCTCTTGTCTTTTTCTTTCTTAAATCATTATTTGACTGAGAAAGGATCTAATTCAGAATTTAAAAAGAAATCCAATTGCATGTACTTATTAGTCATACTCCCCTTAATAAAATTTAATGCACTTAAACTCCTCATCATTAATTTGGTTCATTGTCTCATTTAATCCCCATAATGCAACCAGGTAGGTTTATTAGTATTATTTTACTGATGAGGATGACCTTGAGGATGTGACTTTACAGATGATGATTCATGACTTTCTGATAAGTTATGGTAGGATGGCAGATCTAAGGGGAGTTCTATGCAAGCACAGCCTGGACACACATTTTGCCCAACTTACTGGGGTGATTAGCAAATATGGCAGAAGTTCAGAGAAGGTGAATCCCCATGGAGGCAAACAGAATTGACGGGGCTCGCGGACAGGAATTCCGGTGGAATTTGGAGTTGGTGGAGTCATCAGTGATTCCAACATAACTAAGTCTGCTTAGGTTTCCAACTGTCTCTGGTATCATGTGACTTTGAGAGAGTCCAGGACAGGAGTTTTCTTGAATGTAGGTCATTTCTATCTTGGCTGTGAAGATTCTAAACCATCTGCATTCTCTACTGGGTAACGGGTAGAATTTGAACATTTGGAGGTGATATTACCCATGTGGCAAAGAACAGTTTAAAAAATGCATGGTTAAAAAATGCAGCTGTTACTTCAGTCTCCAAGCCAATTATAATATTCTGGCTTTCCCTCTTGATGTAAGTAGTTGCTGGCACTATATAAAGATGACGGGATGGATGGTAGGTAGAATGGAATTGAAGGGTTAGTGCCAAAACTCTTAGGTTAAGTCATTGAAACTTTGAAGAAATCTGTTTCCTCATCTCTAAAATGGGGTTAATAAAATCTTTCCTACTTATTTCATGAGGATGTCGTAAAGCTAAAATGAGGAAATGTGAACTTCTTAAGAGTTTTGGATTTAGACACATCTTGGTTCTAATCTACTTTTTCCACTTAGAGAGCTTTGAGCTAGTCTGGTTCAAAGTTCAAAATCCAGTCTAGTTTCTGAGTCTGAACTGTGGAGATAGTAGCAGCTACTTCATAGGGTCTTAGAGGAAATTAAACGAGATAACAAGTACAAAGTATTTAATAGTGCCAGGCATAGAGTAAACATCTCATTCATAGAAGCTCTGATTATATTGAGTCATAATTGACATACGAAGGATTTAAAAGGTTAAAAGGAACTGTGCATCGTCTTACTGATAGTAGCAGTAGTAGTTGGTACAAGGCTCGCAAAATCTAAGCATGCCTATGAAATATGCAAATGCACTTTTATTTATTAATGACAGTGAGCAAAGGCAAATATGCTTGTTCGGGCGATTAGCTTTAGACATAGAAGTACGACCAAGCCCTAATGATGTTTCCCCAGTTGAGACATTGTCCACCTATATTTCGACTTCAGGTATTTCTACTAATCCTGGCATTTTGTGAAGCCTTTTGCTCCATGTGTAACTCGATATGCATCTTCTACTTCCTAAGACTGTAAATTCCTTGAGAATAAAGACAGCATTTTCTCCGTGGCCATTGAGCCGGGTGGGCCCTGGTGAGGACGGCGTGGGTGTTCCATACATTAAGTACTAATCGGTGTTGGGGCATGGCAGGAATGGTTCACATTTCCACCCAGTGTGATTCTGGGGCATTGCGCGTAGGGGACATGGAGCAGGGGAGATGCTAATGATGTGCCAGGACTGGGAGCCTCTTATTCAGGAGAGCGCACATGCTTTTCTCCCTGGGGCTTACATCCACAGCGGTATGAACGAAAGTAAATTCTGAAGCAAAGCCCAGAGGGCTGGTTATGACTCCTTGCTTTCTCTTTTGAAGTAGTGGCTTACATTAATTTAGACGCCAAAGTCTAGGCTCTGATACTTCCTAGCTGTGGGAGCTGGAGTGTGTCATTAGGTCACTTTGAGCCTCAATTTTCTTATTTTGAAAACAGGGGTTGAGAAGTTACTGTATAGCACAGGGAACTCTACTCAGTGCTCTGTGGTGACCTAAATGGAAAGGAAATCCAAAAAAAGAGGGGATATATGTACACATATAGCTGATTCACTTTGCTGTACAGCAGAAACTGGCACAACATTGTAAAGCCACTATACTCCAATAAAAATTAATTTTAAAAAATATAAAAGAAGGTAAAATGGGTGATAATATCAGTTCTATTTGCTTCATGGGGTTGTCCTAAGCACCGATGAGAAGGCATACGTAAAAGCTATGCACACCGATACACGGGATTGGGTACACACGGGGACTATTATGATGTCACCCCCCCCACGGGCACCTTTTGGTGGCTTCTTGCCCAGAGATGACAGTCAGCTACATCTGAAGCACTGAGTACTCACTCCACTGGCTTCCAGGAGAGGCTGCTGTCCAGAGCACTGCAGGGGCTGCGCCCCCTTAGTGGCCCTCATCCTCCAGCTCACAGACTGTGCTGTCAATTTCTCCAAAGCCACCAGGGCCCAAACCTGGCTCTCCAGAAGCAGGAGGTGTGCATGAATCCGTTCCCCCAGCTCCAGCACTCATTTGTCAGCACTGACCAGTCGCTGTTCTGCCCAGAGTTGCCTGCGGCCACGAGCAGACATTTAGACAGCAACTGGCTGTATTTGGTGTGCAGTCGAGGACCCCAGAACAGAATTTCTTTGTGGGAGGGTAACCATTCCCCCACTGTTCCGGCTTCCTGGTGCTTCCAGAGTCTTCTATAAGTATTTCCACATTTGTCCAGACTTCTCCTTCCAGAGTCTTTGCTTTAACTCTTGGGGTTGAGTGACCCACTTGTACGCCTCATCCGTGGAGTATGACACTTGACCTGGCCAATGACAAAATCGTTGGCTGATGCGTCATAGGTCAATTACGTCTCCCCAGGTCCCTCAGGAGAAGGGACATTATCGGTTGTGACCATTACTACCCATCACCTCATGTTTTGAGGAAATTTCCAGAAGAGAGGGGTATATCTGAGATTGCTTTTGCCCCTCGCATTGGTAATCATCAGACGTGAGTAGACAGAGGTAATTGATCCTCTGGAAAAGTCTAGAGGCTTCCCTGCTTACATTTCTCATCGGCTCTTTTCCTTTTTACAAATACTCCAAGACGCTCATGGACAAATTCCCTTCCTGCTACTCCCTCCACTTCTCACTTTACCCGGAGAAAGACATTTCCAGGGCAATTATAACTTCCTTTACAATTTAATCACAGAATCACTGAACTTCAGAGTCAGTAGAGGCCTTGGAAACCGCTGTCTTAAGAGTTTCATGTGGACACACGTGGACCTGGGGGCTCAAAGAGATGAGGGGATTTAAGGGGCAAGGTGGCTCCAGCTGCATGCTCCCTGCTCTCTCACACTGCATGGAGCTGAAATTCCTCTTTGCAATAAACAAAGTATCATAAACTAGAAGGAAACTTGAGCGAGCTTCTGCTCTAGCCCCCTGACTGAGGCAGCACTGACCTGGCACCCAGACTGTACGCAAATCTATTTACTTCATCTTCCTACGTGATGTTCTTTCACTGAGGTCTCTTATAAGTCTGTCTTTCACTCTGTCTTTTTTGCTTGTTTTTTCTCTTAATTCCTCCCTCCCTATACACTATAATTAAATATTACTATTTTAGTCCCTAGGCTTGTGATGTATTTTCTTAAGAAAAAAAAAGGCACACAGGAAAACAAAGCAGTGCTGCCGTGTGGCAAAGGCAACTGTATCCCAAACGTTGTTTTCCGCCAGGCACATCGGGACACCAGGCTGGTCCCTGCTCATCCCTTCTGCTCTTCCCTCCCATTTGTTTTGAACTCAGATTCTTTCACCAAGTTCCCTGGACCCCAAAGAACACCCTGTTCAGAGAGCCCAGTCTGTCCTCTACCCTGTCTGCCACACGTTACGGAATTCCAAGTCAAACAGTGCTTTCCTGCCGTTTCCATTCAGCACAACATTCCAGGACTGTTTTCTCTGCTGGCAGCGGACTCACAAAAAGAGGAAAGTGGAGCAAGCCTGTGAAGGAATAGGCTCAATTCCCACAATGGAAATGTTGGAAAAGTAGGTACGAAGTATAATCCCTGTAGTTACAGATCATTCATAGGATTATTATCTCAAAAAATTTTGTATATGCAAATTTAAAAATTACAGCTTGGAAATGTTTTGGAACCTGCCCAAGTTATCTGGGAGCCAAAGGGTTCTGTTCCCTCCTTCTGGTGACCAGTAATTTTGTTAGGGAACCATTGACTGAAACTGCCTGCCTTGGCCAGGCGCGATAATAACTGCTTGTGTGAGCTGTCTCACAACAGGAGGTCCCGATAAGGAACATGATGCTGCTGCTGGGAAACTAGCCAGGAGAATTCGGGAGGGGCCAAAAGGAGGGAGGAGACGCCAGCCCATAACATGTCCTGCCAACCTTCCAGAAACCCTTGCGCTGGAAACCATCTTGACTGAGGGATGTGTGCACCACAATTCAAGGAAGGGTCTTGAATTGGACCAAATATGGGCATGGGCAAGATGATTGGCCAGAGACAACCAGGAAGACTAACCGCATTACCATAAAGCCTGAGACTGTGAGCCACGTGGCAGAGCAGTTCTCCTGGGTTCTCTTACCCCACTGCTCTCTGCCTGGGCGCCCCTTCCCAATAAAGTCTTTTGCTTTGTCAGTACACGTGTCTCCTCAGATAATTCACTTCCGAGTGTTAGACAAGACCCCACTCTTGGGCCCTGGAAGGGATCCCCCTTCTATTAACAATTAGATCCAAACCAGGACTCATTTGAGAGTGAAAGGATGCATTACTAACGAGGATGCCAGTGGTCTTCTAGTTTGTACTTAAGTACCTTTACTAAGACTAGGCAGTGTTGTTGAATGCAAGTTTGTGTGTTGACGCATGGTGAGGCCAAGCAAACCAAAATGTCAGAGTTTGGAGCAGAGAAAGTTTTACTGCAGGGCCAAGCAAGGAGAATGGGCAGCTGGTGCTCAAAAAAACCTGAACTCTGCAATGGTTTTTGGAGCAGAGTTTTTATAGGCAACATTTGGAGTGAGGGCTGCAGGGTGTGTGACTTTCTTCTGATTGGTTGGTGGTGAGGTAACAGGGTGGTACTCTAGGGATCTTGCACTTGTGCTCAGCCCGAAGTTACTATCCTCCTCCTGGGCGGGATCCTTAGTTCCTGCAGAAGGACTCAAAGATATTTTTATGTCTATCCCTTGAGGAGGGCCTGGATCCTGCCCCATGTTGCACTATTGTTTCTTGACTTTGTTTCCATCCTCCCTTACTTCCATAATTAGTAACTGCTTGAATTTGCCCTTTGGAATGCAGAGAAGGTAGGAGGCTGGTCTTTCCCCTACAAACAAGAAACTGAGACATGGAAAGTCTTTTGTACCCAGGAGGGCCCCACAGGGTCCTGCTCGGTTTCAGCAGTGCAGTAGTCTCTGGACAGCTCCGAGCATTGGCTGCAATCAGCTTCTTTGCCTTTGTATAGATTCTCTCCATTGAGCCATCAGGCAGGACCGCATCCTTCTTCCCACAAGAACAGATTGATGTTTGAAGATAGTTCTCCCGTCCACTGAGTCTTTTCTTCCTCAGGCTAAATCTCTCTGGTTCCTTCAGCAATTCCTTATTTGGTGTAGTCGCTGGGTCTTTTGCCCTCCGGGCTGCTCTTCTGAAAGAGCTCCACTTCGTCTGTATTTGAAAGTGTCTGCCTGGAGCCAAAAGCAGTTCTCCTTCTGCCTGTAGCTATTAGATCTCTCAACCCGGCCTGACACAGCAGCTTCTTAGACAGACCCGAGGAACAGATGCTCAGCAGATACCCTCTTATTTTCCTGAGCTTCTTTCCACATACTTTCTTGGACATGGTGGGCAAGGGTGGGCAGGCATCAGTGATGAGACCACAGCTGCAGAAGGAGGAACAGGGGCCAAAGGTCACCTGAGCTGGTCAAGCCTTTTACGAAATGCACAGGATTAAATAGTTTTGGCTGACTTTCTGTCGAGGCTTACTTTCCAGACTCAGACTTAGATTCAAATCCTGTCTTGTACCACTTATAAGATGTCTAAACTCGAGCGAGTTACTTAATCTCTGTGCCTCAGTTTCCTCATCTGGAAAATGTAAAATCATGTTGCTGTTGTCAGGATGGAATTAAAGGTGCTGAGGAGAGCCCCTGGTGACAGGTAAGTCTCCCCCATGCTATTAGCGTTATAAGTGCTGTTACTCTCTCTGCTGCCCTTTTTTCTTGGTGCTGTTGGTCACTCCTGGAGAACTTTTCTGAAGCAGCAAAAACTACAACTCACCTGAGTGCTTCAGGCTGGAGACTCACGTTTGCCTTCCAGATTGCAGGTGTCTCTGTGGGAGGATAATAACATGGAAAGCCTGTCATTAATCCCTTTCTGTCTCCTGGGGCCTTTCATGTTAAAGAATTCCAAGGCCCTTGAGTAAATGAAGCCAAAACAATCATTAAAACTCTGGACATTTGTATGGCAGGTACAAGAAGTCATTCTGATACAGCTCCTTATCTGTAGTAATTGCTCGTTATCTGAAGTTTGGGCTTTAAGGGCTTATTCTAAGTAACCTTTAAATTTCAAAGCTCAACCCAGAGTCTCCTTTCCATTCTTTTTTTTTCCTTCCCTTCTGGCAAACCAGGGACAAAGGCTCTGAGCACTCCTTCCAGCTCCATTTCCTCAGTGGGAGAAGAGGAAGGTACAGGCCAAAAGAGGAAAAGGGCAGTAACATGGGATTCCTGCAAAATCACATCACAAACAGCAAAGAGAATTGGACCTTTCATCTTAAGATCTCCCAGCTATTTATACTTGATATTCCTGTATCTGCAGTCAGACATAATTGTACTTAATTTATGTAGAGAGTGTTTTGACTTGCCCATGGTTAGAATTTCACCTCTTAGGCATAAGCAAAAACAACAACGATATATTGGTTTGTGAAATCAGTCCCATTGTTTCTGATTTTTAATTAACTCTGCAAAGTTCCTTAATCAAGGCGGTGCTGGAGGTCTGTTCTGGTCCCAGCTCTGGGCAGCATGGTCGGCCTGGCCGCCTGCATGGGCATGACTGCATTGTTGGGGAGGAAGTTTTCCTCCACCCTTCTAGGTTCTTCTGGCTGCTCTAAGAATGAAATTGACATGGAACAGATTAGCAGGAGAAAAATCAAACAAAAGTTTAATAACAAGTATACATGGAAGAGACCCAGGAAAATGGGGTAACTCACCACAGTGTTGGCCAAAGCCCTCCCCTTCGATACTACCTTCAGCTAAAGACGAAAGAAAATGTTGGGGATAGGGGTTTGGGATTTGGAAGAGGAGGCAAGCAATTCACATGGAGTTAGTAAAGCGAATGTTTGGTGAATGAATGTTTGCTGGGCCATCCAGAGACAGTGGGATACAGAGTGGACTCTGATCCCCAGGCCCTGCTGAGCTTCCCCACTACACTCAGCCCTTACTCTCTGCAGATCCCTCTAGTGACAGCTGTATTCCAGGAACAGGTCTTCTATCTAAATTCTTTTAGGAAATTATGGGGAAGGTCAGAGTTCCTGAGTCTTCTGTTTCTTAAAAATAATCAGCCTATATTAATCCTCAGGCCAAAAAGGCATACTTTGGGGTGGCAAATTTTGCTTCCCTACAGCATACATAGTGGGTGGTTTATAGGTTGTCACACGCACAACCGTGAATGGTCAAAGGCTGCATTCAATCACATTGCAAATCCCTCATGCTCTGGAGAAAGAAAGAGATGCTAAAATTCCATTTCCTTATGGTCACATGAACCCTCTCAATAGGGTGTGTCATCTGCCTAGGGATAACCTGAACCTCTTGGGAAGATTAGGATCTATTAATCTGGGAGAATCTCTTCACAGCACAGACTTGCAAAGATGTGTGTTCCCATCTCCAGTGGCAACAGACGTGCCTGGGATTCCTCTTGCCCTCTGTCCCACGCGTGGCTGGTGGGATGGAGGAAACGTTTGATGAAGTGATCTGTAGTCTCTGTTGCTGCTCTCTTGGGTTTGGTAGCACATTCTTATTCCTAATTTCTGGTTTCTTTAGGGAGAAGGACAGAGAGCAGTGAATTAACATTCGGTGAGTCCTTATAATGAATCAGACACGTTACATACATGATTTCACAGGTTGTAACATTCCCTGAGAATCCTGGTGTTTTTGAAAAATCCATGTTAGGGAACATGGCGGATGGTCTACACTTCAGACCAGAACACAGGAGATAAGGGGACAGGAGGATTCTCTTTGTAGAACCTTCTCAGTTCTCTCTGCTCACAGGAGATGAAAATGCTGACACGATGTCAGATTCTAACACTGATAGACTTCCACATTTGGGCACTTTTGGGGAGTGCAAATCTTCCTCTGCAGGTTTGTGAAATGATAGGCTCATATTACTTTGTGGACTGTCATACCCAATGGCAGTAGCATTTTGGATTTGTACTGGTGACCCTGAAGAAACAATTTAGCATCTTAGCATAACTCATTGAGAGAACATTCTCAGCACTTCATAAATCATGTGTCTGAGATGCATGGCTGTTAGATGATCAGGCCGTGACCAAGGTACCTCTACCCATCTTGCAGGACAAGTATCTCGGAGAAAAGAAACTCACTGGATACCCTGAACATGTATAATGATGTCAATAGCATGATAACTATTTGTTGTATCTGCTTAATTTTGGTTCTTATTGCCTTAGTTTTGCTTTTGCTCATAAGAGTTATTGCTTGCTGACCATAATAGCTCAGAACTTAATTCCATTAACATCTTTTTTGAATAGGTGACACACCCTGTGGCTCAGAGATCCCAGGAACAGTGTGAAGATGTGGCTTCTGAAGTTTGACCCTGACGGTTTCCTGGGGGTGGGCAGGTGGTCTGTTCCACATGATGAATTGTTGGAAAGAACTTATATGAATTATTGTATTCTGCTTTGCATATATAAATACTTAAGTCTGTGCTTAATAATATCCTTGATGTAAATATCCTATGAACACATGAACGGCTAAATCAGCCTTTCAGATAAGTTCAATGGGCTTGTCATCCCACAGACAGTTTTTAACAGCCTGCCCTCTCTCCAGGCTACAAAACTTGTATCACAGAGACAGTAAAACTAATGAAAAACAAATTAACATTCCTTCCTATTGACTTTCCTTATGCTTCTTCTGGTAATAGGTATGTAGAATGGTGACATATGAGACTTATCGATTTACAAGTGTTTACTGGGCACCTTTACCATAAAGCTAAGTGTAGATGCCTGATCTAAAAGAGGTGGGAGATATTGTCCCTGCCCTCAAACACTACTAATAAAGTCCAGGAGTTAAAAATAACACTCAAGAAGTAAGCATAAAAATGTTTGACAATATGTATAGATTGTGTGACTAGCCTCTGTCCCGGAGTGCTGGGGAAGGTCATCATGGAGATCCAGACATGAGCTGGGACTTGAAAAAATTGTAGAATTTGTATTATTAATAATAATTATAATAATGGAGCACATTACCATGTACACTGAGTTCTTTTTATGATCCCTATACCACCTCTCTGAGATGGGTGGTGGAAGGAAGGAATAGAATTTGTTGAAAAATATGCTAAGCGGACCAGATGACACCTGCACACGAAGTGGGTTTCATCACAGAAGAGGAATCTTGAGCTTAGGGAACCCAAATCTTTTATAATGGGGGGTAAAAGCCTTGATTTTTGTTCCGAAGGGAGACTCTGTCTTCCAAGATTGTTTATTATACCAATGCCTTTGAAAAGATAAACCTGGAACAAAGAGTAGTCAGTGCCTCTCTCATAAGACATGCAAACTTATGAGACACCCAAGGAGAACTGTCTCTCATTACTGTCTCAAGATTACCCAGCTAGTCAGCTTCAGGGATAGGATTAGAACCAAGGAAACCAAGATCCTTGAAATGGTCTCACTGGTTCCCTGTCCAAGATATCAGACTCAGATTTGCTCCAACACCTGGGACCAGCCCTCATCCACTTTGGGAAGTTTTGTTGCTGGTCTGGCTCATACGAGGCATCACTCATCAATGACTGGGCTCCTTTTATGCCCTTTGGAGCCAAGTCCCAACCTTGGGCTCCATTCTCGTGGTGTTTCTTGCCTTGTTTTTCTCATGGCTGAAGTGCCTGTCTTGGATTCCCCTGCCATTTTCCGGGCCACTCCGGGTCAGCGTCATGCCTGGATCTGCGTGTCTTCTACCCCACTGTACTTGGTGCAGCTGTCACAGTTGCAGGAACTCCCGACAGTGACCTGCCTACCAAGAGCTTTAGTGCTGTCATTCCTTCTACTAAGGCTACTCTGAAGGCCTAGTTGGGCTTCAGATATCCTCTCCTGTAACATCTCTTCCCATGTGCTTGTACGACCATGTCCAGTGTGTTCTGTTTCTGGGTCATCGTCCAGTTGCTCACTTGATTTCATTCCAGTGGGAGAGGGAGAAGGTGATGGGGAGATCGAAGATGGACAGCATGAGCAGAGTGCTGCCGGGTGATGGCGATACTGGGCCAGCCCAGAGGCCAGTCTGATTAGAGCCAAGGGGAAGAGTGGCACAGAAGAGACTCTGAATGCCAGGCTGAAGAATACTGATGCAGCAACCGCTAAATCATAGAGCATCATAAAACTTGATGGTAGTGTGCTCGGTTTGATGGAGAGAGCATGGATTTGGGAATCAAACAGAACTGGGTTTGAATCCTGGATCTGCTGTGTACTCGAGCATGACCTTGGAACTTTTGCTATCTGTCTCACAGTTTCTCATCTGTAAAATGGTAGTAACAACACCTATTTCATGGGGCTGTGATGAGGACTGTTGATAACACACATGCAACACTTACCACCCTGACCTCAATATTCAAATGCTATTCTGCATTTCTCATTATGGAATGTTTGCCCAGGGCAGACCCTAGAGCTTATTTAATCCAACCCTCTTATTTAATTCAATTAATTACTTTATTTATTGAAGTATAGTTGATTTACAATATTGTGTTAGTTTCAGCTGTACAGCATAGTGATTCAGTATTTTTGCAGATTGTACTCCATTTCAGGTTATTACAAGATAATGGGTATAATTCCCTGTGCTCAACAGTATGTCCTTGTTGCTTATCTATTTTATATATAGTAGTTTGTACGGTCTAACCCTCTTATTTTACACACAAGGAAAAACAAGGCACAGAGCGGTCAGAAGAATGACCTGTTTGCCCAGCCTTGCCAACTAGTTACAGCATCTTATTCATTGGACACTTATCTATCAAACAGTGCGTGAGAGCGTGCAGTCCCACATTTATAACTTGACTTTGCTGCAAGCAGTTGGGAGCATCTTCTGGCGACATGGTGCATGGGTCTGATTCTGGCTTACCCTGTGCAGGGGAACTTTCCTTTCTTAGCCGTAGACTATCTACATGTAAACCAGTAAAGTGCTCCTGCGACATAGCCAGTCACCTAGCACGTGAGCCTCACTCACTTTCCCCCGTTCCTCAGAAATACCTCATCCTTTGCTGCCACTCAGGGTCACTTCACCCAGCTAATTCCTACTCATCCTGCAGGGCTCAGCCTAAACGCCATTTTCTCAACGAAGCCTTCCCAGAGCTCCAGTGAGGCCAGTTTGCCCGGCATGTGCTCCTGTAACACCCTGTGTTCTCCTTCACAGTATTCCTTCTGCTCCTTATGACATCACCAGCACCCTCCTTTTCCACTGGGTGAGCTCTGTGAGAGCAGCAGTTGGTTAATCTTGTTTTCCGGGACATCCCCAGAGCTCGGCAGACAGTAGATGTTTAATGAATGTTGGTTAAATGATTAAACAAGGTTTGCTAACCGCAATAGTTGTTCCAGAATCTTGGCGTTGCTGCTTGGAGTGTAAAAAGTACTCTCAAAATTGGAAGATAATAGCCTCAGAAGAAAGGAGAGTTTTTCCCAAGAAAGGCAATTGGAAAAGTTATGCAGACATGGATAAATTTATGTAAACTACACAGTATACGTCTCCACCTACACAGGCATATTGCATTGCCCTTATTTTTCCCATTTCATCTTGCTGTGACACTTCATCGTGGACTTACTTGGCCCAAGGACTGGCATTTGGAAACTGCTATGCTAAAAGTCACAGCCATTAATTAACTGCAGCAATTTTCATTGCTCCACATTGCTGAGGAAAGCAAATTTCACAGTCCCAAAGGTTTTCATTACAAAGATGTCAAATATACAGCCATCTTTTATTTCTTCTTGGTCCAATTTTTACCCCTAGTTCTACTTTTTTTTTTAATAAAAACCCCACTTTGTCGCCAGGGCTTATGTAGTTCCCAGGACAGTGCATCCCATCCAGGCAAGGGAAGTAGCAGTGTGTGTAGAAAAGCAGCACTCCTCTGGGAAGTGTCATTTAACCAGAGTGAAACGTGACCCTTAGAGCTGCTGAAATGTCTTCATGGATTTATGGTGTCCTCAGATGGGCCCTATCCTGCCCCAGGGGGACAGCAAGGGAACCGTGCTGAGGAAATGGGGCACAGGGACCCCATGTTCAGCTGTGCAGGCTGCACCATGCCCAGGGGTCCCCACCTAAGGGGAGGGAGCTCTCTCTCCTAGCTATGCATCCAGATGGGGACTGGCTCTGCTAGGAAGACAAGGCCACGTGTCTCTAGGTCACACGGAGGAGAAAGGGCCAGAGGTGATGTTGGTTCACCGCGTCTGTGGAGTGTTTTCGTTTAGGAGATGTGGGTTTTGCAGTCAAGGAGACAGGTGTGTAGATCTCTGCTCCACCACTTACTGTGTGACTGTAGGCGAGTTTGGAAGCCTCAGTTTCCTCCTCTGTAAAAAAAAAAGGATAATGACAATATCTCTTTCATAAAGTTGGTGGAAGGATTAAATGAGATGATGCAGGCAGAAGCCTCGCAGAGTGGCAGGACCATGTTCACTGCTTCCTAAATTCTGCCTCTGTCCATCATCTGTGGTACCATGATGGCCACGGCCATCCAGGAAGTGCTCAGGAGCAGAGAACTCTTATGCCCTTTGCTCACTTCCCCCCATCTCACTGCCCTGTCCCAACCCGTGCCTCCCCTTACTGACCCCATCATTCTTGTTCACTAAAACCAGAAACCCAAGACCATCCTAGCTGCCTCTCTCTTCTTCTCCCTCACCTCTAACGTCTAAGCGGTCTCAAAAGTCTATCAGTTCTACCACTTCAGCCTCCATTCCCACTGCTCTCACCCCTGCTACTTGACCCAGGAGAGCATAATTCCTCTCTTAGACCATGGCAGCAGCCCCAGGGCTGGCTCCCCTCGCCAACCTTCCAGAAATGCAGATCTGATCTCATGGACTCTCTTGCTGAAGGCTATCCGTGTTTAGGTTCGGGATGAAACTCCAAGTTCTTTGGGGGTAATCATGGCTCGGCAAGACCTGGGTGGTCTCCTCCTCTTGCCCCCGTTCAGGTGCACCAGAGACGTGACACTGTTTGCGAACTCCCAACAGCTTTGTGTGGTTTTCTGTCTCTGTGCCTTAAACACATTCCCCCCTTCTGGAATGCTGTTAATGATGAGGGGGACGGCAAAGCAGAGGAGGATGGTAATAACAGCCAACGTGTACTGGGAATTTACAATGTACTATTCTCCAGGCTCAGTGCTTTACATTCATAATCTGCCTTTCCCCAACTCATCAAATATAATTATCATTTTTTTGTTGTTGAAATCTCAGGACATTTATCTATTTATTCTTTTTGTTTTTTTGCGGTACGCGGGCCTCTCACTGTTGCGGCCTCTCCTGCTTTTCAGAGGAAAAGAAAAGAAAAATCCCTTAAAAGATCACCAGATGTTTTGTCTGCAAGACTCCAGGCTTTTGATGTTAGGCAGGAAAAATATGTGGATTCTTGTCCGAATTTTGCAACTTCCACAGGGTGTTTTAGGAATATTTTTTTAGGAATATTTAGGAATATTTAGATAAGAGTCATTACTAGCATCTTGGATCAATTTAGGTAATTTAAAAAGTTACCAAAGTATTGCTTACTTGTTGTAAAAAGTCCAGGTAAGATGGGAGTCTACAGGGTAGAAGCTTAAATGTCCTTCTAATGTCTTTTCCCCTCCCTCCAATTTCACTGTTTCCTAAGATGAATCAGAGATTGACCATCTTTTGGGACATTTTTTTTTCTGTGCATCTTCATACGTTCATAGTTCTATTGTTTTTTTTTAAATGTAAATGGTCATTTTATACAATTCTCTCTGTGATGTTCATTTTTCCGATGAACAATAGACCTTGGAGATCTCATGTCAGTACACCCTAAGCTACCTCACTCTTCTGTGCTGCTGCCTAAGGTTCTGTACCATGGACACATTGTCATTAATTTAAACATTTCCCCAGGGAGGGGTGTTCAGCTTGTTTCTTTTCTTTTTTTCCCTTTCTTTTCTTTTAAAAAATTTTTCTATATTAAACAAAAAAATCAATAAATGTCCTTACACATATATTTTTTCCCATGTGTATATATTTCTGTTGCATGTTATCAAGCTTTATAAGTTGTTGCTGATTCCAAGTGAGATTGAACATCCTGTTTTATTTGTCCATTTGTTTTTCTTTATTTCAAAGAAATTATTTCTGTAAATTTCCTTGTTTACTCTTCTTAGGAGTTACATGTATTTTCTTATTCCTTTTTAGGGACTTTCCCCCAACATTTTATTATGAAAAATTTTAAGCATACAGGTATGTTGAAAGAATTGTGTAGTAGACATCCACACACCCACCATCTAGACTTGATACTTAACATTTTGCTATACTTACTTTATCACTTATCTTTCCATCTATCCATCCCTTTATTCATTTATCAAGCCACCTTATTTTTGTGCATTTCAAAATTAAGTTGTTGATATCCATACACTAAATACTCCAGAGGTTTATCAATAACAGACTTTGATATTCATTTACAGTCCTTTCTACTGAAGTAAAATTTATATACAGTAAAATGCACAAATCTTAAGGGTACAATACAATGTAGGGAGCTTTTTATATATTAAGAGTAGCAATCTGGGACTTCCCTGGTGGTGCAGTGGTTAAGAATCTGCCTGCCAATGCAGGGGACACGGGTTCGATACCTGGTCTGGGAAGATCCCATATGCCACAGAGCAACTAAGCCCATGAACCGCAGGTACTGAAACCCACGTGCCTTAGAGCCCACGGGCCACAACTACTGAGCTCACGTGCCACAACTACCGAAGCCTGAGCGCCTAGAGCCCATGCTCTGCAACAAGACAAGCCACCGCAATGAGAAGCCCATGCACCGCAACAAAACATAGCCCCTGCTCGCTGCAACTAGAGAAAGCTCACGTGCAGCAACAAAGACCCAATGCAGCCAAAAATAAAGTAAATTAAAGGTGTTGCATGTTTCATTGTTTAAAAAAAAAAAAGAGTAACAATCTTTCCCCTTATATATATATTGCAAGTATTCTCTCCCAAGCTGCCTCTTAATTTTTAACTTTGTTATGCTATCTTTCACATACAGAAATGGAAAATTTACATAGTCAATCTATCAATAATTTTCTTTTTTCATTCTAAGTGTTATGTTTGCTTAGGAAGACATCTCCCAATCTAATATTACCTTTTTTTTTTTTTTTTTTTTTTTGTGGTACGCGGGCCTCTCACTGCTGTGGCCCCTCCTGCTGCGGAGCACAGGCTCGGATGCGCAGGCTCAGCGGCCATGGCTCATGGGCCCAGCCGCTCCTCGGCATGTGGGATCTTCCCGGACCGGGACACGAACCCGTGTCCCCTGCATCAGCAGGCGGACTCTCAATTACTGCGCCACCAGGGAAGACCTACCTTTTTTTTTAAGCAGAAATATTTTCACTTAAAAAAAAAAATTATTTATTTATTTATTTATTTGGCTGCGTTGGGTCTTTGTGGCTGTGCATAGCTTTCTCTAGTTGCAGTGAGCGAGGGCTACTCTTCATTGCAGTGCATAGGCTTCTCATTGGGGTGGCTTCTTTTGTTGCGGAGCATGGGCTCTCGGCACGCAGGCTTCAGTAGTTGTGGCACGTGGGCTCAGTAGTTGTGGCTTGTAGGCTCTAGAGCGCAGGTTCAGTAGTTGTGGTCCACGGGTTCAGCTGCTCTGCAGCACGTGGGATCTGCCCTGAGCAGGGCTCGAACCCATGTCCCCTGCATTGGCAGGCAGGTTCTTAACCACTGCACTACCAGGGAAGTCCCCTAATATTACTTTTTTGAATTCCATATTTTCAGTGCTTTGGTAGTTCTATTTAAAAATTTTAAAATCGACATT